>NW_006408531.1:9463898-9474317 GCF_000296735.1 Chrysochloris asiatica
TAGTGAGGTTGGTCCAGGATTGGGCAGTGTTTCATTCTGCTGTGCATAAGGTAGCTATGGGTTGGTACTGACTCGATGGCACCTAACAACAACAACAACAAATGAGAAATTAATTGGCCCTAGTGATACAGTTCTCATTTACCACTTAGCAAAGTTATGGAAATCTATTTTTACAAATACTTAATGTATCCTATGGTCCTTTCTCTCCTAGGGCACAAAAATATTTTTTCCCAGGACACGGGATGGGGAAACTGGGACAATATATTTCCATTCATATTCAATTTATTAGCAGTCTGAGCATTTTCCAAATATTGCTTACCTGCAACACAAGCTGTGCTGTATCTCAGTCTCACTGTTATAGTTTTATTTGGGGGTAGTCATTTCTTTTAACACTTATTGCTATCTAACTGTATCAAATACATATATAAGTATTCTTTTGTTATTTCCAAGCATGATAATATAAAATTAAATAAGCGTATACATACATGCCAAATATGGACTCTCTCTATCTATCTATCTATATCTATATCTATATCTATATCTATATCTATATCTATATCTATAACATTTTATTTTGTTTTTAAGGTGAAATATCATATGATCTTGACTAACTTGCTTTCTCTTTGTTTTCGTTTACTTTGGCATAAAGAGGTATCATAGCAGCTAACCTATCTCCAGGGTGTGTTCAGGTTTAATGAATAAATGTGTATAATGCCTTTGGAGCGCCTCACATGAGATGTGCTGTAACTACACATTATTAGTGCTGCTATTACAGCACCACCTCGGGACCCTCAGCCTTTAAGCTGGCTTGAGATAGGAAGTCTCAGAAATAATAACAACTCTTCTCCCACGGTGACTTTCTCCCTGAAACCTCAGAGAACTTACAAGCATTACCTTATTAATGTAAAGCTCAGCACAATGAGATGGATAGGGATGACTACCATTTCCCATGTTCAGGTGGGAGACATTAAGACAACTCTTTTGTATTTATACACAGCTCACCTGTAATTGTGAGGGCTTATCAACATCGTTCATGTAAAAGACAAGCCCTCCTCTCTGTCTCCACAGAGGCTCTGATGTTGGGTAACTCCAGGAATAGTGAATTTCATTCTGCTTTTCCTTAAGTGTCTCATGATAGAATGAAAGAATTCAAGCCTCATTCAGTCTCTCAAGAAGCTTAATGACAATCATATATTTATATTTAACAATGATGTAGCTAAAGAAAATATCTGATTTCTGTCTTCTTTGTTCCATTTATTTGCTTTCCTTCAATGATTACAACTAAATAGAATGTTGTTGATAGTTGTTGTCAGTTTGACTCCAACTCATGGTGATCCCATGTATCGCTTAGCCAAAGGAAATGTTACCCAGTTCTGGTCATCTCCATAACGATTAGTTTGCTTGGGTTCATTATGGCAGCCAATATGTATCCTGAGTTCCTTTCAGTTCAGAGAGTTCTTCTTCCAGTACTGTATTGGACAGTATTCTGTTGTGACCCATAGGCTTGTTATTGATGAATTTTCAGAAGTAAAATTCATCAGGCCTTTTTTTCTAGTGTGCTATAGTCTGGAAGGCCCTATGAATTCTGTCCAGTTGGTATTTGAAATACCAGTGGCATAGCTCCCAGCATCCTAACAATATGCAACAAACAAAGATGGATGGTGTCAGAATGAGAATATTCAGTTTACATTGCGATCGGTTGTTGATCCATTTTATATGGCTAAACACATCGCTGTTTAATGGACAACTGGTAGTCAAAGTCTTTCAAATGATAAAAGACTTTTAGTAGATGAAGCATGATGACTAAGAAACAGAGTATGCTTACTTACAAACCCACCATTTGAAAGATGAAGAAGCTGAAGGTAATTATAGCATCAGTCTGCTTAAAACGAATTCAACTATTATTTTTTTAAATTATCCTATAAATCATACAGTCCTTTCTACAATTAGTCTAAATCAGGAAGCAATTATTACACGACATTCAACCTCAGGACTGTGCTATTCTTGATACCTAGTATAATATACCTTGATGAGTCAAACTCCCTTTTAATAATGCTCTTTGGGCTTGTCAATACTGACACCTCCTTGAATTGGACTGCAGATTGGCCTGGTGAGACGGGAGTCTTCAAGGTTACAAATACGGCTACTCACATTGCTCGTGGTGTTGAACCTTTTCACGTTAAATTCCCCTCAACATTTTTAGAAGTGAGTTTTAAAGTAAACGCCATAATTTCACTCTGGAAAGCTGGCATTACATGCTGAGATGATGGGAATGTAAGTGAGTTGTCTGCTCACACAACAAATATGTATTAGAAATAGAATAAGTGCCTGGGCTCTCTGTCACTTGGTTAAACCTTGGGCATTTAGCTGACATCATCCTTTGGCATGTGTCTTTCTTCTCTCACTCCTTTAACAACTGGTAATGGAAATATAGTTGTCAGTTTCAAATTATTCAAATGAGAGGAAACTAACTCCTCATAACATTCCTCCTTTCCTCTTCAAGCCCCACCCAGTCCCCTGCGGCTCCAGCACCTCTTATTCTTTCATAGCGAATGGGAAAATTGCCCACCAATCTTCCTGTGAGACATTTAGCTTAGTCTTAGGCCACTTGCAATGACCAATTCCTCATGCTTCACATAAAGGGAGAAATAGATGGTAATTTGCCTGGGCTGGTTTATAATGATGTATGTAATGGAAACATTCCTCCTAGACACCTGCAGCAACCAGCTTAGGCTTTGAAGCATGAGGTTTGATTTCTCCATTTTAGGAGGCTTTCAAATATTATTATTGATCTTAAAATTATCCAGTCTTTTAAAAATACAACTACACTATTTGATTAAAGTGTTTCTTATTACCATAAATTTCAAATTGACTCCCCTTCCATGTAGCATTTTTCTTTCTAGTTGATATCTGAAATGTCTGTCATTAATTCTCTTGAGCAAACCTTTTAGTTTTATGTCTGTGGACTGTTTAAGAATAAGGGGTTGACCAGTTCAATTTTACTCATCAACATACTAAACTGTTACCTTTAGGAAGATACTGAGTTTTGCTGTTCTCTAGCTACCTGGAGAAAAGTACCGCATCTTCTCTACTGGAACCCCTGAGGAGAATTAGCGAAAAGACTGTTGTGATACAGACTCACTCGTTCCTGTGCTGACACTAGTCAAGTGCTTTGTGGACTCATGGACACCTTCTCCCAATTCAAAGAATCATTTCACTCATGGGCAACCAATAGTCAGCATGTAGCAAAAGAGAACCATCACTGCTTGCTGGAAGCATTTGTACTGCAGATCACTTCAAAACCTGACTCACAACTTCCTTTCAACCAAAAGAAAGGTATTGAGTTCTATGTGTTGTAGAAAGGAGATTGAATTTTCCCAGATAGGAAACCCTATGGACAACTAACCAAAACAGCCAGGTGCCAGGCTGCTCTCAAGATCACGTTGCTAACTGACATAATTAGAATATTTCCCAGTTGTTTGCATGCAAAGATGTGATCTCTCCTGGAATATTTTGAGCATTGCTTTCTGGTACTAATCATCTGACAAATTTATTATTATTGTTTTTATTTTGCTATTTTAATATTGGCTTTAGGAAATCTTTTGGAACATAGCCCTAAAAAACATTCGCTTTTAATGAGCCATCAATCACAATTTCAGAGTGTTTGATTACAAAAATGACTAAGAGAGAATAACCTATCATCACTCTTTACATTAGCTTGTGTTACTGCGGATAGTAATTGTACCTATGTGGATGGGGTCATTAAAAGATAGATTTGGTAACAATAGTTCTTCTGATGCCTTGGACATGGAAAAATAGTCTTTGATTTGTGGCTATAGACCTTATTTGAAGGACCTTGCATTGTTTTCAATAAAAAAGGGAGAGCAGTTAGTAATAATCAGTGTGATTTTAAACCCTATTATTGTCTTTCAGTCACTCCACAGATCAATATCTCTACAGGAGCACCCTTCTCAATCAAAGCCACTCCAGAGAAATTCTATTCATCATTTTCCCTATATCCATTTCTCAGCACCAATGATTAAATAACTTCAGCATGCATGATTTTGTTTGGGGTGTCCTTAAAGTAGGCTAATTCTGTTCCAGTTGAATGTCCTTGATTATATGGTACTCAGACAGAAGGAGATTACAAAACACTAGAAACTATTCAAATGTCTTTGTGTTAATTAAATTGCAAGAAATTTTATCATGAGGCTGTAATGATTCCAAGGCCCTGGCAGGATGCGGCTCCTTTAAAAGGAGCAACATGCTGGAATGGCAGTCTCCCTTTGCTGACTTAGCATGACTGCAATCAGCCAGCCTGCCAAAGCCTCTGGGAACTGGGGGAAGCAGCCTTTGGCACCAAATGGAGGATATACAGAGACTCTGCAAGGAGATTTAGAAAAAAAAAATCATATATATATATATGTGTGTGTGTGTGTGTGTGTGTGTGTGTGTGTGTGTGTGTGTGCAGTATTTCAGACCTTGAATCTGATCAAACCAGGACAAAGTTTACCATCTATTCTATTTCAAAGTCCAGTGTTAGTACAACTTGGAAAATGGACTTGTCTCTTCACCTTCAGCGCCTGCTGGAACTCATTTCATGAACACTATTTTAAGGGTCTTCCCTTGATGCTTATCTTAGTACTTTCTTTTCCACTTTTTGGAACTTAATAGGAAATGTCCTATGCACTCTTCTTACTTGTGCAAACTTTGAAAAGTCATCTGGGAGTGTATTTTTCCTTCACTTGGCTTTGAATGTGGGAACCTTATGATACAACTTGATAATGAACAATGTGAAATTGTTAGGCTGATAGCAGCCAGGTCCATTGAAACCTTCTGCATGTTCTGAGAGAGGCTGCTTGGTTTATATGAGCTGTGTCTCTCAGGAGGCTGAATTCTCAGTCAATTGTTTCTTTCAGTAGCTATACAACATAAGAATATGGGATTTTTCTCAGTCTTTCAAGGAGTCTTGCTTGAAATGCTGTACCTTTTTACACATGAAATTGAAGTCAGATACGAATGTTCACATTTCTTTTGGAATCTAACATTGCACAGTTTACAGAGATATTGGCCAAGATCTGATGAACCTTTCTATGAACCTCAGGAAATTTCACGCTACGGCTGAAGCCGGAAACGAGGCCTTTTTCACTAGGTGTCAGATATCATTCTGAGCAGCCCACCAGCCTCTCTCTCCATGCCGTATTAATTATTTCCTGACTCAAGATGAGGGAGAAAGATTAACTGGTTTCATATACTATAAAATACAATATGTCCAAGAAAAAGAGTACACCAGCTAGTATGTGTCTGAAGATGACTTCCCAATGGCATGTAATTTCCATCTGGGTTGTTCATTTGACCAGTGACTTCTGGTTACAACACAGACAGTGCTCTGTGAAAATGGAAACAGAGATAGGGATAAAATCATATTAAAATTATCACATAACAAGAGCAACAAAGCCAAAATAATTGCTTTAGGAGGAACTGAAGGAAGATGAGATAATTTTAGAAGATACTCTTGGATTAATCCACTTATACGTGATTTCACTGATCCGGGGAGAGCATTTGATGTGCATGAGGAAAACTGAGATGCAAACATGCAGTTTTGCAAATTTAAGTACATAGAGAGAAGCAGTTTCTTTTCTTCTTTTCAAATTACTGAGGTTTTTGGCTCCTAAGTTGTTATTCTTGTTAGGTGCCATTGAGTCAATTCAGACTCAGAATGACCTATGCACATCAGAACAAACACTAACCAATCCTGCACTATCCTTACAATTGTTGTTACATTTGAGTCCATTGCTGCCGCCAATTTGTCAGTCAATCTTGTGGAGGTCTTTCTCTTTTTTGCTGATCCTCCATTTTAACAAGCATGATGTCCTTCTCCAGGGACTGTTCCCTCATAATATGTCCAAAGTTGAAGAGACAAAGTCTTTACATCCTGGTTTCTAAGGAGCATTCTGTTTCAACCTCTTCCAAGACAGATTTGTTTGTTCTTCTAGTAGATCCTGGTACTTCTAATATTTTTCTGTAACACCATAATTCAAATGGATAAATTCTACAGTCTTCCTTATTCATTGTCTGATTTTCACTTGTACATGAAGCTTTTGGAAATACCATGACTTGGGTCAGGGGTAACTTAGTCCTCAATATGACATATTTGCTCTTGAACAGTTTGAAGAGGTCTTGTGCAGCAGAGTTGCCTAATGTAAATTTGATTTCTTAACTGCTGCTTTCATGAGTGTTGATTGTGAATCCAAACAAAATAAAGTCTTTGACAACTTCAATCTTTTCTCCACTTATCGTGTGATTTATTGATCTAGTTTTGAGGATTTTTGCTATCTTTATATTGAGATGTGATCCATACTGAAGACTATACTTTTGATCTTCATCAGTATTTCAAGTTCTTTTTGCAGCAAGCAAGGTATTATATGCATATCACAAACTGTTAATGAGACTTCTTCCAATCCTGATGCCATGTTATTCTCCATAAAATTCAATTTCTTGGATTCTTTCTTAAAGTACAGATTGAATAAGTATGGTGAAAGAATGTAATCCTTGTGCATACGTTTCTTGATTTTAAACCTTTCAGTATTCCCTTGAACAACTGCCTCTTGAACTATGTACAGGTTCCTTAGAAGTGCAATCAAGAGTTCTGGAATACCCATTCCTCACAGTGTTATATATAGCTTGCCAGGATATATACAGTTAAAAGCCTTTGCATAGTCAACAGAGCACATGTAAACATCCTTTTGATATTTTCTACTTTCAGTCAAGATCCAAATAACATCACCAATAATATTCCTAGTTCCGTGTCCTCTTCTGAATATGGATTGGCATTGACGAGCGAACACCTCCAGAACTGGATACATTTGTTAAAACATTTCAACTTGTGTTCCATCAATTTTCAGAGCTTTGTTTTTCTCCAATGCCTTAAGTGAAGCTTGGACTTGGTAATTTACTGCCTCTTGAAATAATTGAACATCTATCAGTTCTTTTTTGTATAGTATTCCTTCCATCTTCTTTTAATTCTTTTAGCATGATTCAATATTTTGCCCATAGTATCCTTCAATATCGCAATTAAAGGGGTGGGTTTTTTCTTCAATTCTTTCACCTTTTAAATGTTGTGTGTATTCTTCCCATTTGGGTTTCTAACTCCAGGTGTTTACATAAATATGGAGAAAGCTAGAAACTATATCTAGTAATTTTGATTACATGTCATTGTTGTTTTTGTTATTGTCTTCTCAAGTCGCCCTTTGGAATTTTCTATTCAGCTCTTTTACTTCACATTTATTCCAATTGCTTTAGCTTCTCTTCATTTAAGAGAAAGTTTCAGTGTGTTTTTGCAACATTCATTTTAGTATTTTCTTTCTCTCCAATCTTTTCAATGACCTTTTGCTTTCTACATGTACAATGTTCTTGATTTCATCCCACAATTCTTCCAGTCTTTGGTCATTACTATCTAATGCATCAAATCTGTTATTGAGAAGGTTTCTAAATTCAAGATGGTTTCTAAATTGTGTGCATTGGAGATTGTTCTGTATAGGGTTTCCAGAGAGTGGCTGGTGAGTTTGAACCACCAACTTTGCAGTTCAAACCAATCTTGAGGTTGTGTTCTTATCCTGTGATGCCACAATACTCGAGATCATATTTTGGCTGTAATCGACTTGTTTTAAATTTTTTAATTTTCAACTTGAACTTGCATCTGAGCAATTGATGATCTTCCACAGCCCCTTCTCTTGTTTTGGCTGCTGACTTAACTTTAACTTCCAGTTAAAGAAAGGAGTCAAGCTTATTGGACTAAAGTGGCACAAAAAATAAACATGCTTGTAGATAATATCGACCACAATGACAATTAATGTTACCAAAGAAGACATTCTGTGCTTAGAGTCATCAAAAGAGGCTTCATGAAGCACACGAGAAGACCATGAGTTAGATGAATCAGTTAAGAAACAAAAAACAAACTCCAGAATGTAAAAAAGCAAAAATCTATCTGGCCTCAGGCCATAAAGGAACCTGAATATTTAAGTCTGGCCTATACTAGGAAATGATGGAAACAAGGTTGAATGATCGGGTACAGTCCAATTGTAGATGGCCTTGAAAGCCAGGGCTGATGTGCTGGAAAACAGGAAGTCTTTACACATTGTTGTTCAATCACGTGGCACAGTGACATAATGCCTTAAGAAGATTGCTGCAGGCCACAGACTATAGATTTGGAGGGTTGAGGAAAGACTGAATGGGGACTAGGTTCAGGAATTGAAGCATGGTGTGATAAAAGCTGGAATCTAATTGTTGGTGATAGTGATATGTGAAGAAAAACAATCTAGTAAGGAAGAATGCTAAATGCGGATATCGATTATAGTCAGAGGGTTGACATCTTTATTGAGAAAACTCACATATAGGCTAAAAATAGGAAGTAGACTGACAGTTTCTTAGAGAATCTTTCAATTCCATGGTGCTCTGATCCTCAGCAAAAGTAAATCACCAAGGAATTAGGTTATTTATTTTCTTGACCTTTATTCTTACCTTTCCTTGCTGAGCCGCTGGAGTGCTAGAGCAGATCAGATATTTACTCTGTGTCTAAGTTTTAGTATCTATAAAGTAAAAATTGGTTTGTTACCCATATCACAGTGATGCTGCAGGAATTGGAAATATTAGACCCTAGGAAATATTGGGTATTTGGAAGAAAAATCTGTGATAAATAAAAGACAGAAACCACCTAAAATTAGATATAGACTTTTACCTTTGAGAGTTCCAGATATTTTACCCTGCAGGTACCCAGACTTCATCATGGACAAATATATTAACACACACACTCTGAATCATATAGAGTATTAAAGTCCACAAATCTTCTAAACTTCCAGAATCTCAGTGATGAGTTATGAATTTGTGAAAGCTTAAAAAAAAAATCTCTTCAAGCTAAGTGATTTTTCTATGTATTTTATTTGCTAGAAAGAAATATGTGAAATGAATGTTAAGAAAAAATGAAGGATATTTACGAGTAGTTGTTAGATAAAAAGAAGTAAATCATTCTCTTATAAGCAAACCACTGAAAACCAATTACTATCTCTGGATCATCTACCACATCAGCTGCAACTAAGGAAAGGACTACTGCATGTTACTCAAAGACACACAGGAAACTTCTTAATGATGGTCAAATAAGCTATGTCAAAACAGGGGAGAAAAATCTTGGAAACATCGAATCCAACCACTTCAGTTAAGTGTATGGAGACTATGATATTCTGATGATTGAATGGTAAGACCAAAGTCACATGGCTGCTTAGTATGGTATGTGACTTAAGCTTTTCGGTCCAGTGACACACTGCTCATATTTTTTGTGGACCAGAACTGCCATATAAAAAGTATTGATAACATTGATGTCTGAGAGAAAATTACATTTCTGTCTTTTGAATTTTATCTAAGTTATCTAGTGATGTTATAACTGAAAGAGCAGTGGATGCCTTTAGCAAACAGAAATGTATTCTCCCACAGTTTGTGAGGCTAGAAGTCTGAATACAGAGTAGTGACTTTGGAAAAAGGCCCTTGTGTCCTTTCAGGATCTGTTGGCTCAACATTCTTAGAAAATTTCAAATGAATCTTGGCATCAAACTTTCCTGTAATGTAGGAACTTTACAGTGCAAAGACCACAATCTGTCCCTGGCCTTGCTTTGGCTGATGATACGGAACTTTTCCATCATCTCTTTCCACAGATGTAGTCAATTTAATTTCCATGTATTCCATCTGGTGAGGTTAATATGTAAAGTTATATTTATTTTGTTTTAAAAGGTATTTGCAATGAAGAAGTAATTGGTCTTGCAAAATTATATCATGAGATCTCCAGCATGGTTTTTACCATCAAGGCCATATTTTCCAATTACTGATTCTCCCTCTTTGTTTCAAAACAAAATATTTTTAGTGAGAATGTGCAGTAGAAATAATCCAGGCTTCCTCAAAGAACACTTTTAATCTGAATGTTCTAGATTTATTTTTTTTACACATACTTTTCCACCCCTTTTCTGCTACTGTTCACTTTTGGTTATTTGGCAAGATCCAAACCTGTCATAAACTGAATTATGTCCCCTCAAAATATGTGTCAGCTTGGCTGGCCAAACTTCTCAGTGGATTATCAGTTATGTGATGAAGCTCCACTATCATATGTAATTTCAGGCTGAAGCTGAAGAAAATTTTAAAAATACACGGTGTGAGGAATACTCATTAGCAACCTGCAATATGCAGATTATACAACCTTGCTTTCTGAAAGTGAAGAGAACTAAAAATACTTACTGATAAAGATCAAAGACCATAGTTTTTTCTATGGGTTGCATCTCAATGTAAAGAAAACAAAAATGCTCACCACTGAACCAATAAACAACATCCATATGTATGGAGAAAAGACGGAAGTTGACAAAGACTTCATTTTGCTTG
>NW_006408531.1:9475292-9477387 GCF_000296735.1 Chrysochloris asiatica
GAGCAGAAAGCCTCATCTTTCTCCCACGGAGCAGCTGGTAGTTTCAAACTGCTGACCTTGCGGTTCACAGCTCGATTTGTAACCACTACACTACCAGAGCTCCTTCTGGGAACCTTGGAGCAAAGGTAAACATACACTTTGTCGATTTTACTTTGTTCTGATTTTCTTTTCTTTCTTTCTTTCTTTTTTTTGGGGGAGGGGGTATCTTTTCATTGGCACCCCACTGTTTGCAAACCTACATTCTAGTGACTGGGAGGGACCTGAGCAAGTAGATACCCCCACCACCACCATTGATGGGTTCTTCTGCCACACATGTGCACACACACTCTCAGCCCAAGAGCTGGACCTGAACTGTTTTTTAATAGAGAAAAGGCCACGACAAGGGGTGTGGAGAGGGAAAGAGAGTTTACCAACAAAACAGGCCAAAAATTAAATTAAATCCTGAGATATAGCATAACAACCAACAATGGCATCTTGAAATTTTTCATACAGCCTTGAAGGCAAGAAACTGAAAGAGGACATGAAAGTCATACTTATATTAGGCTACAGATTTTTTTTTTTTCTTTCTTCTTTCCCTCTTCACCCCTTTCTGCGATAATAGAGTACAGTATTGAATCTAGTATTTTTTGTTGTTGTTTTGGTGGGTTTTTTTGATTGTTTCTTATTTTTTTTCTGTTGCTGTTTTATGCTCCCCTTTTACCTTGGGGGTACTCTTTCCCTCCCTACATTACCCAAGAATAGACAGCAACTGCTGTCATATAATAAAGCTACAATCACACTCTATAAAACACCAAAATCCAGGCAAGAACCAATACTAACAGCCATGCACCAGGGAGGCAGCCAACACCTGTGAAGGTTACTCTGAGTTAAGCAATAAGAAAAGTGAAAAGGGAAGTCCATATCCTGATCACATCTACCTGGAGGCAATCAGAAAGCATAAAATATACCAAAACGCATACTCAATTAAGTATTAAGGCCACAGATAAACACTAAACATATCCAAGAAGCAAAAACAGATGACCATATCAGCATGTCCAGAAACAAGATAAAAAATCTGAGACAAATGATGTAGAAGTAGATCTGGACTACATTCTGGAAGGAGAACAAGCCTGGAAATGCCTGAGAAGGAATTCAAAAAAAGGATTTTAAAATGTTTCAAAAACACTTTACAAGGAATTGAGAAAAATAAGGAAGAAGTCAGGAAAGTGCTATAGAAACAATCAAATAAGGGATATAGCATTGGAAACAATTAAAAACCGACAGAAAGAGGTCCAAATGATCAACAATAGAATATCAGAAATAGACAATACACTGAAAGGACAAAGGAGTAGAATAGAATAGATGGAAGGCCAAACTGCTGAGCTGGAAGACAAATCTCTCAATAACACAAAGATAGTAGAGAGGAAACAGAAAAAAGAATAAAAACATCTGAAGAAGATCTAAGATTGATGTTAGACAACATGAAGAGGAATAACTTAAGAATTATTGTCATTATAGAACAGGAAGAATCACACAAGTCACAAAGGAAATAGTTGAACTTCTGGGAGAAAATTTCCCTAACAGCCTGAAAAATGAAAAGATAAATATTCAAAAGCTGAACGAACCCTAGGAATAATATACCCCAAAAGAAAATTACTGAGACATATCATAATCAAATTCTCCAAAATCAAATATAAGGAGAGAATCCTGAAAGCAGCTATGGAAAATAGAAGTGTTACATACAAAGGCAAGCAAGTCAGATTAAGCTCAGGTCCCTCAGCAGAAACCATGCAAGGAAGAAGGCAATAAGGTGGTGGTGATTATATGCCATGGAGTCAATTCAGACTCATAGCGACCCTGAACAGGATTTCCAAGGCTGTGAATCTTTATGGAGCAGAAAGCCTCATCTTTCCCCTGTGAAACAGCTGATAGTTTCGAATTGCTGACCTTGCAGTTCACAGCCCAATTCATAACCACCACACTACCAGAGCTCCTTAAGGCAATGAGGAGACATATAAAAAAAAACCCTGAAAGGAAAAACATTGTCAACCAAGAATCCTTTAACAAGCAGAGTTATCAATCAAATACAATGGTGTAATCAAAACATTCCAGTATA
>NW_006408531.1:9488247-9489492 GCF_000296735.1 Chrysochloris asiatica
AATGAAAACAAGTCCACAAAAGCCAAAATATGACCTTGAACATATCCCACCTAAATTTAGAGATCATCTGAAGAACGGATTTGATACATTAAACACAAAAGAGAGAAGACCAGAAGAGTTGTGGGATGACATGAATAACATCATATACAAAGAAAGCAAAAAGTCATTGAAAAGATGAGAAAGAAGAAAAAGGTAAAAATGTATGTCAGAAGAGACACTAAAATTGGCTCGCCAGCGTAGAGATGCTAAAGCAAATGGAAGAACTGAGGAGGTCCAAGAGCTGAACAGAAATTGTCAGAGATCTGCTCAAGAAGATAATGCCAAATATTACAAAAAAATTTGCAAAGATCTGGTATCAGATTTGATAATGAAGAACAAAAACGAAGAACACACTCAGCATTTTTCAATCTGGGGAAACTGAAGAAAAATTTCAAGATTTGACTTTCATTGCTAAAAGATTCTCTGGGCAAGTTATTGAATGATGCAGAAAGCATCAAGAGAAGATGGAAGGAATACACAGAGTCATTGTACCTAAAGCAAATGGTTAATGTTCAACTGTTTCAAGAGGTAGCATATGATCAAGAGCCAATGATACTGAAGGGGAAAATCCAAGGTGCATTGAAGGAATTGGCAAAGAACAAGGCACCAGGAACTGGCAAAATACAAATAGAAATCTTTCAAGAAAGTGAGGAGGCACTCAATCATCTCTGCCAAGAAATTTGGAAGAAAACTATCTAGCCAACTGATTGGAAGAGAGGTGACCCAACGGGATGTGGAAATCATTGGAAAATCTCTTTTATATCCCATGCAAGTAAAGTTTTGCTAAAGGTAATAGAGAAATGGCTACAATCATACATTGACAGAGAACTTCCAGAGGTTCAAGCCAGATTCAGAAGGTGCCATGAAACATGGGATATCATTGCTGATGTCCAATGGATCTTGGCTGAAAGTAGAGAATATCAGAAAGATGTTTCCCTGTGGTTTATTGACTACTCAAAGGCTTTCTATTGTGTCGATCATGACAAGCTATGGACAACATTGTGAAGTATGAATATTCCGGAACACTTAATTGTGCTCATGATGAATCTGTACCTGGACCAAAAAGCAGTTTTTCAAACAGAACATGGGAACACTGAATGGTTTAAAATTTAAAAAGTTGTGCAACAAGGTTGTGTTCTTTTACCATACTTATTCAACCTATATGCTGAGCAAATAATCCAAGAAGCTGGGTTATATGAAGAAAAA
>NW_006408531.1:9491402-9494211 GCF_000296735.1 Chrysochloris asiatica
TATCCAATCTGTCTGGGCGGGGCTGATGAAAGGAGATGGGGATAGGTCTCTTGTGATACAATAGTGAATAATTGTTATCAGGACTGACTGTGAGGTTTGGAAATGAAAGGTAGATGTTTTGTAGCAAAAGGAGGGGTGTGATTGACTTTGCAGTACTGGAGTGGAGGTCCCTGGGACCATCAAGGGAGAAGAGCAGAGTTCGGGACCCTACCCAGAGAAACAGTGACACCAGAGATGGAGGCAGAGATGATGACATGGGGAGATGGAACGACTGGAGTTTCTAGACCCCAAGAGGGAGAGGGGTTGTGTGCTGACGACCAGGGGCAGGCTTGCAGCATATACCCTTTGGTTGGAAGGGATTGTAACCATGGCAATGAAATGATAAAAGATAGGATAAATGTAAAGCTAATGTTCTCCCATATAAACTATCACATAATTCACAATAAAACATTAAAGAAAAAAATGTCAGTAGGAAGGAAAGGTAGGAGTGACAGTATAATTTAATTGTAGATAAAATATCTGCTAGAGAAAAGATAAAGAAACAGAAGGGAAGAGATTTCCATTTTTATGTATGAGAAAATACGAAGGGTTGCTACTCATAAGGCAGAAATAAAGACAAAACTTAAAAATCGTAAAGAGTGAAACTAATGCCTGTTCCTTGGAAAATAGAACAGTGTTACAAAGAGGAGGGGGGAAAAAACAAACGACATCACTGAATACACTAATCAAGCAGGAGAAATTTTCCAAATAAACTGGAGCAGGATCTTCTAAAGGAGTAAATTTCTGGTTTCACAGAATGCTAAGTTTTCACAAGTTCAGGATGCTCTCAAAGTAAGATGAGACATGTTCATTTATTCATAGTGGTTGGTAACTTTCAGGAAAGTAGTTTAAATATGTTAATGTGTCAACCTGACATTGGAATAAGGTTGTTGTTTGTTGTTAAGTGCTGTTGAGTCAGTCTGAGCAGCCCTCTACAGGGTTTACAAGAAGTGACTGGTGAGTTTGAATCACCAAACTATAGTGCCACATCAGGAGATTTGCAAAAAGGTGCAATATCTGCTGAAGAACTTAGCAGCCTTTATCAATTTTGCTTAATCACATGAATCAAATAATAAAGGAGATCAAAAATAAGGTAACAAATATTGAGAGAGCCAAAGTCTATATCAAGTAATTTTGGTTCCATGTCATTATTAGGTATCATTGAATAGGTTAAAGCACATAGAAGCCCAGTGTAGGGTTTCTAAGGAGTGGCTGTGGAGTTAAAATTGCCAACTTAAAGCACCACACCAGAACTTTATAAGAATAGAATAAGAATATGGTAATGCATGTGCTTCTTGCAAATCTTCAAATTGATTCTCATGGCTTAATAAAAGAAAGTACTTAGATGATGTTGACTATTCACTGTTTTTCCCAGAAATATGTCACACACTGTATAAAAATAGTTAAAGAAAGTGTTCATTTGTGATAATAAGGAAGCAAACAGTATATTATCAGGAACACTGGAATGGAAATCAGAGATTTGGATTTCAATCAGCCACTGTTTTCTCTGTAAAGATATGATTACACTTGCTTGTCTTTTCTCAACAAGTGTTAGGACATTCAAATGCAAATATGAAGGCAGTTTTTAAATGTCTAAATTATTAAGCAAATACAATTTGACATAATTATTTGTAACTATTAAAGTATTAACCTGAAATTTGAAAAGGAGATATAATTATTTAGATAAATTGATAAATTTCTGAGACTAATAAAATTTTAAAAAAATAAATAATCTAAAGTGTTATCTAGCTAGCTAGTATGGTGCTGTAGGAAAAGCTCTGACCTACTAACCACAAAATGGGTGGTTGAAACTTACCAGCTGCTCCTCAGGAACATATACAGGGTCACTAGGAGTCAGAACTAATCCAAAGACACTTAACAACAGCAACAACAACCATGTAGAGAAGGTCCTTAATTCGAGAGAAAAGTAACAAGGAATTAGACTAGCCTTAGATGGTCTTATATTCAAATGTACAGTGACTAATGTAGTTAAGAAAACATGAAATTTCTGCAAAAGAAAGTACATAAAATGATATGTTAATGAAATTTGAAACAGAGAAATGAGCATCATGTTTTCTAAAGGTAGATCTATTAGAATTGGTAAGAGTAGTACAATAGAACAAGGCTTCTGCAATTACACAAAATTCATAAACTACCAAGTATGTTGTTGCTACTTGGGACTACAGAGTCCATTCTGATTCTATGAGAAAATTATTGAATGATGTAGAAAGCATCAAGAGAAGATGAAAGGAATACACAGAGTCACTATACCAAATGGAGATGGTTGATGTGCAACCATTTCAAGAGGTAGCATATGATCAAGAGCCAATGATACTGAAGGAAGAAATCCAAGATGCATTGAAGGAATTGGCAAAGAGCAAGGCACCAGGAATTGATGGAATAAAAATAGAAATATTTCAAGAAAGTGAGGCAGCACAGGAGGCACTCACTCATCTCTGCCAAGAAATTTGGAAGACGATTATCTGGCCTACTGAATGGAAGAGACCCGTATTTGGGCCCTTCCAAAGAGAAATGACCCTGTGGAATGCAGAAATCACCGGACAATCGCTTTGATACCTCATGCGAGTAAAATTTTACTAAAGGTATTACAGAAACAGTTGTAAGCATACATTGACTGAGAATTTCCAGAGGTTCAAGCCAGATTACACCATTGAACTTGGAATATCATTGCCGATGTCAGATGGATCTTGGCTGAAAGCAGAGAATATCAGAAAGATGTTTACTGTGCTTTACTGACTATGATTGTGTG
>NW_006408531.1:9494851-9497637 GCF_000296735.1 Chrysochloris asiatica
TTATGGTGTTGGAGGAGAATATTGAAAGTGCCATGGGCTGCCAAAAGAACCAACAGATCTGTGTTGGAAGAAGTGCAACCAGAGTGCTCCTTGGATGCCAGGATGGCCAAACTTTGTCTCTTGTACTTAGTACATATTGTCAGGAGAAACCAGTCCCTGGAGAAGGATATCATGTTTGGTAAGGTTGAGGGTCGAAGAAAAAGAGGAAAACCCCCAGTGAGATGGATTGGCAAAGTGGCAGCAAGAATGGGCTCAAGCATAGCAACGATAGAGAGGTTTGCCCCAGATCACCAGAGTTTCGTTCTTCTGTGCATAAGGTCCCTATGAGTCGGTACCAACTCGATGGCACATAACAACAACAATACTGGGCACACACACACTATGAAACATTGTGAAAATTACACAAACTAAAAAAGACAAAATAGATGTTTGGGACATTATAAAAATTTAAAACATGTGCATCAAATGATTTCACCAAAATAGTAAAAACAGAGACCACAGAATTGGAAAAAAATATTTTACAATATCATATCAGACAAGGGTCCAATTTCTAAAATCTATAGGAAAATACAACACCTCTACAAGAAAAAGACAAGTAACCCAATTAATAAACGGGCACAGGACATGAACAGATACTTCACCAAAGAAGACATCCGGGCAGCCAATAAGCATGAAGAAATGTTCACAATCATTAATCATTAGAGAGATGCAAATGAAAACAACAATGATATATCATCTCATACCAGCAATAACAGTGAAGTTAAAAAATACAGAGGATAACAAATGCTAGCGAGGATGTGGAGAGCCTGGGACCCTTCTACATTGCTTGTAGGAATGCAAAATAGTCCAAGCACTCTGGAAAAGCGTATGGTGCTTCCTCAGAGAGTTGGAAATAGAAATAGCATATGATCCAGCAATTCCTCTACTTGGTATATAGTCACAAGAAATATAAGTCATAACACAAGTAGATATATGCACACCAATATTCGTAACAGCTCTATTCATGATAGCAAAAAGATGGAGACAGTGTAAGTGTCCATCAATGGAAGAATGGATAAACAAACTTTGGTACATACACACAATGGAAATGGAATATTATGTTACCTTCAATAATAACAAGGAAGCTGCAAGCCACCACACAGCATAGAGGAAGCTTGAGGATATTAAGATTAGTGAAATTGTTATGTGCCATTGAGTCGGTTCTGACTCATAGCGACCTTGCATAGGGTTTCTGAGGCTGTAAATCTTTACGGGAACAGAAAGTCTAATCTTTCTCTGGCAGAACAGCTGGTAGTTTCGAACTGGTGACCATGAGATTAGCAGCCCAATTAGTAACCACTACACTACCAGAGCTCCTTAGTGAAATTAGTCATTCACAAAAGGACAAATATTGCATAAGACCACTATTGTAGAAGCTTAAGTAATGATACCCATACTAAAATGAAAACAAAACAAAACAAAAAAATCATGATGTACTGCCAGAAGAACAAACAAATCTGTTTTGGAAGTAGTATAACCAGAATGTTACTTAGAAGCCAGAATGGCCAGAGTTCATCTCTCATACTTAGGACATATTACCTTTAAGAGAACATCATGCTTGGTAATGTGAAGGGCTAGTAAAAAAGAAAGACACCCAGATATTTGGATTGGGCTCAAGCATAAGAATGATTATGAGAATGGTACAAGACTGAGCATTGCTTTTTTGTTATTGTTGTTGTGTATAGGGTCACTATGAGTCAGAACCAATTCTATTGTACCTACCAACAACGAAGTCAGATGAATGTGCTCTAGAATGTCTTTCTCTCTCTGTGTGTGTACATGCTCTCTTTTGATGATGTATCTCCCTTCTACAGCTAAAATTAAACCAGTGGAAAATATTTGTCTCAAATTACAAATTGGTAAAATAAAACCAAACTGTACTTAAAGGTCAATAAATTAACATGGGAACAAGGATAGCTGGTATTTGTTGTCAGGTAATCAGAGATGGTTCCAGCTTTTGCACTTGAAGAATAAGGTAAAGAGGAAGATTTTATGGGTAATATGCATGGGTAGCAAGAATATCAGGTGAGATAGGAGGAAAATGATGGCATAGATGGACAAAGCAAGGAAAGTATTTGAAAGTCACATTCAGTTTAGAATCAATTAAGGGACCAGCAAAGATATGGTTGAAAATTGTTTGCCTTATAATCACTGAAAAACAATAGATAATTTCAAATGCCATATTGCACAGCATTTTATGCTTTAGAGAGCATGTTCACTTTTATTACCTAATTGGATTGTTATGATTTTTGTGGAAAATAATGGTAAGTTCCCTGTGCTACCAAATAGTAAACGAAGCTCAAGAGACCTGAGTGACTCACTACGGTCCATCAGTTGGGAGCAGTCTAGTTATGCTGATTTCCCACTCTACTCCATCTAGTCCACAAACACATTATTTGCTCTATTGAAGACTATTTTATCAGCCTAATGAAAAACTACATATGAAAAAAGAAATTTGATTCTTTGTAAAAGTGCTGAGGCAAAAGATGCATCTAAAAAGGTCTAGGTGCAGTTTCTATTTTTATGTGTATATGATTAGACTTTGCACTGGTGTTTTCTTCTCTGAGTATGATTACCATGAATGAATTAATTTCTTTTACTTACCCCCGATTTAAGGAGCTCTGGTAGCATAGTGGTTACAAGGTGGGCTGCTAAGCTCAAGGTCAGCAGTTAGGAACTACCAGCAGTCCCGTGGGAGAAAGGTGAGGTTTTCTGCTTCCGTGAAGATTCACAGCCTTGGAAACCCG
>NW_006408531.1:9498142-9503419 GCF_000296735.1 Chrysochloris asiatica
GTGTTTCATTCTGTTGTGCATAGGGTCGCTATGGTTCGATACCTACTCGATGGCACCTAACAACAACAAACAACAACAAATGACAAAAAAAAAAAAAAAAATGAAAGTAACTGGAAGGTTATCTTCTGTTCAGGCTCATGACCTATTCATCCCAAAGTGATTTATCTCCAGACTAGCAAGTTAATCTTTACTAGATTCGATTTCACTTTTGAAACAGGTCATCTAAATTATTCTACATCCTGCATCTTTGATAATCACATATGGAATAGTTTGAGAATCTGCTAAATTTATTAAGCAGTCATACATTGTTAGGAGTGGCAACATTTCAATAGTAATTTGCTTTATAAGAGCTTCCACGAGACTTTGGGGATGTGCTGAAAGATGTAGCTATATCTTGACATGATCGTGCAAATGTCTTTCCACATGCATAAGTGCATTACAAGCAAACAAAAAACAGCTCATAATGATTCAGAGATTATATCAATTTTTCTTTATGGCAAAATAAACTACTTTCTCCTTTAAACCACTACATTTGGGATCTTTCTCTTGCAACAGTTTACCCTTTACCTTAATTAAAACAGAGGCTGAGTAAAAGATCATCAGCTATCTAGGAATATCTTCATAATTTAAAATACACCAGTTTACAAAAAGGCAGAGATTAGGAATGGCAGTAGTATGTCTTCCTTATTATCAGAATTCAAACAGAATTCAGTCCTCAAAGCTTTTATAAAAAGAGACACTTTGATTATTTGCAGAATTTGTATTTCTTTCTTTTCTCCCCATTAGAGTTGTGTCCTCTTTGAAACATAGACCTAACAATTTTCTGTATCCTTCATTTCTGGTGAAGAGTAACCAACTATCCTTAAACTTTGTTACAGTTTGCCAGATGATGGAAACATCACAATGACCTTGTCTTCAAGGGAGACATTAACTATATTAGAGATGACAGAATAAATCATAATTTTCTAATGAGGGTCCCTAAAAACAGATATCTTTTAGTAGAAGCAGAGAAATGTTCTGGTGTTAGAAAAGTTCTAAGGACTTGTTTCTTAATTATGAGTCCTGGCAAATCACTTCTTGTGCTCTAAATTTCATCATACAAGTTAACAAACAGTTGGCACTGTAATCGGTTTCATAGGGATATGTGACACAGACTTATTTCTAAATAATTTATATTACAATTTATCCACAGCAGAACCATATGTCAATAACTGGTTTCTAATTCTTACATCAACATTTCATTCCAGCTTAACCGCTTCTATCTTTTTTCCCCCAATGGTCACCTTTTAGCATATTTACATAATTTGCTTATCATATTTATTGTTTATCTCCTCCACCTATAATATAACAGCCACACAAAAAAATTATCTGTTTTGTTTACTGAAGACACCTCAAGAATCTAAGACAATGCTTATATAAAGTAAACACTCAATAAGTTTATATTCAATAAAAGTTATACAAAGGTCTCACAGATACAAACACCAATAACGTGTGGTACAATAGGATTATTGGGGGGTAAATTTACCAGAACAATGGTAGAGCACATTTCAGTCATCTGAGCTCTGATGATCCTGTAGCTTAGAAGAGTCATAGATTGTCTTTTACATCTCATGACCAATGTTCTAGTAGAGAGGGCTCATCGACTCCATGATGTATATATGGGGCATCTATATACTTATATGGATTCCTGGTGTGGTGCTGTAGGATCAGTACTGGACTGCAAATCACAGGGTCAAAACCCATCAGCAGCTCCTTGGAAACCTTATATAGAGACACTATGAGATGTAAGGGACCAACTCGATGGCATTTAACAATACTAGCACTTAATTATGTAGCAATATATGTTTCCTGGTTGAAGAAGCATGCATTTTATATAGGAAGGAGCACCTGTTGGGTCCAGTATCTGGTATGCTTTTATTTGGTGGCACTAACTCAAACCTGCTGGCCCAACTTTTGGTTAAGTTACCAAAAGTAGAGAGGAGATGAAACTCCAAAGGCATCCTGATTTGCCTGTCATTAATTAATATGTCAGAGTCCTCATGTAGTGCTGTAAGATAATGAATTGGACCATAATGCTGGTGGTTCAAACTGACCAGCCACTCCTCAGAAACCCTATACAGGGTCACTATGAGTTGGAACCAGTGGCACTTAACAAGTTACAACAGCATTGAATATGTCAGTGAACAATAGATAAAAGAATAAATTTGTGCTCCATAATCCACTTATACTTGGGCAATGGTTTTTAATCTACTATAGGGTCAATTTGAAGGAAACAGTAGGACTTGTGGTGTTGCTGTTAAATGCCATAATGACTATGTATACTGTTTCAAAGGTACTGCTGGTGGGTTTGAACTGCTGACTTTGTGATAAGTAGTCCAGTGCTTTTCTTAGAGCATTACTACAGGACTTTGATACTTACTGTACCAAAAGGAAATGGTTTATGTTCAACCATTTCAAGAGGTATCATATGATAAAAATCCAATGATAGAGAGACAGGGCTTGATGATGGATAGGGTAGAGGTGCAGTGAAGATCTCTGTCAGCAATAACACAGAATACCATGTGAAGTGGGTTCAGGGGAGAGTGCCAAAACTCTGAAGCACATATGTAGGAATATCTTAAAAGTTTGAAGGCATATAGCTAGTGGAACTTGTAGCAGATCAAGAACTCTCATACTTTTGAAAGTGCCAGCTCAGTGGGCTGGAGCCAACAACTTGGGTGAGACCAAAAGGCAAGACCAAATGGGGGAGGAAGCAGACCCACCAAGGACTAATGCCTGTGGGAAACTCAGAGACAAAGGTGGACAATATTTTTTGTTTTGTTTTGTTCAGACTTTTTTGGTATCTGTTCATTGGTCTTTCACTGTCTGTGTACCTCCATTCTGGTGACTTGAGGGGATGCCTGAGCAAGGGGTCACCTCCCATCCCCACCACTGAAGGTTTCTACTACCATGCATGCACACAGATCCTTTCAGCATTTAAAGTGACAGTCTTCATTTAAAACCAAACAGCAGCACAAAACAACACAGGCGGCCCTGCACGGTTTATTAATAGGGAAAAAGCAAGAATGGGTTGTGGAGTGGGAGAGAAACTAAAAACAAAACAGGCCAAAAATTAAATCCTGTGGCACAGCATACAACCAACACTGGCATCTTGAAATTTATCAGGCAGCCTTGAGGGCAAGAAGCTGAAAGAGGATATTAAAGTCATATTCATATTAGGCTATAAATTTTCTCTCTCTCTCTCTCTCTCTCTCTCTCTCTCTCTCTCTCTTCTTTCTTATAGACTACAGTATCCAATGTGGTCTTTCTTTCTTTCTTCCTTCCTTGCTGTCCCTTTTTTTTGTTGTTGTTGTTGTTGTTCTGCCTTTTACCTTTAAGGAATTATTTCTCTCCCTGTATTAACCAAGAAGAGACAGAAATTGTTGTCATATAGTCAAGCTACAATAAAACCCCACAATCCAGACAGGAAACAATACCAACAGCCATACACTAGGGAGACAGACAATACCTGTGAAAGTTACTTTGAGTTAAGCAATAAGAAGAGTGAAAAGGAAAGCCCACATCCTGATCACATCTGCCTGGAGGCAATCAGAAAGCATAAAAAAAACAATAAAACACACTCAATTAGGTATTAAGGCCACAGCTAACCACTGAACATGTCCAAGAAGTAAACGCAGATGAGTATATCAGCACATGTACAGAAACAAGATAAAATGTCTGAGACAAATGACCTAGAGGTAGACCTAGACTCCATTATGGAAGGAGACCAGTCCTTGGAAATGCCTGAAAAGAAATTCATAAAAATGCTTATAAAATGTTTCAAAACACTTAACAATGGAGATAAGAAAAATATGGAAGTCAGGACTGGCTGAAAAGCCTTTGGTAGTAGAAGAAATAAAATGTGAATTCACAAAGTTCCTAGAAACAAACGAGAAATGTACACAATGAATACCCATGAGAGAGATTCAAATCAAAACAACAATGGGATATCATCTCACACCAGCAATAACAGCAAAGATAAAAAAAACGTAGAGGACAATAAATGCTGGCGATGATGTGGAGAGACTTGGACACTCCTGCATTGCTGGTGGAATTGCACAATGGTCCAACCTCCCTGGAAATCATTATGGCACTTTTCAGAAGGTTGGAAATAGAAATAACTTATGATCCAGCAATTCCTCTACTTGGTATTTACCCACAAGAAATGCAAGCCATAACACAAGTAGATATACACACACCAAAGTAGATAGCAGCACAATTTACAACAGCAAAAAGATGAAGACTGCCTAAGTGCCCATCAATGGAAGAATGGATAAATAAACTGTGGTACATACACACAATGAAACATTATGCTACCTTGGAGAACAACAAGGAGGTTGTAATTGAAGACATTATGTTGAGTGAAATTAGTCACAAAAGGAGAAATACTGCATAGGACAACTATTGTAAAAGTCTAGGAAACAGAACTCATACTGAAAGGGGGAAAAAAAGTTATTTGCTTGTTACCGGGATGTGCAGGGTGAGGTGAGGGGAGGGAGGAAAAGGTGGCGCATAGGGTGGGAAATAGACACAGGATAGTTTGGGTGCTAGGGAGGGGGGCAATGCACAAGAAGGGGGAGGGGGATGGAAGAACAAGGCAGATGAGAAAACAGATTGGCAGGTTTGCATGGGCTAAGTGGAAGAAAGGTAAATAATGATGTATGTACAACCTTGGAACTACAGGTCTCTAGAATACAGGGATTGAGACATGGTTTGAATGGGTAAAAGTGGGGAGGGAATAATCTTAAGGTGCTTGGCTATCTTTTGAATCTTGGTTTCACTTCAATACAATTGTAAAATACACACTTGAGGGGAAGAAAAAGGAATAGCCAGAAAAACCACCATAGAAACTTGTAAGTCCATCTTCTGCCTATATCTGATTGCTATTGTTGTTATTGTTGTTAGGTGTCATCGAGTCGGAACAGACTCATAGCGAACCCATGCACAGCAGAACGAAACAATGTCCGATCCTGGGCCAACCTCACTACCGCTGCCACACCATCTTGTTGCCACCTGGCCAATCCATCTCGTTGGGGGTCTTCCTCTTTTTCTCTGACTCTCCATCTTACCAAGCATGATATCCTTCTCCAACGACGGTTCCCTCCTGACAATATGTCCAAAGTATGAGAGATGAAGTTTGGCCATCTTGGCCTCTAAGCACTCTGGCTGCACTTCTTCCAAAAAAGATCTATTGGTTCTTTTGGCAGCCTGTGGCACTTTCAGTATTCTCTTCCAACA
>NW_006408531.1:9504888-9510194 GCF_000296735.1 Chrysochloris asiatica
CTTACAAGCTTTCAAGGGGGAGCCTAGATCCAGATGGTGTGGAGTATGGTAGAATCTCCACTGAGCAGTAACCAATCTGACTGTGTGGGACTGATTAAAGGAGACGGGGAGAGGACTTTTGTGGTACAATAGTGAATTATTGCTATCAGGACTGACTTTGAGAGTTGGGAATGTAAACATAGATGTTTTGTAGCAAAAAGAGGGAGTGGTTGACTACATTCCAGGAACAGAAGTCCATGGGACCATCATGAGAGAAAAGCAGAATGCGGGACCGTACCCAGAGAAACAGTGATACCAGAGATGGAGGCAGAGACAATGACATGGACAGATGGAGCACCTGGGGACTCGAGACCTAGAGAGAGACAGTGATTGTGTGCTGACAACCGAGGAGCAGACTTGCAGGGTATATTCTTTGGTTGTTTAACGATGTATGGAGGGGATTGTAATAATGGTAATAAACCCATATACAATAGGATGAATGTACAGCTAATGCTCTCCCATGTAAAGTATCATATAATTCACAATAAAACATTAAATAAACTTGAAAAGCCAATAATATTGAAGGAAGAAGTCCAAGGTGCAATGAAGGAATTGGCAAAGAACAAGGCTCCAGGAATTGATGGATTAAAATTTGAAATCTTTCAAGAAAGTGAGGCACTGGAGGCACTCACTCATCTAAGTCAAGAAATTTGGAATACAACTATCTGACCAAGTGATTGGAAGAGATCTGTATTTGTGTCCGTTACTAAGAGAGGTGATGAAGTGGAATGCAGAGATCATTGGACAATATCTTTGATATCCCATCTGAGTAAAGTTTTACTAAAGGTAATACAGAAACGGCTACAAACATACATTGAAAGAGAACTTCCAGAGTTTCAAGATGGATTCAAACTAGGACATGGAATGATGGATATCATTACTGATACCCAATGGATCTTGGCTGAAAGCAGAGAATACCAGAAAGATGTTTACCTGTGCTTTATTGACTATGCAAATCTTTCAATTGTGTGGTTCATGAAGCTATGGACAACATTGCGAATTATGAGTATTCTAGAACACTTAATAGTACTCATAAGGAATCCGTACATGGACCAAGAGGCAGTTGTTCAAATAGAACATGGAACACTGAATGGTTTAAAATTAAGAAAGGTCTGTAACAGGGTTGTATTCTTTAACCATAATTATTCAACCTGTATGCTGAGCAAATAATCTGAGAAGCTGGGTTCTATGAATAAAAATGTAGCAACTTGTGATATGCAGATGATACAACTTTGCTTGCTGAAAGTGAAGAGGACTTAAAATATTTACCGATGAAGATCAAAGAGCACAGCCTTCGGTATGTATTCCATCTCAATGTAAATAAGACAAAAATCCACATCACTGGACCAATAAACAACATTCTTATCAACAGAGAAGAGATTGAATTTGTCAAGGAATTCATTCTTCTTGAATCAACCATCAACACTCATAGAAGCAGCAGTCAAGAAATTAAATGACATATTGCACTAGGCAAATATGTTGCACAAGACCTTTTTAAAGTGTTGATGAGCAAAGATGTCAGCTTGAGGACTAAGGTGCTCCCGACTCAAGCCATGGCATTTTCAATAACCTCATATGCATGTGAAAGCTGGACAGTGAATAAGGAAGACCATAGAAGAATTGATGCTTTTGAGTTATGGTTTTGGAGGAGAATATTGAAAGTGCCATGGGCTGCCAAAAAAACCAACAGATCTGTGTTGGAAGAAGTGCAGCCAGAGTGCTCCTTGGAGGCCAGAATGGCCAAACTTCATCTCTCATACTTCATACATATTGTCAGGAGGGACCACTCACTAGAGAAGTCATGTTTGGTAAGGTGGAGGGTCAGAGAAAAAGAGGAAGACCCCAGTGAGATGGATTGGCAAAGTGGCAGCATCAGTGGCCTCAAGTGTGGCAACAATTGTGAGGTTGGCTCAGG
Source organism: Chrysochloris asiatica (assembly GCF_000296735.1). Classification (NCBI taxonomy): domain Eukaryota; kingdom Metazoa; phylum Chordata; class Mammalia; order Afrosoricida; family Chrysochloridae; genus Chrysochloris; species Chrysochloris asiatica. The sequence goes on from NW_006408531.1 coordinate 9,506,843, forward strand.
ACTGGGCAGTGCATCTAGCAACAACAACCAAGAAATATGAATTGCATCCTCTCTGTTTCCTGACTCCATAATGAATGCTGGCTTCCTTTTCAATGGTATTGTATTATCTGGTTGTATTTGTTTGTTCTTGTTTTTAATGTTCCATGTCTCTGCAAGTATATTATCATCCTTATTTCCTATATTAGAAAATTAGCTAAATGTGAATGCTGAAAGTGATGCTACTTCTTATCATTCCATTCTATAGAATTTTTTATAAGAAACAAATTTATTAAAAGATATTACAATTTCAAATAAAAAAGGTGGTGTCTATGCAAAAGTAAGATTAAAAAAATTAATTTGATTTTATTTCCAGAAATCAAGAAATAATATAGACACTGAGACCAATAAGTGTTTTCAGTGAATTTAGTAACAGTTTGGGGTATAAAGATTAAAAATCATTTCCAATCTCTTTATTAAACTTATTTGATATTTTAATTTAAACCTTCTTTACTTTTCTAGTCTTCCCATTTCAATTCAATTTTAATTTATGAAGTTTTCCATTATTGTAAAACAAGTCAAGGGAAAATTAGACTATCACAAACACATGGAGGTTATTGTTGCTGTTATTAAGTGCCCTCGAGTCAGTTCTGACTCTGTGCATAACAGAACAAAACACTGCCCAGTTCTACATCATCCTCACAACTATTGTTCCATCTGAACTCATTGTTGAAACCACTGTGGCAAGTCATATCATTGGTGGTTTCCCTCTTTTCCACTGACCTTCCACTTTGCTATGCATGATGTCCTTCACCAGGGATTGCTCTCTATTGATACATATCCAAGTATGAGAAATGAAATCCCACAATCCTGACTGCTTAGGAAAAATTTGGCTGTATTGCTTCCAACACAGATTTGTTTGTTCTTCTATCAGTCCATGTTACTTTCAATATTCTTTTCCTTCACCATATATCAGAGTCCTGGGGTGGCACTGTGAGTTAATGTGTGTTACAGTCTGTTTGACTAGCAACTTCAGCAGCTCAAGCTCCTCAGCCGCTCCTTGGAAACCCTACACAGAGTTGCTAAGAGTTGGAACAGATTCGATGGCACTTAATAACAACACCATAATTCAAATCAATCAATTCTTCTCCAGTATTTCATTGTCAAAAATTCACATGCATGTGATGTGATTGACAATAACATGGTTTGAATCAGGTATACCTTAGTCCTCAAAATTACTTCATTAATCTTTATTGATTTAAAAGGGTATTTTGCTACAAAGGTTGTTGTTGTTGTTAACTGTCATTGAGTTGATTCTGACTCATAGTAATCCTATACAGGGTTTCTGAGAAGTGGCTGGTGAGTTTGAACTGTCAAACTCTCAGTTCAAAAATCCTTGTTGTCCAGTGCTTATCCTACAGCGCCACATCAGGACTCCTTGCAGCAAAGGAAGGAGAATGTAATTTATATGATGAAATATGATTCCTTGTGCAAATAATAATAATAATAATTCAATGAACCTTATTTGGTCTGAACATAAACACCCTTCCCAAGATATGGTTTGGAAGAAAACTATAAAGCAAAAAGATAATCAAGTGATAAAATTCAAATCCTGATAGAGCAAGAGAGGTTAAAAGGACACAAGATCAATAATAAGATGTGAGAAGAGGCTTGTGGAGGGAGAAGAGTACCAGCAACACAAAAAGGGCAGCAACTGATAGAGGAATGTGACCAGGGAGAAAGTCCTCATAATGGGATACACTTATAAATTTGTTTTATACTGTCAGTTTGTTGTACTGTGGTGGTTTATGTGTTTTTGTGTTGCAAGAAACTATGCCACCCGTATTTGAGATTCTAGTAGGGTAATCTATGACAGGTTTCAGCTGAGCTTACAGATTAATTCAGTCTAGGCATATATAGATGCAGAGAATGTCTGAGTATTTAAACACTGAAAACTTTATCAATATAAGTGGAACATTGTCAGATATAATAACAGAAAATGAGATCCTCAGGCTGAAAGGCACACAAAATATGACTGAGGAAAGACTGCCTTCTCACAATATAGTTAACCATGACTATGCAAATGGAGTAAAGCTTTCAAAACCTTCATATACTGAAGGGGCAAAACTCAAAGTGAGGAGAAATAGGTGCAAATATTCATTAATAATCAGAACAAGAAATACATGAAGTATGAATCTAGGAAAATTGGAAGTTGCCAACAATGAAATGGAAAACATAATGATCTATATCCTAGAAATTACTGAGCTGAAATGGACTGGTATTGGCCATTTTAAATCTGTTAATAATAGTTTACTATGCCAGGAATGACAAGTTAAAGAGTAATGGTGTTGCAGTCATTGTCAAAATGAACATTTCAAGGTATATCTTGAAATACCATGCTGTGTCTATCCTATCATCCTATTATTTGTGATAGGATAACATCCATATGCCTATGAAGAAAACCAGCTAATACCATTATCATTCAAATTGATGCACCAACCACTAATGCCAGTGAGGATGAAATTGAAGAATTCTACCAACTTCCTCAGTCTGAAATTGATCAAATATGCAATCAAGAGGTATTGATAATAACTGGTGATTAGAATGCCAATATTGGAAACAAAGATTAGTAATTGGTTTTAGTGATAGAAATGATAATGGAGATCTCATGATAGAATTTTGCAAGTCAGATGACTTACTAATTGCAAATACATTTTTTAAACATTTTTATTGTGAATTGAGTGATAATTTACATGGGAGAACATTGGCTTTACACCATCATTTCATCGCAATGATTACAATCTCTTCTATGCAACATCATTCAACAATATTTGCTTCCATTCCCTGTTTTGTTTTGCTTTACAAATACATTTTTAAACACCATGAAAGGTAACTATGAGAGTGAGTAAAAAATTATCCACACTCTAGATGTAGAATTTAATTTAATCAAATTTTAGAAAAGACATCAATTTTAAATCATCTGCTTGCTTTGTAATGTACTCTGTCCACCTGCCAATAAGCTTTCATATTCTCTTATTAAATATGCTTTAAGCTGTGCTTCCAGTTATGAATGCACTGCTGTCTTCACTTCTTTATCAGAGGTGATTCTTCGACCTTGAAGAGCTGCCTTCAGAGGACCAAACATGTGAAAGTCCAATGGAGCAAGATAAGTACTATAGGGACGATGTTTTAACATCTAAACTTTTTTTTTTTAAGAGTGTCAGAAGTGTGGGAAGAAGTGTGGGGATGTGCATTGTCTTGTAAGATCATTGCATAGCAGTTCTACATCCGTAATCTGAAGTTTAGGCTTCAGCTCTTCAGTGAGCATCTAACCGTAAGAAGGAACACTGCTGATTGCTGAACCTTTTTTTTTTTT
>NW_006408531.1:9510374-9521261 GCF_000296735.1 Chrysochloris asiatica
TTTTTTTTTTTTTTAAAGAAACTTTTACCTCCCTTCAAGTATCAGTCCAAATTTTGTTTGTAGATGTCCAATCACCTCTGTTGATGTTTTTTAGTGAGTTGTTTTGGTATCTGTTTTGCACACGAGTGCAGCTATTTTTTGACTCATTCTCAGATACATGTGGACTTCACCCCATGGAATACAAAAGAATCAAGTTGACTACATCAAGAGATGTAAGATGGCAAGAGATGGTGGAAAAGCTCAGTCAAAACAAGGCCAGAGGCAGATTCTAGAACATATCATTAATTACTAAAAATGTTACCTTTGAACATATCCCACCTGAATTTAGAGACCATTTTAAGAACATATTTGATGGATCAGATAACAATGACTGAAAATCAGAGAGCTGTGGGATGACATCAAGATCATCATATATGAAAGAAGCAAAAAGTTATTAAATAGGCAGGAAAGAAAGGAAAAAACAAAATGGATGTCAGAAGAGACTGAAATTTGTTATCCAGCCTACAGATGCTAAAGAAAAGAGAAAATTGAGGATATAAAAAAGCTGAACAAAAATTTCAAAAGGCAAAGTAAAATATCATAATTAAATGCACAAGGACAGGGACTTAGAAAATCAAATAAATTGGCACTGGAAGCACTTACTCATTTATACCAAGAAATTTGGAAGGCAGCTACCTGGTCAACTGATTGGAAGAGGTCCATATTTGTGCACATTTCAAAGAGGTTATTTCCAATGGAAAGCAAGAATCATAGAAAATTATCAATATCATATGCAAGTTAAATTTTGATGAAGATAATTTAAAAATTACATTGATAAGAAAGTTCCAGAAATTCAAGCTGGATTCAGAAGAGAACTTGGAACTAGGTGCATTATTGCTGAAATCCAATGGATCTTGGATGAAAACAGAGAATATCAAATCAGATGGATCTTTGATGAAATCCTTTGTTGACTATACAAAGGCTTTTGATTGTGTGAATCATGACAAGCCATGGATTGTGAAGAATGATTATTCCAGTACACTTACTTGTGTTCATAAGGAACCTGTACACAGACCAAGAAGAAGTTGTTAGAACAGAACAAGGGACTATTGTATGGTTTATAATCAGGAAAGGTGTGCATCAAAGTTGTTTTCTTTCACCATACTTATTCAATCTATATGCTGAGCAAATAATTGAAGAAGCTGGGTTATATGAAGAAGAACTTGGAATCAGGATAGAAGAAAGACTCATTAACAATCTGTGATATACAGATGATACAATCTTGCTTGTTGGAAATGAAGAAGACTTGAAATATTAATGATAATCAAAGACCACAGCCTTGAATATGAATTGCACCTCACTGCAAAAAAAATAAAAATCTTCACAGCGGGACCAATAAATAACATCATGATAAATGGAGAAAAGTTTGAAGCTGTCAAAACTTTCATTTTACTTAGATCCACAATCAACATTCATGGAAGCAACAGCCAAGAAAACAAACAACACATTGCATTAGACAAATCTGCTACACAAGACCTCCTGAGTGTTCAAGAGAAAACATTTCAGTTTGAGAACTAAAGTGCACCTGACTCAAGCCATCTTTTTTAAGAGCCTCATATGCATGTGAAAGTTTGATAATGAATAAAGAAGACCAGAGAAGACGTGATGCATTTGAATTATGGTATTGGAAAAGAATGCTGAATATTACATAGATTTCCAGAAGAACAAATGTATCTATATTGGACGAAGTACAACTAGAATGTTCTTTTGAAGCCAGAATGGCAAGACTTCATCTCTCATTCTTCAGACAGGTTATCAGGAGGGACCAAACTCTGGAGAAGGGCATCATGCTTGGTAAAGTGGAGGATCACCAAAGATGAAGAAGAGCAAAAAGACAGACTGGCACAGCAGCACCAACAGATGGCTCAAGGATAACAATTGAGAGAATGGCAGAGGACTAGGCAGTGATTCTTTCTGTTTCGCATAGGATTGCTAAGAGTCTGAACCAACTTGATGAGACCAATCAACAACAACAGTTCTGACATCAAATATGAAATCAGTTCCTTCACTATGCTAAGTAAATATCCAATCTAACATCAGAATATCAGGGAAAAAATAGTCTCTATGCTAGTAGCTTGTGATCAAGTAAAAATATGTTCTGCTATGTACCATCATTTCAGATACTATCCATTTGCACTGACTAGTTTCTGTGCTTTAATTTTTGCTCCATTGATCTAACTGTGCATTTATCTATCTAGTGTGGCACTGTAGGACAGGCACTGGACCACAAGGTCAGTTTGAACTGTAAGGTCAGTGGTTCAAACTCACCAGCTGCTCCTCAGAAATCCTATACAGGGTCACTACGAGCTGGGACAGACTCGACAGCACTTAACAACAATAACAAGTGGGAGTAGAGAATGTATATATATAATTTTATATATATGTGTGTGTGTGTGTATCAAACCCATTGCATTGAGTAGATTCCAAACTCCTAGTAACCAGAGTTGAATTGCCCCATAGAGTTTCCATCTTTAAAGATGCAGGCTACCACATCATTCTTTCGTAGACCAGATGATGAATATGATAACTTTTCAGTTATCAGATGATTATTAATTCATTGTGCCACTAGACACCTGAAAGATATACAAGGCTATATCAAAAATTATTTCTATTGGGGCTTCAGTTCATATATTGTTTTTGTTTGCCATCGAGTTGGTTCTGACTAGTAGCATTCTTGTAGAGTTTCTGAAGGTCACTGGTGGGTTTGAACTGCCAACCTTGAAGTTACCAATCCAGTGCTTATCCACACCAGGGCTCATGGATTTATTTCAAACAAAAGATGTTTAAACATTCTTCTGAAATCAGTGACTGGCTACAGATGAGCTCCTTAGGAATATACTTGTCTTTGTCTCATTAGATGTTATTGTTTGGGGCCATCAAGTCAGTTCTGGCTAACAGAGACCTTGTATAATTTTTCCAGCAACAGCAGTTGGGCTTGAACTACTGATCTTGTGGTTAGCAGTCCAGTGTTGATCCTACAGCACCACACCAGAACTCAGAAAAAGATGCAATCTAAACATTGACTTGCAAGAGGATCTTTAGAACCACGTAGGTTCAAGGCAGAGAGGTCAGCTCAGAAGTTCTGATAACTGTATTTTAGGATGCCATGGGGGTGATCTTGTTATGTTTTCTTGAAGGACAAACCACAATCACAGGAGCTTATTATTAAGAAATTTTTTAAAAGTTAAAATTGCATTGGTGAGAAAAAAAAAAAAAAAAAAAAAAAAAACAGGAAAATTGCACTGAAGTTTTTTACAACAATGTACATTCTCTGACCCATAGCGACCCTGCATAGAGTTTCCAAGGAGCAGCTGGTGAGCTTGAACAGCTGATCTTGTAGTTCAAACCAACCTTGCAGTCCAGAGCATTAATACACAACACCACATCAGGACTCCACTGTCCATTAGATGGATGTAAATCAAAACAACAAGGAGATCGCAGTTCACCCCAGCATTAATATCAGACTTAGAAAACAACAGAGAACAATTACTTGCAAGGAGATCTAGAACCCTCATGCACTGCTGGTGGGACTATAAAATGATGCAAAAACTCTGAAAAATGATATATTGCTTCTTTAAAAACTTGGAAATAGAAATATCAACTGACCCATGGGGATTATACCACTTGGTATAATCCCCATGAGAAATAAGAGGTACGCCATGAATAGATATATGCACTCCCATGTCCATTGTAGCAGTATTCACAATAGCAAAAAGATGGAAACAACCTAAATGCCACTCAGTGGAAGAATGGTTAAACAAACTATGGTACATACGTACAGTGAAATACTACCCAATGTTGAAGAGTAACAATCAGTTTGTGAATCACCGCATAACATGAATGAACTGGAGGACATTAAGCTGAACAAAATTCATTAATCACAGACGACAAATATTGTATGAGACCACTATTGTAAAATGTCAAGAAAAGATTTTCATGCTAAAATAGACATTCTTTGATGGTTACCAGGGCAGGAAGGAAGAGTGGGTAATTCACTGGCTAAACTGGGTAAAGGTGATAGTAATATACAATAATAGGAATACTGGCAGGAAATGATTAGGCAAGGGAAGAAATTGAGAGGAGTGAAAGGGTTAAAGGCAACAAAGGTGAGCATTGCTTTATACACAGTTCTGTAATAATAGTGACCTTTAGGTAGATGCATGGATCAACACTCAGGTGTAAGAAGGAAAGTGGGAGTATACCCATAAATATATATAGTTCAAAAGTGGATATTTGCAAATAGATATTTTCCTTTATTGCAAATACATTCATGAATGTGGTGCAACATGCAGGAAGTAAACCTATGAAAACTGCTTAGCCATTACCAAGCTTCTTGAGAGAATAAATTGCTGGGCCTGAGATCTCAGAACCATAGTATTGGGGTCTTAAAAGCTCATGAGCAGCGAACTGAGGTGCAACTTTGGTCTTTCTCTGTCCAAAGGAAAGAAGAGTGATGAAAATTAAAGACACCTATAAACAATTAGTCTAATGGCCTTATGGACAATGTGAACATCACTCTCCATAACACTGAGACCAAAAGAATTAGACAGTACCCAGCTACCGCAACCAAATCCTCTGAAAATGATCACATTAGAAGTTCCTGGATAGAGTGGGAGAAAATGTGAAACAAAACTCAAAGTCATAAAAGATATCAGTCTTACTGGTCAGATAGAAACTGCTGGAAACCTCAGAATATGGCCCTTGCTCATTTTCCAGGTCTGAAAATGAAATCACCTCCATGGCATAATTTTCAGTCAAGCAATGGATAAGTACACACACCATAGACTGGTCAGCTATTTGAGATCAAAAGAGGAGGATTTACTCAGAGACGAAGTTCGGAAGGGTTTGGGAAGGAAGAGGGATGGAAACAAGAAACACAGGAGGAAAAGGGATAAGTTAATTACATTGAAGATGTTGCAATCATTGAAATGAAATGATATATATGATTTGTTAAATGTAAAATAGATGATATATACTGTAAACCTTTACTCAAGTTACCATAAAATTTTAGAAATAAAATGAAGGATGCATTTGAATAGACATTTCTCCAAAGAAAATTTACAATTGGCAAATAAGCATATTAAAAGATTCTCAGCACTATGAATCAAAAGGGAAAATCAAATTTAAATTATAGTGAGATGCTATGTAACACCAATAAAGATGGCTATATACAAAATATAAACAATATCAAGTATTGGTGAGGATGTGAAGAAATTGGAACCCTCGTTCTTTGCTCTTGGGGATGTAAAATTGTGTAGCTCCTTTAGAAAACATTTTGTTACTTCTTTGAACAGTTAAACTGAAGGGTATCATGTTTTTAATATTATTTTTTGCTGTCAATTTGGCTCTGACTCATAGTGATCTTATTATACCAGAATGAAACATTACCTAGTCCTGTACCATCGTAATGATTATTGGTATGTCTGACTGAGTCCATTGTTTAGGCTCACTTTGAGGATTTTGATTAAGCAATTCCATTCTTATGGCATATTCTCATGAGAATTGAAAACATATATCCATTCCAAAATATGTACGGAATGCTCATAGTAGCATTATTTATAATACTCAAAACATGGAAAAACAAAAGTGTCCATTGACTGATGAATGGATAAACAAAATCTGGCATATCTATGCATAGGAACATTATTCATTTATAAAGATAAATGAAGTACTGATACCTGTACTCTCCAACATAGATGAACTTTGAAAGCATAACATGAAGTGAAAGATGCCAGACACTGAAGCCACATATTACATGGCTCCGTGTAAATAGATTCACAGAATGGGAAAATCTTTAGAGACAGAAAGTAGCCAGGAATTGGGATAGAGGGAAATGGGGAGTGATGATGGATGGGTACAATTTCTTTTGGGTGATGAAATTATTCTAGACTGTTATTATTGCCGTTAAGTGCCATCAAGTCACTTCTGACTCACAGCAACCCTATATAGGGTTTCTGAGGAGCAGCTGGTGAGCTCAAACTGCAAACTTTGCAGTCCAGTGCATTAAACCACAGCACCACACCAGGACTGGCACATCATTATGGATATATTTAATACTACCTTTTTAAAAAGTGAATTTTAGGCTATGTGAATTTTATCTAAATAAAGAAAGGGTAAGAGTGTGCTGCCTATTAGGAGCATTTTGTATGTTGCCCTCCCTATCCAAGGTCTTCAACAAGAATTATCTTGCGATATCACTGTCTTTGTAACACTAGTCTCCTTTTCAACATTCTCAGCCACCTTCTTCATAAAATGCAGTTCCAAATTTTAGATATCCTATAAATTCATCACATTTAGAGCTTCCATTTTTTGTTTCTTTGTAATTTTTCAACTTATTTTTTGAGGAAAGATGGAAACTATGATTTTCATCTCATATATTCTGACAAATCTTGGCACTCCTTTGATTTTTCTGTTTTGTTTTGCTTTTTAAAAAAAAATATTATGTTGTTTTTAAGTGTCCTTGAATCAGGTCTGACTCACAGCAATCCTATGCACAAAAGAAAAAAACACTGCTCAGTCTTGCACCATCCTCACACTTATTGTTAATCGTGAGCCCATTGCTACTGCCATGGGGTCTATCTTGTTGAAGGTCTTCTTATTTTTTGCAGACCCTCCACTTTCCCAAGCATGATGTCCTTCTCCAGGGACTGATCTCTTCTGATGATATGTCTTGAAGTATTTGAAAGAAAGTCTCACCATCCTTGCTTCTAAGGAGAATTCCAGCTAGAAGGACCACTTTAAGTCTTCTTCCAAACCTGAGGCCACACTCTTCTTCACATAATCCAGCTTTTCAGATTATTTTCTCAGTATACAGAATGAATAAGTATGATGAAAGAAGTTCCCTGACTTTAAATCATTCTGTATCTTCTTTTGCTATTCTATGACTGCCACTTGGTCTATGTACAGGTTCCTCATGAGCACGATTAAGTGTCTGGAGTACCAATTCTTTGTGAAGTTATCCATAACTTGTCAAAACTTGTCCACACAGTCAAAAGCCTTCACATAGAGAGGCAGGGCTTTATGGCAGCTAGGGTGGAGGTGCAGTGAGGTTTGCCTTAAGCAACACCACAGAATACCAGGCAAAGTAGATTCAGGGCAGAGCTGAAAACTCAGAACCACATAGGTAAGACTATTTTAAAAGTTTAAAAGGCTTATAGTTAGTGGAACTTGTAGCAAAAGTAAGAAATCGTGTACTTTTGAATGTGCCAGCCTCTGCAGCCCAGAGCCAACAACTTGGGCGAGACCAAATGGCAAGACCAAGTGGGGGAGCAGACACACCAAAGATAAATGCCCTGGGAACTTCAGAGCAAATGTGAACAATACACTTTGCTGGTTTTGCTTTGTTCTGATTATCTTTTTTTTATTTTTTTGTTTGGTATCTACTCATTGGTCCCCAACTGTCTGCACACTTCCATTCTGGTGACTAGAGGGGGTGCCTGAGCGAGTGAACAAACTTCCACCCCCACCACTGGTGGGTTCTTCTGCCACACATGTGCACAGATACTCTCAACTGAAGAGTTGGCCCTGAATTGTTTTTTGTTTTTTGTTTTTTTGTTTTTTTAATACAGAAAAGGCCAGAAAACAAGAGGTGTAGAGAGAGAAAGATAGTTTAAAAACAAAAAAGGCCAAAAATTAAATTAAATCCTGAGGTATAGCATAACAACTAAGAGTGGAATCTTGAAATCTATCAGAGAGCATTGAAGGAAAGAAGCTGAAAGAGGATGTGAAAGTCATACTCATATAGGCTACAGAATTTTGTTTTTCCTACTTTCCCTCCTCTCCCTCTTCTGTTATTATAGCCTACAGAACCCAGTCTAATTTTTGTTGTTGTTGGTGGTGGTGTTTTTGGTTGTTGCTGTTTTGCTGTTTTATGCATCCCCTTCTACCTTTGGGGGACTCTTTCTCTACCTATATTACCCTATGAGAGACAACAACTGCTGCCATATACTCAAGCTACAATCACACTCTATAAAACACCAAAATTCAGGAAAGAACCATTACCAACTGCCATACACCAGGGTGGCATACAAAACCTGTGAAAGTTACTCTGAGTTAAGCAATAAGAAGAGTGAAAAGGGAAGGCCACATCCTGATCACATCTACTTGCAGGCAATCAGAAAGCCTAAAAAAATACCAAAACACATACTCAATTAAGTACTAAGGCCACAGACACTAAATATGTCCAAGAAGCAAAAGCAGATGACCATATCAGCTCATGTCCAGAAACAAGATAAAATGTCAGAAACAAATGACCTAGAGGTAGACCTAGACTCCATTCTGGAAGGAAGGAAGGCCTTGGAAATGCCTGAGAAGGGATTCAGAAAAATTATATAAAATGTTTCAAAACACTTTACAATGGAGTTCATAAAAATAAGGAAAGCGCTACAGGAACAAACAAATAAGATAGATAAAGCATTGGAAGCAATTCAAAACCTACAGAAAGAGGTCCAAACAATCAATAATAGAATATCAGAATTAGACAATACACTGAAAGGGCAAAGGAGTAGAATACAAGAGATGGAAGGCAGAACCAGTGAGCTGGAAGACAAATCTCTCAATACCACTAAGATAGAAGAGCAAACAGAAAAAATAATTTAAAAAATCTGAAGAAGGTCTAAGATTCATGTTGGACAACATGAAGAGTAATAACAAGGATTATCAGCATTCCAGAACAAAAAGAATCACACACGTCCACAGAAGAAATAGTTGAAGAACTGCTGGAAGAAAATTTCTCTAAAATCCTGAAAAATGAAAAGATAAACATTCAAGAAGCTCAACGAACCCCAGGAAGGATAGACCCCAAAAGAAAATCACAAAAACATATCATAATCAAGCTTCTAAAATCAAAAATAAGGTGACACTCCTGAAAGCAGCTAGGGAAAGTAGACGTGTAACATAAAAAGGCAAGCAAGTCAGATTAAACTCAGATTACTAGCAGAAACCATGCAAGCAAGAAGATAATGGTGAGACATATATGAAACCCTGAAAGAACAAAAAACTGCCAACCAAAAATCCTTTATACAGCAAAGCTATCAATCAAATACAACATTGTAATCAAAACATTCCAGAATAAACACAAACTAAGGAATTTTGTCAAAGCCAAGCCTGCATTATAAAACACCCTTAAGGGAGTTCTGTGTACTGAGAACAAGCAAGAACAGACAACAACCAGACATTGACATACGTGGCAGCACCTCTCAGAAATCAGTCAACAGAAGGAAGAGTCAAGAAAAGAAAAAAAAAACTGTAAGAACAAACTCAGAGAATCTGGGAGGTCATTCTATGATCAAAAAAATTACAATATGAAAAAAAGTAAACACGTAGGAACAGAGATCCAGAGGATGAGAAGGTCAGGTAGATTAAAGGATAAAATATTGTTGTTGTTGTTGTTGTTAAATGCCATGCAGTCAGTGCCAAGCCATAGCCACCTTATTCACAGCAGAACAAAACACTGCCCAATCCAGGGCTAACCACACTACTGTTGCCATGCTTGAGTCTATCAATGCTGTCACTTGGCCAGTAAATCTTGTTAGGGTCTTCCTCTTTTTCTCTGACCCTACACCTTACCAAACATGATATCCTTCTCCAGTGACTGGTCCCTCCTGACAATATGTCCAAAGTATGAGACACGAAATTTGATCATCTAGGCCTCTAAGGACCACTCTGGCTGCACTTCTTCCAAATTGGATCTATTGGTTCTTTTGGCAGCCCATGAAACTTTCAATATTCTCCTCCAACACCATAACTCATGAGTAACAATTTTTCTATGGTCTTCCTTATTCATTGTTCAGCTTTCTCATGCAAATGAGGTTATTGAAAATACCATGGCATGGGTCAGGTGCACCTTAGTCCTCAAGCTGACATCTTTGCTCTTCAACACTTTAAAAAGGTCTTGGTGCAGCACATTTGCCTAATGCAATACATGTTTGATTTCTTGACTGCTGCTTCTGTGAATGTTGATAGTTGATCCAAGAAGAATGAAGTCCTTGACAACTTCAATCTTTTTTCAGTTGATTAGAATGTTGTTTATTTGTTCAGTGGTGAGGATTTTTGTTTTCTTGACATTGAGATGTAATCCATACTGAAGGCTGTGCTCTTTGATCTTCTTCAGTAAATGTTTTAAGACTTCTTCACTTTCAACAAGTAAGGTTGTATCATCTGCATATCACAGGTTGTTAATGAGTCTTCCTCCAATCCTGATGTCACATTTTTTTTCATATAACCCAGCTTCTCGGTTTATTTGCTCAGCATACTGGTTGAATAAGTATGGTGAAAGAATACAACCTTGACGCACACCTTTTTAAATATTAAAACATTCAGTGTTCCCGGTTCTGTTCCAACAACTGCCTCCTGGTCCAGGTACAGATTCCTCATGAGCACAATTAAGTGTTCCAGAACACTCATACTTTGCAATGTTGTCCATAGCTTGTCATGATCTACACAATCAAAAGTCTTTGCATAGTCAATAAAGCACAGGTAAACGTCTTTCTGATATTCTCTACTTTCAGCCAAGATCCATTGGACCTCAGCAATGATATCCCTCATTCTATGACCTCTTCTGAATCTGGCTTGAACCTCTGGAAGTTCTCTGTCAGTGTATGCTTGCAGCTGTTTCTGTATTACCTTTAGTAAAACTTGACTTGTATGGGATACCGAAGAGATTGTCCGATGATTTCCTCACTCCATTGGGTCACCTCTCTTTAGAATGGGCACAAATATAGATCGCTTTCAATCAGTTGGCCAGATAGTTGTCTCCAAAACTTCTTGGCATATGTGAGTGAGTGCCTTTTCTGCCGCCTCACTTTCTTGAAAGATTTCTATTTGTATTCTATCAATTCCTGGTGCCTT
>NW_006408531.1:9522296-9528136 GCF_000296735.1 Chrysochloris asiatica
CACCACAAAAATCAAACATAATGGCAGCAATTAATCTATACCTATCGATAATTAACATAGTGGTTACAAATCAGGCAGTGAATGGCAAGTCATAAGTTCAAACTACCAGCTGTTTCATGGGAGAAAGATGAGGCATTTTGCTCTTGTAAAGACTTACAGCCTCGGAAACCCTGTAGAGAGCCATAATGAGTTGAAACTGACTTCACGGCACATAACCACTACCCACAGAGTGGAAAAAAATATTTTGCAATGACACATCAGACAAGGGACTCATTTCTAAAATATATAGGAAACTACAACACCTCTACAAGAAAAAGACAAATAACCCAATTAAAATAGGACACAGGACATGTACAGACACTTCACCAAGAGGAGATACAGGCAGCCAACAAACATGTGAAGAAATGTTCATGACCACTAGCCATGAGATAGATGCAAATCAAAACAACAATGAGATATCATCTTACACCAGAAATAACAGCAAAGATCAGAAAAGTGATGTGTGTATTATGCGTCATGGAGTTGGTTCTGACTCATAGCGATCCTGTACAGAGTTTCCAAGGCTGTAAATCTTTTCAGGAGCAGACAGCCTCATCTATCTCCCATGGAACAGTTGGTAGTTCCGAACTGCTGACCTTGAGGTTCATAGCCTGATTCATAACCACTATGCAACCAGAGCTCAGAAAAGTAGACTTCAATAAATGCTGGTGAGGATGTGGAGAGACTGGGACACTCCTGCATTGCTGGTAGGATTGCAAAATGGTCCAACCTCTCTGGAAAGCAATATGGCACTTCCTAGGAAGGTTGTAAATAGAAACGCCTTATGATCCAGCAATTCCTCTACTTGGTATTTACCCACAAGGAATACGAGCCATAACACAAGTATATATATATGCACACCAATATTCATAGCAGCACTATTTACAATAGCAAAAAGATGGAGAAAACCTAAGAGCCCAACAAATGAAGAATGGATAAACAAACTATGGTACATATACACAATGGAATATTATGCTATCTTGAAGAATAACAAGGAAGCTGCAAGCCACCACATAACATGGATGAACCTTGAGGACATTATTCTGAGTGAAATTAGTCAGTCACAAAAGGAGAAATACTGCATAGGACCACTACTGTAAAATATTAAGAAAAAGAATACATACTAAAGGGGGGGGGATTCTTTGTTGGTTACTGGGATGTGGGGGTAGGGAAGGGAAGGTGGAGAACAGGGGAGGGAATAGACATAGTATAGTTTGGATGCTAGGGAGGGAGCAATACACAAGAAGGGAGAAGGGAATGGAAGAACAAGGCAGATGGAAAAACAATTAGGCAAGTTTTCATGGGCTAAGTGGGACAGAGATAAATAATGATATATGTACAACCTTGGAATAACAGGGCTCTGGGATACACGGATTGAGACTTGGTTGGAATGGGGAAAAGGGGGGAAACAATGTTAAGACACTTGGCTGTCTTATGGATCATGGTTTCCCTGGCATACCATTATAAAATAGACACTGGAGGGGGAGAGAAAGGAATAGCCAGAAATATCACCATAGAAAGCTTGTAAGTTCATCTTCTGCCTATAATTGATTGGAATACCTAAAATGGGGCTACAATGTAACCAGTGAAGCAGGCTTCCTGTGGAGCCTCTGCATTACATAAGACCATAGGTGGAATTCTGAACCCCATGCAGAATCTTCTGAGGTGGGAGAGTTCTACTTGAGAGCACAAGCGGACCAGCCTGGAGTGGTTAGATGAATAGAAGATACTTCTTGAAAGAAAGACCAACAGGAAACATACAAAACAATACAGGTAGTCTGATTGATTACTACAAAAAGAAGCAAGTTGCTCTCCCAGGAGACATCAAGCCAAGTGGTCGGGTCCCTTCAGAGCAAACCTCCTTCTAAGAATAAGACTCAATGGGAATATGAGCTCTGATTGGTGACCCTGTTAGTCACCAATAAGTTGAAATGAAGGAAAAACAACAACGAACCCGCAAGCTGAGCCTTACAACGTTAAATAGACTCCTGTGAACCTGGGTGGCCAGCAGTGTGGCAAGACCTGGGTTTTCTTGGGCCCATAGTCAGTGACATAGCCACAGAGGACTAGATTGGGGAGTGAAGCATCCAGCTGATAAAAGAGAGGGCATATGCATAAGAACACTCACACTTGCAGATAATACCCACTTGACCTGGTTTCAATGACTCGATGATCAGAGCTCAACTAGAAGAAGAAAGAAGAGGATAAAAAGAGTAATCTTATACAATTTGATAAACATGACCTACACCTATGGATGCAGTAGCTCAAAAGATGGAACAAATCTTTACAGTGAGAATCATTCCCACCCTGTCCATACACAGAGTAGAGAGGGATGGGCAACTTTGACATTGGCTATCCAAAATGGGGGCAACTACAAAGGCAAGATGTGACTGGCTTAAAAGCTTACAAGAGGGAACCTAGGTCCAGAGGGTGTGGAGGAAGGTAGAATCTCCACTGAGTAGTATCCAGTCTGTCTGGGTGGGGCTGATGAAAGGAGATACGGACAGGTCTCTTGTGATACAATAGTGAATAATTCTTATCAGGACAGATTGTGAGTACTGGAAATGTAAAGGTAGATGTTTTGTTGCAAAAGAAGGGGAGTGATTGACTTTGCAGTCTAGGGGCGGAGGTCCTTGGGACCATCAAGGGTGAAGAGCGGAGAGCGGGACCCTAATCAGAGAAGCAGTGACGTCAGACTTGGAGGCAGAGACAATGACGTGGAGAGATGGATCGGCTGGGGTCTTTGGACGCAGAAAAGAAGAGGGGCTGTGTGCTGAAGACCGGAGGCAGGATTGCAGGGTATACCCTTTGGTTGGTTGATGATGCATGGAGGGGATTGTAACCATGGCAATGAAACGATAAACGCTAGGATGAATGTAAAGCTAATGTTCTCCCATGTAAACTATCACATAATTCACAATAAAACATTAAAAAAAACAACCTTTGTATCATCAACAAAGCACAAGTAAACATCTTTCTTGTATTCTCTGCTTTCACCCCAGTTCTATATGATTTCAGCAATGTGATGAGTCTACAATTCCATATAATCGTCTTTTAAATTTCAAATTTCTTTGCATAGATGAGTGAGCACCTCTAGTGATACATCAGTATGTTGAAATATTTCAAATTGTATTACACGAATTCCTGAAGTTTTGTTTTTCGCCAATACATGCACATGTAATTCTTCCGTCAGTACTATCAGTTGTTGATCACATTCTACCTCTCAATGTCTGCCAATGACCATTTATTTTTTTATATAGTGACTCTATGTATACCTTCCATCTTCTTTGATGCTTTCTACATCATCCAATGTTTTGTGTATTCAATCATTTAATATTGCAAGGCAAAGTTTGAATTTTTTCTTCAGTTCTTTCAGCTTGAGAAATGCTGAGTATGTTCTTCCCTTTTGATTTTCTAACTCCAGGTCTTTGCACATTTCATTATAGTAGTTGAGTTTGTCTTCTCAAGCTGTCCTTGAATTTTTCTGTTCATCTCTTTAACTTCTTATTTATTCCATTAGCTTTAGCATCTCTTCAATGCAGAGCACGCTTCAGAATTGTTTTGAATCTGATATAGATTTTTGTCTTTTCTTTCTTTCCTTTCTTTTAAATGACCTTTTTTTTTTTTTTTTTTTTTTTTTTCCTGAATGATGTTCTTGATGTCATCGTACAGCTCTTCTGGTCTTTAGTTATTAGTGTCTAGTTTAGCAACTATTTTCTTAAGATGGTCTCTAAATTCATGTAAAGTGAGTTCAAGGTCATTTTGGCTTTGTGGACTTGTTCTAATTTTCTTCAGCATAGAGAAGCTAAAACAACTGTCATGAACAGAGTGGCCATATTGAGCTTTAACAAATGACTGCTGGTACAGTGGCTACACACACAGGACAGAACTGGAAGTTAGAGTCAATGGAGTTACAGTTCTCCCTTGTTTCCTTGCCCTCTTGGTAGCCAGGGACATAGCTAGTTCTACCATTACCAACCCAGAAGCCAGTGGCATCCCCTTCTGAGTAGCCTAGTCTCTGCCTGGGGTTGGGCACAGTGAGTGTCATATCTGTTTCTGGGGGTCCTTGAATTTGCCCTAACACAAACAGGAAACAGTCTCTGTCACATCCACTAGGAGACAGGTGGAAGTGCTGGTGGTGGCTGTGTGCCGTGGAGTCAGTTCTGACTCATAGTGACCCTGTACAGGGTTTCCGAGGCTGTAAATCTTTACAGGAGCAGAATGCCTCATCTTTCTCCCACGGAACAGCTGGTAGTTTCCAACTGCTGACCTTGCGGTTCGCAGCCCAATTTGTAACCACTACACTACCAAAGCTCCAGGTGGAGAGCACCTGAAAATACAACTACATACAATCATCAATTAGATACAAAAAATGACACCACAATGTGTAAGAAACACAATATCTGGTTACACAAAGAATCAAGACAGTGAATCTCAAACAAGTGACTAAAATATAGAGTCAGAAAATGTAATACCAAAAACTGTATCAGAAGTAGTTTATAGGTAATTTAAAAGAATCTTCAACTGATTGAGGGTTAAAACAAACAAACAAACAAAAACACACACACAAACAAAATAAAAAGATTTTGAAGACTTCAGGAATTATGAGACAAAATAAATGAAAATTGGAAACCATCCTATAATAGCAATTAGAAGTCAGAAGATTATAGTCTTGGTGACTTCAGAAATAGATAGTACATTGAAAGGGCAAAGTAGAATTGAGTCAATGGAAGAATGAATTAATGAGCCTGAAGACAAATCTCTCACTCACCGTTGAGAGCAACAATCAGAAAAAAGAATGAAAAAGTCCAAAGAAAGTGATTTATGTGGGCACTATTAAAAGGAATAAATTTTGTATGACTGGAGTCCCAGAACAGGAAAAGACAAGAAAAAAAAAAAAAAAATAGAGAAAGTATATATGAGTTATTGAAAAGAACTTCCCTAACATCATGAAACACAAGAAGATAACCATTAAAGAAAATAAAAGAACTCCAAATACAACAGACCACAAAAGAAAATCACAAAGACTTCTTATTATAATCAACCATTTCAAAGCAAAGACAAAGCTTATATATATACTGAAAGCAGCTTGGGAAAAATGAAGTTGTCTACAAAGCATAAACAAATAAGACTAAACTCTGATTTCTCAGCAGAAACCATGCAGGCAAGAACATAATGGGATGACATATATAAACTCTGAAAGAAAAAAAATGTCAACCGAGCATTACGTACCTAGCAAAATTCTCAATAAAATAAGATGGCAAATGTAGGACATATCCAAATAAACAGAAATGAAAAGAATTTACAAAAACCAGACCAACTTTACAAATAATACTAAAAGGATTTCCTTGGACAGAGAAGCAACAACAGCAGACAGCAACCTAAGACTAACATATACAACAATATTACCCAGAACTCAATCTAGATACAAAAGTATTAAAACTAAAGCAAACATACAAGACTGCAAAGAGATAACAATTTCTAACAACAACAACAAAACCTATAAAATAAAGAGTGAGAATAATGAAGTTACAGAAATTCTAATTTAAATGGAAATAAAATAGATTTCAAGAAAAAAATTAATTGAAAAAATAAATTCAAGTATAACCCAAAATTTAGACCAAAGCTTACTCCTAACCCAAGCCTTACCACTAACACTGACCCCAATCCTAACCATATAGTAACACTAAATGAAGCACTAGGCTTTGTCTAGACCTAGCCATAATCCCAATCCTAACTCCTTACCCCTACTCACCCACCCCACAAATTCTGGACACTCTATTCCTAATATATATATATAT
>NW_006408531.1:9528363-9532432 GCF_000296735.1 Chrysochloris asiatica
ATAGCTACAACAAAACAGATCACTGATCCGACCTGTGTCATCCTCATAATCGTTTTGCTTATGCCTATTGCTGTGGCTACTTTCTCAATACAATTTATTGGGGCTATTTCTCCTTTTAGCTTATCCTCCACTTTACAAACTATGCGATTCTTCTCCAGGGCATAGTCTCTCCTGAACACATGTCTGAAGTATGAGAGACAAAGTGTTGACATCCTGACTTCTTAGGAACATTTCAGCTGTACATCTTCCAACACAGATTCATATACATATATGGCACAGCCTCGGAAACCCTGAACAGGGTCGCTATGAGTCGGAACCAACTCCATGGAACACAGCCACCAGCCATGGCACTGTAGAGAGGTTGTCTCAGGATCGGACAGTGTTTCATTCTGCTGTGCATACAGTCCCTAAGAGTCGGTACGGACTCAATGGCACTTAACAACAACAATAACATAACATTGTAGAATAAGCTAACCACAATGTTGGCAGTTCAAATCCATCAGTTGCTCCTCAGAAACCCCAAACAGGTTTGTTGTGAGTTAGAATTGACTTGACAACACTTTACAGCAACAACATAAAATTTAAGAGAGACATTATCAAACTTTTTGGTCCCAGGGTCCCTTTATGCACTTATACACTATTGAGAATCCCATAGAGTTTTTATTTGTCTGAACTATGTCCATAACTATTCATCACAGAAAATACTAAAACAGAACATAGAATAAGTTTACTTGATTGGTTTATATAAAAATAACCACAACAAAAACATGTTACTATATTTTTACAAAATGTTACTATATTTTTAAAAACTAAAAAAAAAAAAAAAGTGATAAACATGGCATTGTTTCATATTTATGAATGCATCTTAAATGACTTGCTTAATAGACAGCTGGATTCTCATGTCTGTTCTTGTATTCAATCTGTTGCAATATTCGTATCTTGTCAAACGACTGGAAAACTCCACAGAACATTTGTAAGAAAAGGAATGGAAAAGTTAAGTAACATCTTAGTCTTATTATGAAAATATTTTTGATATAGTTAAACTCCTGAAATGGTCTTGCGAATCCCTAGGAGTCCCCAGATTACATTAGGGAACTGCTGTTCTAAACTATATTTATTACACAACATACTTCTTTTTCCAAACCTAAAAACATATTCTTAAAATTCAAGGAGTCAGTTTTTCTGATTCTCTATCTCATGTTCTCTCTATCCTGTTGGACACAATGTAAAAAGAGAAAAATGTTCCCCAAGAGTGAAATTATCATTGTGTAATCCTGCTAGCTGAAGACATTTCTGTCACCTATACAATACCTATGTCAAAAATAATTCTAGCATAACAGGAACCTGAATTACCTTGGGGAGTCTCTCCAGGGAAGGGGACATCCTTTTACGTTGTTTTCCTTAAGCCCAAACCAGCTACTGGGGAAATATACCATACTATCTGACATGCTCCTCTTTCTTATACAGCCTCCACAAGAAACTCAGAAACAGTAAACAGTAAAAGATAACGGCATCAATAGTTAACTGCAGTCCGTATGCAATTAGTAAAGTTTTACATGTTTTTGTTCTCTTGCTATCTTATATGAATATGACCATCACTTCATCACAGTCACTAGAAAAAGAAGAGACTAGACCAGTCTCCAGATTCACAGTTCATCATTCATTCTTCCTCAGGAATTCCATATTGTCCTCTGCCTTACACTTTACTCCCAGTCCTTTTCTGCCTTCAGTTCCTGCTTTAGCTTTACCTAATCCTTTTCTATGTAACATGATTTAAAGTTATCTTCAGTGATTTTATCAATCACATGATATGCTATTAGCTATTCTCTGTCTTGAACCTTCTAATTTACCCATAAAAATGGAGAAAAAATAAACAGAGGTTTCTTTCTATTGCATTTCTCTCCAGGTTCCTTTTCTTCCAGTTAAAATACATTTGATTCAAAATATTTTTGGCTTTCATGTCTTGAAGTCATCCTTTCAGGAAGCTTCAGAAGATGCTGCCTTGCTAATCACTGGCTATGAAGATACAAGCCCATAGTCTGTGGTGCTATATTCTTAGCACTTAGAACAGTACCGTATACATGGTAACCTTCGCTGAATGTTTGTTGAATGACTAATTAAGTGAATAAAGGATTCTCTGCACCAATTTCAGGTCTATCTTCTAATGAAAAAGGACAAGCTCTCTAGATCTCCCCCCTACTTTCTCTTACTTTAACTTTATTTGCTTCTCTTCCTTGCTTATTGTTGTCTTTAGAATCCATTGAGTCACCCCTGATTCATAACAATTCCATGCTCAATAACATAAAATGCTGGCTGGTACCATCCTCATGATTAATTGGCTAATTTTCAGAAGTAGTTCACCAGTACTTTCTTCCTAGTTCATCATAGTCTGGAATCTCTATTGAAACCTGCTGAGAATCATAGCAACACACAGTCCTCCACTGACAAATATGTGACAGCTGTGCTTGAAGTATATTGGCAGTTATCTGAACCTCAGTTTCACAAATAGAGGCGATGTTTCTACCATGAATCCCCCAACATCTCATTCTCCCTCTCCTGTTGTTACTAAAAATAATGATACAATGATTAATATGAGATTCAGATATATCTGTAGAAAAATGATTTTTGTGAGGTTTCATGGAGATAATACCTGTACTTCATGAAAATAAAATTTAATGGTGAAGATAGTTCTGGGCAGGAATGATATTTACGGTACCTCAAAAATCACAAATGAATAAAAAGGACCTATTGTTGTTGTTGTTAAGTGCCGTCGAGTCGGTTCCGACCTATAGCGACTCTGTACAGGGTTTCCGAGGGTGTAAATCCTTACGGGAGTAGAAAGCCTCATTTTTATCCCGCAGAGCAGCTGGTAGTTTCGAACCGCTGACCTTAAGGTTAACAGCCCGATTCGTACGTCAGCTTAAGGACTAAGGTGCGCCTGACCCAGGCCGTGGTGTTTTCAATAGCCTCATATGGATGCGAAATCCGGACAGTGAATAAGGAAGATTGTAGAAGAATTGATGCCTTTGAGTTGTGGTGTTGGAGGAGAATACTGAAAGTGCCATGGACTGCCAAAAGAACCAATAGATCTGTTTTTGGAAGAAGTGCAGCCAGAGTGCTCCTTGGAGGCCAGGATGGCTAAGCTTCGTCTCTCATACTTTGGACATATTGTCCGGAGGAAACAGTCGCTGGAGAAGGATGTCATGCTGGGTAAGGTGGAGGGTCAGAGAAAAAGAGGAAGACCTCTAACGAGATGGATTGGCCAGGTGGCATCATTGATGGACTCAAGTGTGGCAGCAGTGGTGAGGTTGGCCCAGGATCGGACATTGTTTCGTTCTGCTGTGCATGGGGTCACTATGAGTCAGTTCCGACTCCATGGCACCTGACAACAACAACAACAACTTATGTGGATGAGACTGCTGAACTGACACAGCTAAATCTTATGCCTTCGGGTATCTGATAGTGCTTCTTCCAGATCCATTGTCCTCCTAATTCTTTATGGAATGCTAATCAAGGATTATGCAGTGACATTTCTCTTTTAAAAATATTTTTGTTGTTGTTAAGTGCTGTCGAGTTGATTCCGACCCACAGCTACCCTGTATAGGGTTTCCATGGAGCAGCTGGTTAGCTTGAACTGCGAATCTTACAGTTCAAATGGCTTTACAGTCTGGTGCATAACCTACAGCACCACAACTGTTCTGTTAACATCCTGGTAAAGCTGCAAGTCTGATTGTCTCTATGATTACATTTCCTATGATCTTGTTTGTTGTTAAGTGCCATCGAGTCAGTACAGATTCATAGTGACCTTATGCACAGCAGAACAAAACACTGCCCAGCCCTGGGTCAACCTCACGCCTGTTGCCGCACTTGAGTTCATCAATGCTGCCAGTTAGTCAATCCATCTCATTGGAGGTCTTCCTCTCTTTCTCGGTCCCTCCACCTTGTCAAACATGATATCATTCTCCAGAGACTGGTCCTGCCTGACAATATGTCTGAAGTATGAGAAACGAAGTTTTGCCATCTTGGCTTCCAAGGAGCACTCTGGCTGCACTTCATCCAAAATGGATCT
>NW_006408531.1:9533890-9554342 GCF_000296735.1 Chrysochloris asiatica
GGTTTTCTGATTCCAGATTTTTGCACATTTTGTTGTAATATTTGGCTTTATCTTCTCGAGCTGATCTTTGAAATTTTCTGTTCAGCTCTTGTGCCTCCTCATTTCTTCCATTTGCTTTAGAATCTCTATGCTGGAGAGCATATTTCAGTGTCTCTTCTGACATCCATTTTGACCTTTGATCTTGTCTAGTGCATTTAAATTAATTTATTTGATACTTCAGAGTTTTTTGCTGTTATGTAATATTTTAGACACCTTTAGTTCAAAGTCTATCAAAGTTGACTTTTGGTTTATGCATTTGTAAAAAGGAAATACATTTAAGGGAACTAAAATTTATACCAAGAACAAATGGGAATACATATTCTTAATTTTTACCTGTTTTGTTTACATTTAAAAGCAATCAATTATAATAGAAATCACAACAGAACCATAAATCTGGAGGCCTGAGTGCCATTCTTGGCCTACATATTACTAGTTATAAATCCTTGTTGCTAGGTGCCACAGAATTGGCTCCAACTCACAGCAACCCTATGCACAATAGAATGAAACACTGCCTCTTCTTGCATCATCCTCATAATTATTGTGGTTGGGTCCATTTTGGCAGGTACGGTGTCAATCCATCTTCCTTTTGACTGATCCTTTACTTTACCAATAAGGATGTCCTTTTCCAGGGTCTTGTCTCTCCTGAAAGTATAGGAGACAAAAAGTCTTGTCATCCTTGTTTATGAGTAGCATCTGGCTACACTTCTTCTTACACAAATTTGCTTATTCTTCTGGAAGTCCATGGTAATTTCAATAATTCAAATGTAATAATTCTTCTTTGGTCTTCCTTACTCATTTTCCAGATTTCATGTGTGTATGACGCAATTGAAAATATCATTTTGGCTACATGAAATTTTGTCCTTAAAATGACATCTTTACTCTTTAACATTTTAAAAAGGTCTTTTAAGGCAAATTTGTTCAATGAAATGTGTTGTTTGATTTCTTGCTTCCATGAGCATTGATTGTGGATCTAAGTAATTTTATATCCTTGACAGCTTCAATATCTTCTCTATCATAATGTTCACTGGTCCAGTTATATTTTAATTTTCTTTATCTTGAGCTGTAAGTCATATGGAAGGCTATATTCTTTGATCTTCATCAGTAAGTGCTTTAAGTCCTCTTACCTTGTAGCAAGCAAGATTGTAGCATCTGTATATTGCAGGTTGTTGATGAGCTTCTTCCAATCATGATGCTCTGTTCTTCTTCATATAGAACAGCTTATTGAACTACAGGAAGTTGTTCAGCATACAAATGAAGCAAGTATGGTGAAAGGATACAACCCCGACACATGGCTTTCCTGATTTTAAACCATTCATTATCTCCTTGTTCTGTTTGAATGACTACTTCTTACTCTATGCATGGATTTAGCAAAATTAAGTGTTCTGAAATTCCCATTCTTTTCAATATTATTCATAGTTTGTTATGATCCACACAGTTGAATTTCTTTGCATAGTCAATGAAGCACAAGTAAATATCTTTCTGGTATTCTCTGGTTTCAGCCAAGATCCAACTGACATCAGCAGTGATAGCCCTCTTTCCATGTCCTCTTCTGAATCCAGCTTGAATTTCTGGAAGCTCCCAGTTGATGTGGAAATGCAACTGTTTTAAATTATCTTCATCAAAATTTTACTTGCATGTGATATTAACATTAGCTGGTAATTTCCTTAATCTGTTGGGTCACTGTTCTTTGGAATGAGCACAGATATGGAGCTCTTAAGTTTGGTTGCCCAGGTAGATGTCTTAAAAATTTCTTGGCATAGAGGAGTCAGCACCTCTAGTGCTGCATTAGTGTGTTGAAACATTTCAATTGGTATTCTATCAAGTTCTGAAGCCTTATTGTTCACTAAAATTCTCAATGCAGCATGGACTTCGTCCTTTAATACCATTTGGTTCCTGATGATATGCTGCCTATTGAAATGAATTAACATCAACCAATTATTTTTGCTGTAGTGACTCTATGTATTTTTTCCATCTCCATTTAATGTTTCCTGCATCACATCATTCAATATTTTGCTCATTGTTATTTTTAGGGACCATCGAATCAATACTGACTCATAGTGAACTTATATACCTTCAATATTGCACCTGAGAATTGAATTTATTTTCAGTTCTTTCAGCCTAAAAAATGCTGAGCGTGTTCTTCTTTTTTGGTTTTCTAACTCCAGGTATTTGCACATTTAATTAAAATTTCATTGTAGTACTTAACTTTGTCTTCTTGAGCTGGTCATTGGAAGTTTCTACTCAGCTCCTTTGCTTCATCATAGCTTCCATTTGTTTTAGCTATTATACATTTAAAAGCAAGTTTCAATGTGTCTGCTGACATCTACTTTTAATTTTTCTTGTCCTTTTAATGATCTTTTGCTTTCTTCATGTATAATGCTCTTGATGACATCCACATATCATCTAGCCTTGGATCATTAGTTTTCAGTGTGTAAAATTTGTTCATGAGATGGTCTCTAAATTCAGCTAGTATATGCTAAAGATTGGACACATGGTATGGCACTGTACAATAAACATTGGGCTAAAAACCACAAACAAGGTCAGCAGTGCAAGCCCACCAACTGCTCCTCAAAACCACTATAAAGGATCGCTATGAGTCAGAACCAACTCAATTGCACTTAGCAACAACATACTAACGGTCAGTACCATTAATTTTTAGTACCAATAGTACTGAAGAAATAAGACCAAGGTACACTGATGACACTGACAAAGAACAAGGCTTGAGGAATTGACGGATACAAATCTCACAGACAGCACTGTATTTCAGTACAGATCATAAAATATTCTTTTTGACAATGAATGTGTCACCATTCCTTTTCAATTTTTATTCAGTACAATAAATTACATGATTGTTTGATTCAAAATAGCCCATAACTACTCATTTCAGCTCACTAATGCCTAAGATGTTAATCTTTATAAATTCCATTTAATTTTTAACAACTTCCAATTTTCCTAGATTCATACTTTGTGCATTCCATGTTTTAATTATTAATGGATAGTTGTGGTTATTTCTTCTCATTTTGAATCCAGCAAATAAAGGTGCCTATCAAATGAAGGATGCCTGGTATTATGAAGTGGGTTAAAGTGTTGGATTGCAAAGTCAGGTAGAACTGCAGGCCAGCAGTTCAAGCTCACCAGCTGCTCCTCAGAAACACTATCCAGGGTTGCTTTAGGTCAGAACTGACTCAATGGTACTTAGCAACAACAATAACAATCACATCATAATGTGGACTCTACTTTGATGAGGAGGTCTTCCTTGGCCTATTTTGCATGCCTACCAACTTGAGGGGTTCATCTTCTAGCATTATATCAGACAATGTTTCACTAGTATTCATTAAGTTTTCAGAGGCTATGCACTCAGAAACGGAATGCTTATCCCTTCTTCCTAGTCTGTGTTAAAGGGCAAACATGTCATTTTGAAGACTAAGGTGTTCCTGACCCAAGCCATGATATTTTCAGTCACCTTATATGTATGTGAAAGATGAGCAATGGATAAGGAAGACAGTAGAGTAATTGATGCATTTGAGTTATGGTGTTAGAGAAGAATATTGACAGTGCATAGACTTCTAGAAGAAATATGTTTTGGTGGAAGTACAGCCAGAATTTTCCTTAGAAGTCAGTATGGAAAAACATTTCTCTCATACTTTGGACACATTGTAAGGAAGGAGTATTTCCTGAAGAAGAACCTTTGAGCTTGGTAAAGTGGAAGGTCGGCAAAAAAGAAAAAAAGGCACATTGTGGTATACTGACATAGTGGCTGCAACAATGGGTTCAAACAAAATATCAATTGTAAGGCTGTGAGGGAGGGGTAGGTTTCATTCTGTTGTGAACAGGTTCACTATGAGTTAGAACTGACTCCACAGCACTTCAGTCGGTTCTTAGTTTGGGAGTTTTGCTGATCTGTTCACCATGAGTGATCCTGTTAATATTTTGAAAACAAGTGGCAAAATTTCTAGCTTCACAGTAACACTCAAGCCACCACATTACAACAAAATGCCAGATATGTGGGGTCTCCAAGCTTAGGTAATCCATTCAGCATCCCTAATTCACAATGTCCTTATTTGTGGCTGTTGTTGTTAGGTGCCATTGAGTCAGTACCAACTCATAACAACCCTACACACAACAGAATAAAACACTGCCAAGTCCTGGGCCAACCTCACAATTGTTGTCACACTTGAGCCCATTGATGCTGCCACTTTGCCAATCCATCTCGCTGGGGGTCTTACTCTTTTTCTCTGACCTTCCACCTTACCAAACATGATATCTTTCTCAAGTGACTTGTCCCTCTGGACAACCTGTCTGAATTATGAAGACAAAGTCTGGTCACCCTGGCCTCCAAAGAGCACTCTGGCTGCACTTATTTTAACACAGATCTGTTGGTTCTTTTGGTACCCCATGGTACATTCAATATTCTCCTCCAACACCACACTCAAGTGCATCAATTCTTCTATGGTCTTCGTTATTCACTGTCCAGCTTTTGCGTACATGTGAGGTTATTGAAAATACCATGGCTTGGGTCAGGCACACCTTAGTCCTCAAGCTTATATCTTTACTCTTCAACACTTTAAAAAAGTCTTGTGCAGCAGATTTGCCTAATGCAATACTTCGTTTGATTTCTTGACTGCTGCTTCCATGAGTGTTGATAGGTGATTCAATAAGAATGAAGTCCTTGACAACTTCCATCTTTTCTCCATTGATAAGAATGTTGTTTATTGATCCAGTGGTGAGGGTTTTGTTTTCTTTACATTGAGATGTAATCCATACTGAAGGCTGTGCTCTTTTATTTCCATCAGTAAGTATTTTAAGTCCTCTTCATTTTCAGCAAGCAAGGTTATATCATCTGCATATGGCAGGTTTTTAATGAATCTTCCTCCAATCCTGAGGCCACGT
This sequence comes from Chrysochloris asiatica, assembly GCF_000296735.1. Classification (NCBI taxonomy): domain Eukaryota; kingdom Metazoa; phylum Chordata; class Mammalia; order Afrosoricida; family Chrysochloridae; genus Chrysochloris; species Chrysochloris asiatica. The sequence continues at coordinate 9,538,820 of NW_006408531.1, forward strand.
TTTTCTTTACAGAACCCAGCTTTTTGGATAATTTCCTCAGCATACAGGTTGAATAAGTATGGTGAAAGAAGTCAAGGACTTCATTCTTCTTGGATCAACTATCAACACTCATGGAAGCAGCAGTCAAGAGATCAAACTATGCAATGTGCTCGGCAAATCTGCTGCACAAGATGTTTTTAAACTATCGAAGAGCAAAGATGTCAGCTTGAGGACTAAGGTGTGCCTGACCCAAGCCATGGTATTTTCAATAACCTCACATGCATGCGAGAGCTGGACAGTGAATAAGGAAGGCCATAGAAAAATTGATGCTTTTAAGTTATGGTTTTGGAAGAGATTATTGAAAGTGCCACAGGCTGCCAAAAGAACCAATAGATCTGTGTTGGAAAAAGTGCAGCCAGAGTGCTCCTTGGATGCCAGGATGGCCAAACTTTGTCTCTCATACTTTAGACATATTGTCAGGAGGAACCAGTCACTGGAGAAGGATATCATGTTTGGTAAGGTGGAGGATCAGAGAAAAAAAGGAAGACCCCCAGCGAGATGGACTGGCAAGGTGGCAGCATCAATGGGCTCAAGTGTGGCAATAACTGTGAGGTTGGTCCAGGATCAGACAGTGATTCGTTCTGTTGTGCATAGGGTTGCTATGAGTCAGTACCGACTTGATGGCACCTAAAAATAACAACACAACCTAAGAGATGTGGCACTGTGGGTTAATGCACCAGACTGCAAAGCCATTTGAACTGCAAGGTCGATGGTTCAAACTCACCAGCTGCTCCTTGGAAACCCTATACAGGGTCACTATGAGTCAGAATCGACTCAATGGCACTTAACAACAAGAACAACCAATGAGAGATGACATTCGTATACATGAGGGAACTTCAAAAAGTGTGTGTAAAAATTCCATTATCATCCAGTTTTATTTTTCCATGTACTTTTTGAAGCTTTCTTATACAATGTCCTCCCATGTTCAAGCTTTAGGATTACACAGAACTGCACTACAATCTTTACTGTGTCTTTTAAAAAAAAGTTCAGTAAGTCTTTATTTCCAATCTAGAATAATAACAACAACAATTCATTAATATTGTTTGAAAATAAATGAGATAATACACATAAGTCATAATGATTGGCACATTATATATTGCCAATACATAACTTATTGTTAGCTTAATCATAAGCACACTACCTGTAATTCTATTGATTCTCTTTTATTCATAAAAAAGTGACCAGAATATAACTGGGCATAACATTAAAAATGAATTGCAATTTTGAATCTATCCTGATTTCATTTTTAATTGGGTCAGTTTGCTATTTGGAACTTCAGTTTTAAAATAAGATTACTTCCAATATGCTTCTAGATCAACTATTATTCATTAGAGTGTCTGCCTGCAAGCATCCATTGGTCCTCAATTTTTATGTACCATATCATAAATATGGGAAGCTTGTGAAATTATTTAAATATGCCTTATTTTATCTATTGATCAAATAAACCATCATGAAACTATGATTAATTAATAATTTACCATATGTTTAAATATTTTATATGTTCTAATATTTAAAAATGAAAAGACAGGGAAGCAAAACTTTTCAAAAAATCTCCAAAAATCTTGAATCCATAACCAATTAATTTAGTTCATCCAAACCTAACACAACAATGTAGGCAGGGGAAATACATAATCAGCATAGCTTGATGATGGTTTGATGGAAAAATGTGAAATCAGAACAAAAATAGAAACCTGTAAATTAAAGATGATGAAATATGACCTAGATGTCTTTTCTGGTGAGCATTCCACTTCTTTAAAATTTTTTGAATTCTGGATAAACAGTCCAAAACACCTCCTTGTTAAAATCATTATTATGCTTTTAAGATTTTGCTAATGGATTAGTGGACAGATGCTTGGCTGAATATTCATTTTTATGTTAGAAGTCTATGATGAACATAAGATAATCAGAAAGTCATCTGAAGCTGACACAGAAAATTGTAACTTCAGCTATATCTTGTGACATCTACACAATGAAGTTTGCCAGAATGCAGTTAAAAGTAACAAGGGGAAATCAACGTAACTCTGCGTGTAAAATTTTTCTACATGTGCAAATAACTGGTATGACTACTTTTTAAAAGATCAACTGTATGTCACTGAGTGAGATTCAAAACAGTTTTCTCCTTTTTCTTCCCTGTTTTCTCTCTGACTTCTTCCTCTTTCTTTCTCTTTCTTTGAGAATCACTTTGGAGACTTAATCTTTACCTGGAGTTTGTTGCGCTGGACACATGATATGATCAGTCTAAGAAAATTTGGAAGAAAGTCAGTGGGTAACATAAATAATAGATGGACAAAGCTGAGTCTAACTTGACTGTTAAATGAAATATCTCTTATAATGAACTTCTGTGCTATATCCAGCTGTTGCTTACAAAAGTCAAAACTTTTGAATGTTGGCCAGAATTGGATCCTATTCTGAATCAACAGAACAAAATACTTTCCATCTCAGTAAAAACATTTTGCATTTTGCCAAACAACATCAGATTTTAAATGTTACCAAACCACAACTTCTTTCTTGCATCAGTCCATTTGACATAGGGATTATCTTACTTTAGCCTCATTATAACTTAGTGAAGTAGGGATTAATATTATCCTCATTTTGTACGTGAAGAAGTCAGAAAAAGAGCAAAGTGACTATAGTAACAAGTCTCATTAGTCTCAGTGCTGAGATTTGAACTCTGACAAGTGTATGAATATACTTAATCACTATATATCTTCCAAGATGAATATACATATTTCAAGAAGATATATATCATTATATATCTTGCAAGAATAGGCACCTTGAAAGTGTATAGACATGTTCATGTATTTAAATTGTCTGAGAAAGGCTTGAAATTTAAAAAATTATATTCAGAACTATTTAATTGCTACATATGACTCAAAGGCACTTAACAACAACAATATATGACAATAAGAATTTCTACTACTTTTATGCAGAAATAACATCTACTTTTTCTCATTTCTTTCTTTTATTTCTTAATCTGAGCCATACATAATCATAATAAACAAAGAGCTTATTGGAAATGATAAGATAAGAAGGTAATAGAGCATAATGGATCTAAGTAATGGCTGAGGTGCTATGGTATAAAGCACTGGACCACACAGTCAGATTGAACCACAAGGCTGGTGGTTCAAACTAATCAGCCACTCCTTCCAAACCCTAGAGAGGGCTACTATGAGTTGGAACTGACTCAATGACACTTAACAACAACAACAAATAAAAACTAGAAAGCCAGAGCTTAGTCAGCTGCTTACTGTCCATTGCATAGGTAAAATAAATGTGAATGGTAAAATAAATAAGACTATCTGGAAGATGATCCTATGTCAAGGATAATACTGCAAATCTTCACATCATTAAATGCTGATATGAATAAAAAGAAAATAAGTCTAGAGTTTAGTAAAAGACTAATGTTATAATTGTTCTATGATAAGTAGGAATTGCGTTGGTTCTTATAGGAATGAAGCACATTAAGAAAATGATGTGGGAATCCTGAATAGAAAGGCTGCCATAAGAAAAGGCATTGAGCTCTAAATTAGCATGGTATGTTCACAAAAGAGTGAGGAGAAGCCATGTGTTAGAGTATGCCAGATATTATGTTGATGAGAAGTGGAAAATTATGAAAACTTTGTTAGAGTTTAATGATTTATGTCAGATAATGCCATCTGAGCATTCTACCTTTATTTCTAATCATATCTAGGCAAAAATGATATTGTATGTAAGTTAAATTAATGTGGAGAGAAATTAGAGTAGATAGCAAATTACAAAGAATTTATTTAGTAAAGATATGAAAAAAGAAAGATTTTGACAATGGATGGTAATAATGGGTGCAGGAATAATAAGTTAGATGTAAAATCTTTAAAAATTTGAAGTATGTGATAACAAATGAGACATGAAATTGAAAATAACCATAACTTCAAAGACGAAATCTTAAGCATCTGGTAAAAGATATGAGTTCTTTAGCAGACCCTAGGAAAAAGGACATTTGTGGTACAGTGGTGAAATAGTTACCTTCCATGTGGGATACCCTGGTTCAGTTTCTTGCTGATGCTCCTCATGAGTTGCCACCACACATAAGTAAGTGAAGGATTATATATTACTATAATACTGTAGTGCTGTGGGGTAAACCTTGGACTGCTAACCACAAGTTTAATAGTTCAAACCCACTAGCTCTTCCTTGGAAACAGTATACAGGGTCACTAGGAGTTGGAACCAACTCAGCAGCACTTAACAACAACAACAGAAACAAGTGATGCTGAACAGACATCAGCAAAGCTTTTAGAATAAGACAGACTAGGAAGAAAAGCCTGACAACTTATTTTTAAAACTCAGCCAATGAAAACCCAATGGATCACAAAGGTTAAATCTATAACCAATCACAGGGATGGTGCAAGAAAGCAGTATTTTTTTCTGCTGTATGTGAGGTTGCCATGAATCACGGTCAACTCAATGTCACTTGATTACAAGAAGCAAACAAAATGAGTCCTATAATTTCTACCATAATATAATTTCTATGCAGTGCCTAGATAGTCCACAGGGACTAGAATTTTTAAGACAAAATGTTGCTATTGTTACGTGCCATCAAGTCAGTTCCAAACCATAGTGACCCTGTATAGGCAGAATACCAGTGGAAAATGAGACAAAGAGAATATTCCAGTAAACTGTTCAGGATGATCTCACATATTGGGAAGAATCTGCACATTCATGACAGGAATTTACTCAAACTGAAACAACAAAACAAAACAGAAAAACTTTTCTACAACAGCAGGTCAAATGATTCCTCCAGTTCACACAAACCAGAATAGTTCATATTATCACCAGATAAAGTAGAAAGGTACAGATAATTAAGTAGTGTTATTGGAAGATTATCACCTTAATATTTAATCCATATTTGCCTTAGACTAATGGCACTTAACAACAACGATCAACCAATAGTATGCTTCCCAGAAATCTTAAAAGAAAACCTGGAGTCTATTTTGGTAGCGTAGTGGTTACGAATTGGGCTGCGATCCTTAAGGCCAGCAGTTCGAAACTACCAGCAGCTCTGCCAGAGAAAGATGAGACGTTCTGCTACCGTACAGATTTACAGCCTCGGAAACCCTGTACAGGGTCACTATGGGTCGGAACCGACTCGACGGCACTTAACAACAACAAAGTCTATTTAATTGATGACAAATATATATGTACCATTGCAAGTTCAAAATATACAAACAAAAAAATTTTCATACCTCAAAATATTTTTCACAGTGTTTGGTAATCAAAAACATATCAGAACTCAAAAAGGATCAGGAAAATATGACTAAGACTCATACCTGGAGAAACAAGTCAATAGAAATAGGCACAGAAGGGACGCAATTAGAATAACAAGTCAATAAAGCTAATATATATATATTGTTGTTGTTGTTAAGTGCCGTCAAGTCGGTTCGACCCATAGCGACATATATATATATTGTTGTTAAGTGTTGTTAGGATACTTGTTCTATCAGTTTATTGTATTGTGGTGGCTTACATGTTGCAGTGATTCTTGAAGCTATGTCACAGGCATTTTAAATACTAGCAGGGTCACCCATGGCAGACAGGTCTCAGCTGAGCTTTCAGATAAAGACAGACTAGGAAGAAGGAGAAACAGACTACTTTTGAATATTCAGTCACAGAAAATTTTATGAATATCAGTGGGACACTTGTCAGCACCTGAACATTGAATATTGAAACATTATGAAAAGCATCAGAATATTGTCAGGTTTAATGCTAGAATATGAGTCCCTCAGGTTAGAAGGCACTGAAAATGTGACTTGGGAAGAGCTGACTTCTGCAAGTAGAGTTGACTGTGATGACATGAGTGGAGTAAAGCCTTCATGACAGTCATTTGCTGATGGGGCACATCAAACAGCTTTAAACATCAGAACATGGAATGTATGAAGAGTGAATCTAGGAAAATTGGAAATTATCAAAAATTAAATGGAACACATAAACATCAATATCTTGGTGGTAATGAGCTGAAATTGACTGGTATTAGCCATATTGAATATGACAGTCACATGGTTTGCTATACTGGGAATGGCAAATTTATGAGGAATGGCATAGCATACATCATCAAAAAGAACATATCAAGATCTGTCATGAAGTACAACAGTATCCATACATCTACAAGGAAAACCAGTTAATGCTACTAATATTCAAATTCACACACCAACCACTAAAGCCAGTGATGATGAATTTGAAGAATTCTACAAACTTCTTCAGTCTGAAATTGATCAAACATGAAAACAAGATGTACTGATAATTACTGGTGACTGGAATGCAAATGTGTGAAACAAAAAGGAAGGCTCAGTAGTTTAACAATATGGCCTTATTAATAGAAAAGATGCTAGAGATCACATGAAAGAATTTAGCAAGACCAATGACTTTTGCATTGCAAATACCTTTTTTGGACAACATGAAAGCGAACTATACACAAGGACCTCTTCAGACGGAATACACAGATTTCAAATTGACTAGATCTGTGAAAAGAGATGGTGGGAAACCTCCATATCATCAGCTTAAACAAGGCCAGGGCAGACTGTGGAACAGACCATCAGGTTCTCTCATGCAAAATCAGACTGAAGCTGAAGAAAATTAAAACAAGTCCACAAAAGCCAAAATATGACCTTGAATATATCTCATCTGAATTTTGAGATCATCTGAAGAACAGATTTGATAAATGAGACACTAAAGACCGAATACCAGAAGAGTTGTGGGATGACATCAAGAATATTATACAGGAAGAAAGCTAAAGATTATTCAGAAGTCAAGAAAGAAGGAAACGACCAAAATGGATTTCAGAAGAGATTCCAAAACTTGCTCTCCAGCATAAAGATGCTAAAGTAAATGGAAGAAATGAGGAAGTACAAGAGCTAAACAGAAAATTTCAAAGGTCAGCTCAAGAAGAAAAAGTCAAATATTAAAATGAAATATGCAAAGACCTGGAGTTAGAAAACCAAAAGGGAAGAACTCGCTCAGCGTTTCTCAAGCTGAAGGAACTGAAGAAAACAATCAAGCCTCGACTTTCATTATTGAAGGATTCTCTGGGCAAATTACTGAATGATGCAGAAAGCACCAAAAGAAGATGGAAGGAATACATAGTGTCATTTTACCAAAAAGAAATTATTTATGTCAAATTTCAAGAGCCAATGATACTGAAAAAAGTCCAAAGTGCATTGCAATCATAGGCAAAGAACAAGGTTCTGGGAAATGATGGACTACAAATTGAAATGCTTCAAGAAAATGAAGTGGCAATGGAGGTACTCATTCATCTATGCCAGGAAATTTGGAAGACAAATACCTGGCCAACTTATTGGAGAAGATTCATATTTATGCCCATTCCAAAGAGAGGTGACCCTGTGGAATGGAAAAATTACCAGACCATATCATTAATATCACATGCAAGTGAAACTTTACTAAAGATAATACCAAAACAGCTGTGCCCATACATTGACAGAGAACTTCTAGATGTTCATGCCAGATACAGAAGAGTACATGGAACGAAGAATATTGTTGCTGAGTTCATATGGATCGTGGCTAAAAGCAAAGAATACCAAAAAGATGTACTTGTACTTTATTGACAACGCAAAGGCTTTCCATTGTGTGGATCATGAGAAGTTATGGACAAAACTGCAAAGAATGAGTAGTCTAGAACACTTAATTGTGCTCATATGGAACCTGTACATAGGCCAAGTTTCTAAAACACAACAAGAGAACACCAAATGGTTTAAGATTAGGAAAGGTGTGTGCCAGGGTTGTATTATATCAGCATACTTATTCAATGTGCATGTTGAGTAAACAATCTGAGAAACTGAATTATATGAAGAAAAACATGGGATCAGGTATTAGAGGAAGACTCATCAGCAATGTATGATATGAAGACAATATAACCTGGCTTGCTGAGAGTGAAGAGGACATAAACTAGTTACTGATGAAGATCAAAGACCATAGCCTTCAATATAGGTTGCATCTCAATATAAAGAAAACAAAAATCCTCACCAATGGACCCGTAAAAAGCTTCCATATAGATAGGATTGAAGTTGTCAAAGGCTTCATTTTTCTTGGATCAGTCATCAACATTCATGGATGCAGCAATCAAGAAGTAAAATAACATATTGCATTATGCAAATCTGCAGCACAAGGCCTCTTTAAAGTGTTAAAGAGGAAAGATGTTAGTTTGAGGACTAAGGAACACCTGATCTAAGCTATGGTATTTTCAATAACCTTATGTACATGTGAAAGTTGGACCATGAATAAGGAGGACTGTAGAAGAATTGATGCATTTAAATTATGGCATTAGAGGAGAATATTGAAAGATGGACTTCCAAAAGAACAAACAGATCTGTGTTAGAAGTAATATAGCCAGAGTGATCCTTGGAAGTTGAGATGGCCAGACTTCATCTCTCATACTTCAGACACATTGTCAGGAGGGACCAGTCCCTGGAGAAGGATATCATATTTGGTAAAATGGAGGGTCAGCGTTAAAGAGCAAGACCCACCCCCCCAATGAAATGGATTGGCACAATGAGAGCAACAATCGGCTCAGGCATAGCAATATTGTATGGTTGGTGCAAGACCAAGCAGGGTTTTGTTGTGCATAGGGTTGCTATGTCGGTACTAAGTAGATAGCACCTAACAATAACAACTACTCACTTCCCAGAAAGCTTAAAAGAAAGCCTAAAGGTTACTTAATAGATTCCAAGTAAATATGTACCATAATAAGTCCAAAAGATACAAACCAACAAACAAAAAATCAACATCCATCAATATACTGTTCACAGTGTTTGGTAATCAATAAAAAAATACCAGAATTGAAATGGGGCAAGAAAATATGACTAAAACTCATAACCTGGAGAAACAAATCAATAGGAACAGACACAGAAGAGACACAGTAAGAAAATTATTAGAACAGCAAGTCAATAAGAACTATTATATTACACATAGATATAGACGTATAAATATATATATATATATATATATGCATTGTATATAGATATTGTTTTTGCTGTTAAGTGCCAATGAGTCAGTTCTGACTCAAAGCAATGCTGTATAGGGTTTCCAAAGCTTTAATTCTTCATGGGAGCAGAAAGGGTAATCTTTCTCCTGTGGAGTAGCTGGTGGGCTGACACTGAGGACCTTGAGATTCACAGTCCAGAGATTATCATATGAAACACTGTACTCCATAAATAGTCCATATAATAAAGAAAGTATAGATTCCTGGTGTGGAATAATAAGTTAAGCACTGGAATGATAACCAAAATGTCATTAATAAAGGAAAAATGCTCACGCTAAGAGAAGAAATGGAAGAGACTTTTTTAAAAAGCTAAGTTTCCAGAAATGAACAATTTAATATTAAAACTATAAAATACATTGGATATAATTAACATTAGATTAGACAGAAATTATTATTTATATGAACTACTAGAAACTAAAATGAATCAAAAAAAGAAAGAAAAACCTTAAACATAAGCAACAAAAGCAAATTGCAAAACAATACCAAGCAGTCTAACACACATATAATTGGGGTACCAAAAAGAAAGAAGTAGAGACTAAAAAATATTTTAAGAACTAATGGCTAAAAAATTACTATTTGAAAGAAAACTATACACTATATAAAAATCCTTTGTAGTGCTATAAGTTAGGCATTGGATTGTTAACTACCTAACTGTAAAGATTTACAGTCTCTAAAACCCTCGGAAATAATTTTTCCTTTTAGTATAGAGTCATTATGAGTTGGAACTAAATTTAGGTCTGTGTGTAAAAACAATAAATTTGCAACTCCAAAAGGATCAATGAATACCAATAAAAACAAATAGAAAGAAAAACATACCAAGTTACTTTATAATCAAATTATTGAAACCAAATACTGAAATACAGTCTTCTGTGTCCAAAGAAGAAAAGATGCATTGTCTACAGAGTAAAAAATATAACAGTTACAACAGAACTTTTGTCTGGGACAAAACTAGCCAAGATACAATAGAGTGGTATCATTAAGTTACTGAAAGAAAACAAATGAAAATTTGACACCATAGAATTCAAAATCCAGGGAGAAAAAAAAGAACAAAAATTCAAGAAAAAATGAAATGAATAACTACTTCAGACAAACAGAGTTGTAAAAATTAATTTCCAGGAAAATAACTCTAAATGCTATGTTAAATAAAGTTCATCAGGCAGCAGTATAAATAATGAGCCAAAAATGTGCCATCAAGTCAGTAACAACTCATAGTTACCCTATACACAACAGACTGAAACACTCTCTGGCCCTGGCCAACCTCACAATCATTGCTATGTTTGAGCTCATTGCTGCTGTCACTGTGCCAGTCCATCTAATGGGGGTCTTTCTCTTTTTCTCTGACCCTCTACTTAACCAAACATGATATCCTTCCCCTGACACTGGTCTTTCCTGGCAGTATGCCCAAAGTACAAGACATGAAGTCTGGCCATCATGGATTCCAAGGAACACTCTAGCTGTACTTCTTCCAACACAGATTGGTTTGTTCTTTTGGCAGTCCATGGGACTTTTAATATTCTTCTCCAACACCGTACCTCAAATGCATCAATTTTTCTATGGTCTTCCTTATTCACTATCCAACTTTCACATGTGTATGAAGTTATTGGAAATACCATGGCTTGGTATTAGTCTTAGTCTTCAAACTGACATCTTTGCTCTTCAGCACTTTAAAAGGGTCTTGTGCAGCACATTTGCCCAATGCAATGCATCATTTCATTTCTTGACTACTGCATCCTTGAGTGTTGATTGTTGATCTAAGCAAAATCTTTGTTGTCTTTGACAACTTCAATGTCTTCCCAATTTTTATAGCTGTTGTTTATCGGTCCAGTGGTGAGGAATTTTGTCTCCTTTACACTAAGATGCAATCCATATTTAAGGCTGTGATCTTTTACATCTATCATTAATTACTTTACTTCCTCTTCATATTCTACAAGCAAGGTTGTATCACATGCATATCAACGTTGTTAAAATGAGTCTTCTTCCAATACTAATGTATAATATGGCTTCTTGAATTATGTGCTCAGCATACAGATTGAATAAGTATTATGAAAGACTACAACCCTGGCACACACTTTTCCTAATTTTAAATGATTCAGTGTTCCATTGTTCAGGTCGAACAACTGTTTCTTGGTCTATGTACAGGTTCCTCATGAGCAAAACTGAGTGTTCTGGAAAACTCACTCTTCTCAATGTTGTCCATAGTTTGTCATGATCCACACAATTGAAACCCTTTGCATACTCAATAAAACACAGATAGACATCTTTCTGGTATTCTAAGCTTTCAGTCAAGATCCATTTGACTTCAGCAGTGATAATTCTCATTCCATGTCCTCGTCTGAATCCAGCTTCAACCTCTGGAACTTCTCTGTCAATGTACATTTTCAATTGGTTTTGTATGATCTTTGGCAAAATTTTACTTGCATGTTGTATCAATCAGATTTCCCAATGACTTCTGAATTTTGTTGGGTCATCTCTTTGTGGAATTAGCACAAATATGGATCTTTTCCAATCATTTGTCCATGTAGTTGTCTTCCAAATTTCTTGGCATTGATGAATGAGTGCTTCAATTGCAGCATCAGTTTGTTGACGTACTTCAATATCTATTCCATCAATTCCTGGACACTTGTTCTTTGCCAATGCTTTCCGTGCACCTTGGACATCCTCCTTCAGTATCATTGGCTTGTGATCATAATCTGCCTCTTGAAATACTTGAACACTGACTATTTCTTTTTGGTACCGTGACAGTGTATTCCTTCTATCTTTAGACGGTTTCTGCATCATTCCATATTTTTTCCCTTAGAATCCTTCAATATTGCTTAAGATTTTTTCTTCAGTTTCCTCAGCTTGAGAAACGATGAGCGTTTTCTATCCATTTTGTTTTCTAATTCAAAGTCTTTACATATTTTGTTATAACATTTTACTTTGTCTTCTTAAGTTGCTGTTGGAAACTTTTTAACTCCTCATTTCTTCCATTTGCTTTGACATCTCTACACTTGAGAGAAAATTTCAGAGTCTCTTCTGACATCCATTTTGGTCTTTTACTTCTTTCTTGTCTTCTTAATGACCTTTTTGTTACTTCCTGTATGCTGTTCATAATGTCAGCCCACAGCTCTTCTGATCTTTGGTCTTTAGTGTTTAATGTATAAAATCTGTTCTTCAGACCTCTAAATACAGGTAGGGTATTTTCAAGGTCATATTTTGGCTCTTGTGGACTAGTTTTAGTTTTCTTCAGCTTCAGCCTGAATTTTCATGTGAGAAACTGCCCCTGACCTTGCCTTGTTTTGGCTGATAATGTGCAGCTTTTTCACCATCTCTTTCCACAGATGGAGTCAGTTTGATTTTTGTGTCTTTCGTCTGATGAAATCTTTGTGTTGTTCCAAAATGTTGTTCCAAAATGGTATTTGCAATGCAGAAATCATTGGTTTTGCAAAATTCTATCCTACAATCTCCAGAATAATTTCTATCACCAAAGTCATATTTTCTAACTACTGATCCTTCCTCTTTATTTCCCACATTTGCATTCCAGTCACTAGTATTTATTAATAAATCTTTATCACAAGTTTGATCAACTTCAGACTGAAGAAGTTGGTAGAATTCTTCAATTTCATCATCACTGGCTTTAATGGTTGGTGAGTACATTTGAATAATAGTGGTACTAATGGATCTTCCTTGTATAGGCATATGGATATTATCCTATCACTGGCAATGTTGTACTTCAAGACAGATCTTGACATGTTCTTTTTAATGATGAGTGTGAAGCTGTTCCTCTTTAATTTGTCATTCCTGGCATCTTAAACCATTTGTCAGATTCAAAATGGCCAATGCCAGTCCATTTCAGCTCACTAATACCTAGGATATTGATGTTTATGCATGCCATTTCATTTTTGAGAATTTATCATTTTCCTAGATTTTTGCTTTGCATATTCAATGTTCTGATTATTATTGCATGTTTACACATATTTTTCTTCATTTTGAATTTTGCCCTATCAGCAAATGGAGGTCCTGAAGGCTTTACTCCATTCATGTTTTCAAGGTTAACTCTACTTTTACCAGGCAGCTCTTTCCCAGTCATACTTTGAGTGCCTTCCAACATGAAGTGCTCCTCTTCTGGCACATTTGTGTCTGAAGACTCAATTCAATAGAAGTCATCAAAAGAGAAAAACAAGGACAAACAAAAAATTGTGGAATAAAAAACCTCAACTACAATGGTTGGTTTAAATTCAATATTCTTGATAAATGCATTAAATATGAGTAGTCTAGAGACTCCAACTAAAAGCAGAAAATTCCTGAGAGAATAAAATAATGTTCCAACTATATGTTATCCACAGTAAACGTACTTGAAAAAAAAAATTAAGATAGGTTAAAATCAATTATTGGGAAAATATAGGCATTAATAACATGAAGGGTGGTAAAAGCAAAATATTTCAGAACTAAGAAATTGCCTCAGTTTAAAATAGGCATTTGATCATGATAAAAAGAGCATGACATTGTAAGATCTGCAGAGTTTCTAAATACATGAAATATTCTAATGGAATTTTTTTTTAAATTAAAAAAGATAACTCCACATATGCAGTTGGTGGTATTTTTGCTCCAACTGTACTTGTGGATTTGCTTTCAATAATTAATATAAATTGGTGGTGGTTATGTCCCATGGAGTTTGTTCTGATTTATAGCATCTCTGTTAAGAGTTCTGAGGCTGTAAAACTTTATGTGAGCAGAAAGATGCATCTCTCTCCTACAAAGTGACTGGTAGAGCAGAACTGCTGACCTTGCAGTTAGCTGTACAACTTGTTAACCACTACACTTCCAGGCCTACAGACAAAATTCAGTAAGGTTAGAGAAGACTAGAACAACACTATGAGACTAACCAATGGAACTTTACAGATCATGTCAATCAAGCAGAAAATATTCATTATTTTCAAGTGTACATGGAACACTCACCAGTGAAGGTTAAATTTAGGGTGAAGCATCAAGTCTCAGAGAATCTAAGAAAAATGAAATTACGCAAGTGCATTTGCTGAGTACGATCCCGTTACATGAGAAATCAATAAAGAAATCTCTAAATATTTGGAAATTGAAAACCATTTCTAAATAACCCATGAGTCACTGAAGATACCATAAGGAGAATGAGAAAACATTTTCCTGAATAGAATGAAAATAGCATATGCACAATTTGTGAGATGAAGATACAGAAATGCTGAGAAAGACATTTATAGCATTAAAGGTTTATCCTAGAAGAAAAAAAAAAAGTTATAAATAAATGATTTCAGTTTCCACTTTAAAATAAAACAAAACAGAAAACAAGAAGACCAGAGTGAAGTGATCCAAGGTAAATAGAAGAAAGAAAATAATAAAAACAAGAGAAGTTAAAAAATTAACCAGGAAAAAAGAGAGAGAGAGAGAAACAAGTAATGAAACCCAAAGCCAATTCCTTGAACATATCAATGAAAATTGCAGCTCTAGTGTGAAAGAGCAAGATAAGCACTAGACTGCTATTTACAATGTTGACAGTTCAAACCCACCAGCAGATCCTTGAAAACCCAAAAGGTACTTAATGAAAATATGCAAGGCAGCTCAAAAAAGAGAAAGAGAGAGAAAAAAGATGAAACAAATCACCAATACCATTAAATAAAACATAACAGATCCTACAGTCATGAACATGGTAATAATATTATAAACAACTTAATATCAGTTATTTTCACATTTCAATAACATGGACAAACTTCGTAAAACACACAAATCATCAAAGCTCACTCAACAATAAAATCACTAAGTTGCAGAGCTCTACCCCGTTTAGGGAGTCCTGGTGTGGCACTGTACCACAAGGTTAGCCTGAACTCACCAGCCTCTCCTCAGAAAACCTATACAGAGTCACGATGAGTCAGAACTGATTCAATGACACATAAGAACAATGATACTTTTTAAAGAAATTGAAATTTTATTTCATAAGCTTCCAAAAAATACTCTGGACATTGGCAATTTAATCAGTGAATTGTACCCAACAGACAAGCAAGGAATACTAAAATTTTGCATAAACCCTTCCAATAAATAGAAGAAGGACAAACTCATTTCATTAGGCCAGCATTATACTGATGTCAAGAGATAATATATAATAAGACTATATAAAAATTATGACATCTAAGACCTTATTAGATTTGTCTAATGAATCATAGTTTGACTTAATGATTAGTCTAATTCACCATGATAATTTGCACTAAAAGCCAAACTACACACTTCCATGTTGTTGTTGTCAGGTGCCATCGACTCGGAACCAACTCATAGCGACCCCATGCACAGCAGAACGAAACAATGTCCGATCCTGGGCCAACCTCACCACCGCTGCCACTCCCGAGTCCATCAATGATGCCACCTGGCCTATCCATCTCATTGGAGGTCTTCCTCTTTTTCTCTGACCCTCCACCCTACCCAGCATGACATCCTTCTCCAACGATTGTTTCCTCC
>NW_006408531.1:9556502-9557452 GCF_000296735.1 Chrysochloris asiatica
TGAGCAATACATCTTGATTGCATGTTTGATCGATTTCAGACTGAAGAAGTTGGTAGAATTCTTCTTTTTCATCTTCACTGGCTTTAGTGGTTGGTATCTATCACCTCCATAGATACAGAAAAAGTATTTGACAAAAATCAATACATATCCATGACTAAAAACTATTTACAAACTTTATTCAACAATAAAATATTCTGGTGTTCTTCTTCATGTTTCAATATATAATATTCTAATGCACAAGAATATTGTCAGATGCAGTGCCAGAAGATGAGCCCCTCAGCATGAAAGCCACTCAAAATACAACTAGGAAAGAGCTGCCTCCTCAAAGTAGAGTTCACAATGATGACACAAAAGGAGTAAAGCTGTTGGGACCATCTATTTGCTGATAAGGAAAAACTGAAAATGACTAGTAACAGATGTTAACAAACATCCATTAATAATTGGGACATAGACTATGCAAAATATGACTCTAGGGAAATAGGAACTTGTCAAAAATGAAATGGAATATATAAACATCGATATCTAAAACACCAGTGAGCTGAAATGGACTGGTGTTGGCCATTTTGAATCTGACAATTACATGGTTTACTATACCGGGAATGACAAATTGAGGAGGAATGACATCAAGTTCATCATCAAAAAGAACATTTCAATATATGTCTTGAAATTCAACACTGCCGATGATAGGATAATGTTCATAGGTCTACAGGGAAGAAAATTTGATACCACTACTATTCAAATTTACGTAGAAAACACTAAAGCCACTGAGGAGGAAATTAAATAAGTTTTCAGCCTGAATGGATCAAATATAAAATCAACATGTATTGATAATTACTGCACATTCGAATGCAACATTTGGAAACAAAGAAGGATCAGTCATTAGGAAAAATGGCCTTGTTGAGGGAAACGATTCTGGAAATTGCATGAAAGAATCACAAGAAAGGGAAAGG
>NW_006408531.1:9558772-9561705 GCF_000296735.1 Chrysochloris asiatica
TGTATCATCTGCATATCACAGGTTGTTAATGAGTCTTCCTTCAATCCTGATGCCAAGTTTTTTGTTCATATAAACCAGCTTCTCAGATTATTTACTCTGAACACAGGTTGAATAAGTATGGTGAAAAAAATACAACCTTGTTGCACACCTTTTTTTAATTTTAAACCACTCAGTGTTCCCATGTTCTGTTTGAACAACTGCTTCCTGGTCCAGGTACAGATTTTTCATGAGCACAATTAAATGTTCCAGAATACTCATACTTCACAATGTTGTCCATAGCTTCTCATGAGCCACACAGTCAAAAGTCTTTGTGTAGTCAATAAAGCACAGGCAAACATCTTTCTGATATTCTATGCTTTCAGCCAACATCCATCAGGCATCAGTAACGCATCTCTAGTTCCACAGCCTCTTCTGAATCCGGCTTGAAACTCTGGAAGTTCTCTGTGAATGTATGCTTGCAGCCATTTCTGTATTACTTTTAGTAAAAGTTTGCTCAAATGGGATATCAAAGATATTGTCTGATGATTTCCATATTCCATTGGGTCACCTATCTTTAGAATGGGCACAAATATGGATCTTTTTCAAACAGTCGGACAGATAGTTGTCTTCCAAATTTCTTGGCATAGATGAGTGAGTGCCTCACCTCACTTTCTTGAAAGATTTCAATTTTTATTCCATCACTTTCTGGTGCCTTGTTCTTTGCCAATTCCTTCAATGCACCTTGGACTTCTCCACCAGTATCATTGGCTCTTGATCATTTGCTACCTCTTGAAATGGTGTGTATTCCTTCTATCTTCTTTTGATGATGCTTTCTGCATCATTCAATAATTTACCCAGAGAATCCTTCAATAACGAAAGTTGAGGCTTGTATTTTTTCTTCAGTCCCCCCAGCTTGAGAAATGCTGAGCATGTTCTTCCTTTTTGGTTTGCTGATTCCAGATCTTTGCTCATTTTGTTGTAATATTTGGCTTTATCTTCTCGAGCTGATCTTTGAAATGTTTTGTTCATCTCTTGGACCTCCTCATTCTTCCATTTGCTTTAGCATCTCTACGCTGGAGAGCAAGTTTCAGTATTTCTTCTGACATCCATTTTGAACTTTTCCTTCTTTCTTGTCTTCTTAATGACTTTTTGATTTCTTCCTGTGTGACGTTCTTGATGTCATCCCACAACTTTTCTGGTCTTCGGTCTTTAGTGTTTAAGGTATCAAATCTGTTCCTCAGATGATCTCTAAATTCAGATGGGATATATTCAAGGTCATATTTTGACTCTCGTGGACTTGTTTTCATTTTCTTTAGCTTCAGTTTGAATTTGCCTATGAGTAATTGATGGTCTGTTCCACAGTTTGCCCCTAGCCTTGTTTTCACTGATGATATGGAGCTTTTCCATTGTCTCTTTCCACAAATGTATTCAATTTGATTTCTGTGCATTCCATCTGGTGAAGTCCAAGTGTAAAGTCATCTCTTATGCTGTGTAAAGAAGGTATTTAAAATGAACAAATCTTTGATTTTGCAGAATTATATCATGCATTCCCCAGCATCATTTTTATCACCAGGAGCATATTTTCCAACTACTGATCCTTCCTCATTGCACCCAACCTTTGCATTCCAATCACCAGTTATGATCAGTACATCTTTATTGCATATTTGATCAATTTCAGATTGAAGAAGTTGGTAGAATTCTTCTATTTCATCCTTACTGGCTTTAGAGGTTGGTGCATAAATTTGAATAATAGTGGTATTAACTGGGCTTCCCTATAGGCACATGGATGTTATCCTATCACAGACAGCATTGTACCTCATGACTGATCTAAATATGTTCCTTTTGACAATAAATGCAACACCATTCCTCTTCAATTTGTCATTCCCGGCATAGTGAACCATGTTGTTGTCGGATTCAAAATGGCCAATATCAGTTCATTTCAGCTAACTAATGCCTAAGATATCGGTGTTTATGCATTCCATTTCATTTTTGACAATTTCTAATTTCCTAGAAAATGTTCTGTTTATTAATGGATGTTTATAGCTGTTTGTCTTCATTTTGAGTTGTGCCCCATTATCAAATGAAGGTTCCATAGGCTTTTCTCCTATGGGCTTTACTCCATTCATATCATCACAGTCAACTCTACTTTGAGGAGGCAGTTCTTCCCCAGTTGCATTTTGAGTGAATTCCATCATGAAGGGTTCATTTCTTGGCATTATATCTGACAATATATCTCTGCTATTCACAAGGTTTTCAGTAGCTTTCAAAATAGATTTGAAAATAGTTCATCACTCCTTCTTCCTAGTCTGTCATTGTCTGTAAGCTCATCTGAAACCTGTCCACCATGGGTGAACCTGCAGCTGTTTAAAATATCCAGGGCATGCCTTCCAGAATCACAGCAACTCACAAGCCACCACAGTATGACGAACTTAGAGATGACTATTGGTTTCTTGTCTATTGTAAAATAGTCACTTGAGTTGGATAGAAAGGAACAACAGAAAACATTATTACAGAAAATTTGTAAGCCCGTCCTCAGCCTATAAGTATTTGAATACCTAAAAAAGTGTTCTAGAACTTTCCCAGTGAAATAGGCTTCTTGTGGAGACTTTGTAGTGTATAGGACCTTAGGTGAAATCCTGAGTCCTATCCAGAACATTCTGAAGTGGGACATTCCCACTTATAATGACATGCAGACCAGCCTGGAGCGACTAGAGGAACAGAAAGTACTTCTTGAAAGAAAGACCAGCAGGAAAAAAAAAAAAAAAAGAGCAGTCTGATTGGCTACTACAGGAACAAGCAAGTTGTTTGAAAAGAAACCATCAAGGCAAGTAATCAAGTCCCTTCAGGACAAATGCCCCTCCAAGACTGAAACTCAAAGGGAACACAGAAGCAGACATATAAGCTTGCTGGCAACCACGTTGGTCTACTGGTACATGGAAGAGGGAGAAAGCAAC
>NW_006408531.1:9566035-9591999 GCF_000296735.1 Chrysochloris asiatica
AGAGTGGTGAGACCTGAGGTTTCCTAAGGCCATGGACAAGGACAAGTCACACAGGGTTAGAGCCAAGAGTGAAGTATCCATCTGATATGAAGTGAGGAGAGATGCACAAGAACATCTAAACTTGAAGATAGTACGCATTTTACCTATCTTCAATGGCTTGATGATAAGAACTTGAATAGAGGAAGATAAAGAAATTTAATAAAGGAAAAAAGTGTAAATTGCTACAATTTGATGAACTTGACCTATGCTTATGGATGTAGTAATTCAGAATACCAGCTGAGAGGGGAGGAGTCTTTACATCAAGGATCAAATATAGCCTTTCTGCACACAGGGTTGATAAGGATGAGCAACTTAGACATTGCTACCTGAAATGGGGGCATGAAGTGACTGGCGTACAAGTTTTCAAGAGGGACTTTAATTTCAGACTGTCCAGGGGAAGGTAGAATTCCCACTGAATAGTTTTCATTTTGTCTAGACGGGTCTGGTGAAAGGAGATGCAGATAAGATTCTTATGATTCAATAATTACTAATTGTTATCATGACTAATTGCAATTGTAACAACTATAAAGGTACAAGTTTTGTAACATAAAAGGGGGAGTATTTAATCTTGCATTCCAGGAACAGAAGACCCTAGGACCATCAAGAAAGAAGAGCATGAGCAAAATGTGAGACCCTATCCAGAGAAGCAGCCACACCAAAGATGGATGCAAAGATGATGACATTGAGAGATAGAGCAACTGAGGACTCTAGACTCATGGAAAGAGAAAGGCTGTGTGCTATCAGCCAGGAGGCAGGCTTGCAGAATACAAAACAAGTACTGTTTAGTTGTGATGCAAGGAGGAGATTTTAATCATTGCAATGAAATAATGAGTGTAAAACTTATGTTCTCCCATGTAAACTATGACTCAAGTTACAATAAAAACGTAAAAAAAAAAAAAAAAGAAATCAAACGATGTATTGCATTAGGAAAATCTGCTGCCATGAGACCTCTTTAAAGTGTTCAAGAGCAAAGATGTCAATTAGAAGACTAAGGTACACCTTATACAAGCCATAGTATTTTCAATAACCTCATATGCATGTGAAAGTTTGACAGTGAATAAGGAAGACTATAGAAGAATTGATGCATTTGAGTCATAGTGTTGGAGGAGAATATTAAAAGTACCATGGGCTTCTGAAAGAACAAACCAATCTCTGTTGGGAGAAGTACAGCCAATATGCTCCCTGGAAGCCAGGATGGCCAGAATTTGTCTCCCATACTTTGGACATAGTATCAGAAGGGACCTGTCCCTGGAGAAGTATATTATGTTTGGTGAGGTGGAGAAACAGTTGAAGGTAGGAGAAAATGATGAAGCACCCACAAAACTGTTTGAACTGCAATGTCGGTGGTTCAAGCTCACCAGCTCCTCCTCAGAAACCCTATACAGGGTCGCTATGGGTCAGAATCAACTTGACGGCACTTCACAACAACAACAACAATTGTGGTGCTGTAAGATAAACACTGAACTGCAAGGTCACTTTGAACTGCAAGGTCGGCAGTTCAAGCTCATCAACTGCTCCTCAGAAACCTTAGATAGGGTTGCTTTGAATTGAAACTGATTTGATGGTACTTAACAACAACAACAACAATGAAAAGTATTCAGCTAAAGCATGCTTAATGCCAAAAAGGTGGATGATTTCGATCTAATACAAGAAATAAAACAAGTATTTCCACTATCATAACTTCACTTCTACAGTTGTTATGGGAGTTCCTAGTTAATGAAATTCAGCAGTCAAAATATCAAATAACATATTGCCTTAAACAAAGCTGCAGCAAAAGACCGCTTTAAAGTGTTTAAAACAAAAATTCCACTTTAAGAACTAAGGCTAACCTCATTCAAGCCATGTTAGTTTTGATTGCCTCATATGCCGTTGAAAGCTTGACAATGAGTTATGCAAACCAAAGAAGATCTGATGTCTTTGCATCATGGTGTTGGTGAACAATATTGACTATATTATGAACTGTCAAAAAGAATGAGCAAATCTGTCATAGAAAAGTATAACCATAATGTACCTTGGAAAAAGGATGACAAGACTTGATCTCAAGTACTTCGGACATGTTATCAGGATTGACCTGTCCCAGAGAAAGATATCATGCTTGGTAAACTAAAGGATCAGCAAAATGAGGAAGACCCACAGCAAATGATTGACAAAGTGGCTGCAACAATAGACTCAGACTTAGGAAAGATTGTGAGGACAACTCAGGACTAGACACATATCCTTCTCTTGAACATCGTGTCACTATGGGTCAAAACCAACTCGATGACACTTAACAATGACAACAAAGTCAGTGTAGCAAGGCAACAAAATGAAATAAAAGTCCTCCAGACTGGAAAGACAGATACGGGTGCCTTTATTCACAAACGGCATGATTGCGTATATTGAAAATTCTAGAGAATCTAAAGATCATAGACTAGAACTAAAGTAAATTTAGTTGTAGGATACAAACTTAATATACAAAACCAATTCTATTTCTATGGACTTTGTTGTTATTGTTAAGTGGCATTGAGTAGGTTCTGACCCACAGTGACCGTGTATAGGGATTTCAAGGAGTGACTGGTGGGTTTGAACCACCGACATTGCAGTTCTATATACAAATAGCCAGTATCTAGATATTAAACTTGTGTTGTTAATAAGTGCCAGGTGAAAGAATATAACTCTGGTGCATGCCTTTCCTGATTTTAAACCATTTGTTTTTTCTGTTATAACTGCAACTTGGTCTATGCACAGGCTCCTCATGAGCACAACCAAGTAGTCTGGACTGGCAAATTTTCCCAATGTTTTCCTTAGCTTGTAATGATCTACACATCAAAAGTGTTTGCACAATCAACAAAGCACAAGTAAGCATCACTGTGGTATTCTCTGCTTTCAGCCAAAATCCATGTGACATCAGCAATGGTATCCCTCATTCCATGATCGCTTCTGAATCCAGCTTGAATCTCTGACCTTGTTTGTTGTTTCTTATAACAGGCTTTGAGTGATCTTCAGCAAAATTTTACTTGCATGTGATATTAATGGTATTTTTCAATGATTTCTACCAACCACTCCTCAGAAACCTTGCACAGAGTTGCTATGAATTGGAACCAATTCAATGACACTTAACATCAACTGAAAAAAAAAACCCAAAAAAAAAACACTTTAAATAAAAAAATAAATAAAGTAAGTTACAAACAGTGCAAATATTTTCAAAGCAGGTACAGTGAATATATGTATATATGTATATGAAACCTTGATGTTGCCATGAGTTAAATGTTGGGCTGTTAACCACAAGATCAGTCCTCTCTATAGGAGAAAGATGAGTAGTCTCAGAAACATTATGGAGTAGTTTCACTTTGCCCTACAGGGTCTTTATGAATTGCAACAACTTGATGGAAGTGGGGCTGAGGCATAGATATACATTACAAGAAAAGTGTGGAAAAACAGACTTGAAAAACACTAGAATTTTTCCACGAATTTTTTGAAGTTCCCTTGTATATCCAGTCCAGCTGTAATGCACCTTAGAAGGGAGAATGGTGAAACCTTGTCTCAGGTTCTTTAGATCTGTTACCAGGAAGGACCACTCCATGGAGAAGGACATCATGCTTGGGAAATTGGAAGGTCAGCAAAAAACAGAGTATAACGTTCAGCAAGATGAATTGCTGCAGTGACTGCAACAATGGGCTCAATCACAGCAATACTTGTGATGATGGATGTGGGCCAAGCAGTGTTGCATTCTGTTTTATATAGGGTTGCTGGGAGTCAGAATTGACTTGACAACCTCTAACAAAAACATATAAGAATACATGTAACTCAATACTACTCATTAACAAGAAAAACAACCAAATTACAGTGGACAAAAGAATTGAACAGTCATTTATTCAAAGAGAAATACAAATTCAAGTAAGCATATGAAATGATGGCCAACTTCAGTAGTCATTAAGAATATGCATGCTAAAATGACGAGACATACTACATTCCTGCCAGACTGTGAATCATTTTCAAAGATTGATAATACCAAAATTTGTGAGGATATAGAGTAACTATGCTCATAAATTCTGGTTTGAATGCAAAATGGCATATGGAATTTAGAGAAGATTTTGGCAGTTTCTTACATTAAACATATGCTTATCATCATATATCCCAGACAGTGCTCTATTTGGTATTTATCTGAGAGAAATGCAAAATATGTCTTAAATGTAGGAAAATTGGAGGTTGTCAAAAGTGATATTGAAAGCTTGAAAACCAATATTCTAGGCATTAGTGATTTGAAATGGACTGCTATCAGCCATTTTGAATTGAGCAGTCATATGGTTTATTATTCTGGGAATAACAAATTGAAGTGGAACAGTTCTGAGTTCATTGTCCAAAATAACATTTCAAGATATATTCCGAAGTACAACATTGTCAGTTATAGGATAATATCAATATGCCTATGTTGTTGTTGTTGTTGTTAAGTGCCGTCGAGTCGGTTCCGACCCATAGCGACACTGTAACAGGGTTTCCGAGGGTGTAAATCTTTACGGGAGTAGAAAGCCTCATCTTTCTCCCGCGGAACGGCTGGTAGTTTCGAAGCGCTGACCTTAAGGTTCGCAACCCGATTAGTAACCACTATGCTACCGGAGTTCCTTCAATATGCCTATAGGAAGATCAATTTATACTACTATCATTGAAATTTACTCTTCAACCACTATTGACAAAAATAAAGAAATTAAACAATTTTAACAACTTCTACAATCTGAAATTGATATGCAATAAAAATGCATTGATAATTACTGATGATTAGAACATAAAAGTTGGAAATAAAAAGGATAAGTAGTTGGAAAATGTGGTATTGATGACAGAAATGATACCAGAGGTCACATGATAGAATTTTACAAGACCAAGGAATTATTCATTATACTTTTCTTTGACAACAAATGGTGATTAAACCCATAGATGTCTCTGGGTGAAATATACAGAAAACAAATTGATTACATCTGGGAAAAGAGACTACCAAGAAGGTCAATATCATCAGTTAGACCAAGGAACCAACTTCAGAACAGACCATAAATTGTTCACATGCAAGCTGAGGATAAAACAAGAAAATTAAGACACGTCCAAGAAATCCAAAGTACACTCTTGAGTATGGTGGTTGGTGGTTATGTGCTGTAGAGTCAGTTCTGACTCATAGCGACCCTGTACAGGGTTTCTGAGGCTATAAACCTTTACAGGAACAGAAAGCCTCATCTTTCTCCCATGGAACAGCTGGTAGTTTCAAACTGCTGACCTTAAGGTTCACAGCCCAATTCCTAACCAGTGCACTACTAGAGCTCCTTACTCTTGAGTATATACCACCTGAATTTAGAAACTATCTCAAGAGTATATTTGACATATTGAGCATTAATGGCCAAAGATCATGGATGGGTCTTTGCCATGAGAGGGCATAAAGGATGCCATACACAAACAAACAAAGGGAAACTTAAAAGACAAGAGAGAAAGAAGAGACTGAAACAGGTGTCAGAAAAGACTCTGAGACTTTTATGAAAAGTAACTAAAGTCAAAGGAAGAAATGATGTAAAAAACCTGAAGAGAACATTTCAAAAGGTAACTGGAAAAGACAAAGGAAAATAGTATAATGAACTGTGCAAAGACCTGGAGTTAGGAAACCAAAGGGAACAACAAACTCAGCATTTTATAAACTGAAAGAATTGAAGAAAAAATGTAAGTCTTGAGTTGTAATATTGAAAGTCTCTAAGAACAAACTATTGAATGAAGCAAGAAGCAACAAAGGAAAACAGTAGGGGAGGTGGCAAGATGGCAGACTAAGCAGAAATATACAGATGATCTACAACAAAGATAATGAAAACCAAATGAAGTAGATGCAGATGACCGTCCTAAAACCCTGAGTTTCAAATGAAGAGATAAAAAATGGATTGAATGCTTACTAAGAGAGAAAGCTGAAGAGACAGAGGGAAAAACAAAGGAGACAGACAGATATCCCATGCTGGCTGACCTGTGCTATCAAACCAGACTCAGCTTGGGGTTTCAGAGACAAGATAGCATATTGACAGTGCAGAAACATAACATGACTCTCAGAGATAAAGTTCTTATTTTTTGTGTGTGTTTCCCAAATTCCATTGGCAAACAGATCCTGTCTGGCCCCCACATATGTACAATTCCAGTGAGAATCCTACTCTCCCAGTAGTCAGATACACACAGAAGTGAGTGCCGCAACTGTGAGCCCCATCAAAGGAGTGGGGAAATATCCACACCACCCCCTAAGAACTGGATTCCGGGGAACCCTACTCTAAAACTACAGAGTTGGAGCTGGCCAGCATGGACTAGCCCTCATTAATAGAAGCAGCAGAACAGATGAATAGGGAATTTAAAAAATGAATGAATGAATATGAATAAATGAGGCAGGTGATCTGTGTCAGTTACCCAGGTGGAATGTGGCCATCTTGAACATTCACATGTGACTTTGAAGACATAGGGTGTTTGCTGGTGCACAGGCATACCACTAATTGGCAAAAAGAGAGTTGCAATTTTTTTTTCTTATACTCCATATAACACTGGTAACCACTAATGTGGCTAGTCTCCACCTTCATACCCTCCCAGTGAAGTCCCTGTTCTCCAGGTAATTGAGGCTGCATCAAAATCAGTTGCAAGTTAAAAACCCAACTAACCCTGGCACCTGGAATCTGGTGTGGCCTGCTACTGATCTACAGAGACAGTTTTGGCAAGACCCGGACTA
This sequence comes from Chrysochloris asiatica, assembly GCF_000296735.1. NCBI lineage: Eukaryota > Metazoa > Chordata > Mammalia > Afrosoricida > Chrysochloridae > Chrysochloris > Chrysochloris asiatica. The sequence continues at coordinate 9,572,784 of NW_006408531.1, forward strand.
GCGGGACCAATTGCCCTCAGCTGCCCTCTGGGACAGAAATACCTTGATCCTTCAGCTGCTTTGGGGTCTACACAAACTACTTCTGGTTAGGATGCCCAGAACAAGCAACATTTAGCTTCACAGGAACTCCATCTAGGGCTGGAGTACAATTCCATGCCCATCTACTTTGTGAAGTCCATGGTTATCAAGAGACACCTGAATTTTATCCTCTCTGGATTTAGCTCTTGCCCTGATTTTTTTCTTCATTGTTTTTATTAGTTTATTTTTTTGTTCTCTCTTTACTTACCGTTGTATTTTATTCTTTCTAGCTCTGCTTTCAATTTTATTCCTTTTTTTTTTAATGCTTCTCTTTCCCAAATACTGCTTCTTCTTTTTTCTCTTGGTTTGTCATTACTATTATCTGATATCTTTACTTATAACTCACTGCCTTTCCTAATTGTGTTTACTTGTCTTTCTTTCTTTTTATTTTCCTCTTCTGTGGTTTAAATTTTTTTTTCTCCTCTTCCTCTTTTCTTTTTGTTTGTTATATATATTTTTTTAGATGCTGCATGCTTTTTTTTTTTTTTTTTGCTTTATTTATTTCTTCAATATTCTCATTTTTGCTGTTGATTGCTTGTTTTTTAGCTTGTTTCCTTCTCTCTAATGTGTATTTTTTATTCTTGCCTCACCTGACAGAAGATAGCAACCATGCTCATATAGACCAGCTACAACATTCTCTACAAACTCATTTGCTGGGAAAAGTTAATCCCAGCTGCTATATACCTGGATCAACAGCAGCAACGAACAGCAGCCAAACCTATCCTAAACTGGGTAGTGTGAATATGGAACAGAGAATGGTGCACAAATTTCATTCCCCTAATCATATCCAGCAGAGGCAGTTGGTGAAGTTCTTAAGACTACACAGACATACAGTCATGAAGTTAATAAAAATTCAAAAACACGACAATGTCTAGGATTCAGCAAACAAGATGTGTTCACCTGAAGAAACAAGACAGAGTGGCACAGCAATTGACAGAGGAGAAGACAGAATTTTTTTTTTTTTTTTTTTTTGGAAAAAAGTCATTGGAACTACCTGAAAAAGAATTCAAGAAGTTGATTCTTAGGGACCTCCAAATTATTGGCAGAAAAGTTGAGGAAACAAGAAAGAAACAAGTAAAAATAAATAAATGATTAGAGGCAATACAAAACCTGCAAAAAGAAATCCAGATTATTAATATTGATATTTCAGAGATAGACAGTATGTTGAAAGAGCAAGGGAGTAAATCTGAATCCATGAAAGCCTGAATTAGGGTTTCCAATGCTGTAAATTTTTATGGGAGCAGAAAACCTCAGCTTTCTCCCATGGAGCAGCTGGTCGTTTCGAACTGCTGACCTTGCTGTTTGCAGCCCGATTCGTAACCACAACACTACCAGAGTATAATTGTAGGTGATTGTAATGTACCATTTTTGATAGACACAACAACTACAAAGAAAGTGAACAGAAAGAAGAATTAATAAAAGAAACAACTAATGACCTCATAGACTTATACAGAGACCTCAACCCAAAAACAGCACCATACACATTTTTTTCCAGTGCACAAGTAACATTCTTCAGAATAGACCATAGGTTAAGCATCAAAGCAAGCTTCAATAAATTAAAAAACATCAAAATACTGCAAAGCATCTTTTCAGATCACAATACTATAAAATTAGAAATCAACAATAGGAAGATAAAGAGAAAAAATCAAATACATGGTAATTAAATAGCACCTGGCAATAAAAAAAATAAAAAATTATTTGAATCAAATGTAAAAAAACAAACAAACACAAAATACCAACCAAAACCTGTGACACACAGCAAAAGTGGCACTCAGAGGACAATTTATAGTAATAAATGAACACATCCAAAAAGAACAAAGAACCAAAATCAATACATTAATGCAACATCTCCAACAATTAAGAAAAAAATTGCAAAGTAAGGTTACAATTACCAGAAGAAAAGAAATAATAAAGATTAGAAAAGAAATAAATTATATAGAAAACAGAAAGACATTAGAAAGGATAAAGGCAAGAAGTAGATGCTTTGAAAGGATTAATAAAATTGACAAATTACTGGCAAATCTCAAATAAAAAAAGAAGATGCTAATAACATAAGAAATTACATGGATGACATCAGAACAGAATCAACGTAAATAAAAAGGATTATAGCAGAATACTATGAAGAATTTTACTCTAACAAATATGAAATTGCAGAATAAATGGACAAACTGTTAAAAAAAAAAAGATCTACCTTACCTAATACAGAATGAAGTAGAAAACTTGAAATAATCTATAACCCAAGAGTTAATAGATCAGGTCATTAAAAATATTCCCAACTAAAGAAGTCTGGGCTGAATGACTTTACAGGTGAATTCTACTTAGCAGTCAGAGAAGTTTTTGTTGTTAAGTGCCATCAAATCAGTTCAAACTCATGGCAACCCTGTATAGGGCTTCCAAGGAGCAACAGGTAAGTTTAAAACACCAACCTTGTGGTTCAAACCAAACTTGTGGTACAGTGATTATCCTACAGTGCCATACCAGGACTCTAGCATTCAGAGAAGTATTGGCATCAGTTTTACTCAAACTATTCCAGAACCTAGAAAAGATGGAACACTCCAGAATGCATTTTGGAAGCAAATGTAACCCTCATACCAAAACCAGGCAAAGACATCACTAAAAATATATGTATGTATATATAATGCACCAATATCCCTCATGTGGCACTATAGGGGGAGCTCTGGACCATAAGGTCAATTTGAACCACAAGGTCGGCAATTCAAACTCACCAGCCACTCCTTGTAAATCCTACAACAAAAAAAGACAAAAATCCAGTTAAAAAATAGGCAGAGAACATGAGCAGACAGTTCACCAAAGAAGACATTCAGATGGCCAACAAACATATGAAGAAATGTTTGTTATTATTAGTCATTAGAGAGGCAAATCAAAACAACAATGAGGTATCATCTCACCCCAGTATGAATAGCAAAGTTCAACAAAACATAAAACAACGAATGCTGGTGAGAGTGTAGAAAGATTAGGACCCTCCTACACTGCTGGTGGTTCTATAAACTGATTCAACTACTGTGGAAAACAGTATGGCACATCCTCAAAAAGTTGGAAATATTCTATTTTTATATGGAAATAGAACAGCATATGAAACAGCAATCCCTCTATTTGATGTAAGTAGATGCACATCCATCTTCATTGGAGCACTATTCACAATGGAAAAAAATGGAGACAGCCTAAATGGCCAACAATGGAAGAATGGGTAAACAAACATTGGTATATGCACACAGTGGAACACTAAGCAACACTGAAGAATTATAACAAATAATACTGAATAATACTTATAATCATTATTAATAATAATACTTAACAATAGTAATGAATCTGGGAAACAACTAAGAACATGGGTGAATCTGGAGGACATTATACTGAATGAAATTAGTCAATTACAAAAGGATAAATATTGCATGAGATCACTATTGTAAAAACTCAAAAAAAGGTTTTTATGCTAAAAGAAACATTCTGTGATGGCTATCGGGGTGGGAGGGAAGGGAGAGTCATTTACTCGTTAGATGGTGGATGGGGGTGTTTAGTGCCATCAAGTTGGTTTCAATTCATAGTGACCCTGTTTAGGGTTTCCAGGAGTAGCTGGTGAGTTTAAACTGCCAGCCTTGCAGTTCAAACCTACTTTGCAGCCCAGTGCTCATCCCACAGGACTCTCTTATTACAGGGTAGACACATGTTAACTCAGGTGATGGGGATGGCAACATACAAGAAGAGGGAATTTGGCAGGAGAATGATGAATGCAGGTGAAGACTTAGGAAGATTTGCAAGAGTAAGGGGATAGAGGTGAAAACTGTTATTTACGCAAGCCCAGAACAATAGTGTTCTGCAGGCAGATACATGCACAGATACACAGGCTAAACTGGTATGCAAGGGAGAGTGGGAGGATTCCCATAGATACATGAAGATTTAAAAGAGGACATTCATACGTTGGTATTTCCCTTTGCTGTAAACACACCTATGAATGTGGTGGAGCATGTTGCTGTTTTTGTTAAGTGCCATAGAGTAGATTTCGATTCACAATGACCCTGTATAGGGTTTCCTAGGCTCTAAATCTTTGTGGGAGCAAAAACCTGATCTTTTTCTAGCAGAACTGATGGTGGACTTGAACTGCTGACCTTGTGTTTCACAATCCACTACTTATCTAACATATACTACTTTGGTGAGTAGAAACTGGGATCTTAAAAGCTGATGAATAGCCTACTAAGGTATAACTGCTGATCTTTTCACTTGTGGTAAAAAGAATAGTGACAAAAATTTGAATCGACTAATCAGGAAGATCGCAGAAGAACTGATGCATTTGAGTTATGGTGTTGGAGAAGGATATTGAAAGTGCCACGGGCTGCCAAAAAACAAACAGATCTGGTTTGGAAGAAGTACAGCCAGAGTGCTCCTTGGAGGCCATGATGCCAACCTTCGTCTCTCATACTTTGGACATATTGTCAGAAGGAACCAGTCACTGGAAAGGGATATTATGTTTGGTAAGGTGGAGGGTCAGAGACAAAGAGGAAGACCCCCAGCAAGATGGATTGGCAAAGTGGAAGTATCAATGGGCTCAAGTGTGGCAACAATTATGAGGTTAGCCCAGGACTGGGCAGTGTTTTGTTCTGTTGTGCATAGGGTCATTATGAGTCAGTACTGATCCGATAGCACCTAACAACAACAACAATAAGATGGACCAACGAAATGGGTGAACACCAGTCACTATGATTCTGATGCCAGAAGAACTAGATGGTGCCTGGTTAAGATTATTAACTGTGCTGAAAGAGATCACATTAGAAGTTTCAGGATAGAGTGGGAGAAAATATGGAACAAAATTTCAAAATTATAAAAAAGACAGGGTCCACTGATCAGAAAGAGACTGGAGAAATCTGAGACTACAGTCCTCAATTACCCTTCAGGTATGGAGTGTAACTCACCCTGTAGTCCAATTTTCAGTCAAACAGTTATTTTTCTTAGGTGCCATTGACTCAGTGAACTGAATCAGTGAACTTATTTATGCACAGCAGAATGAAACACTGCCTGATTCTGGGCCAACCTCACTACTGTTGCCATGTTTTGCGTCCATTGATGCTACCACTTGGCCAATCCATCTCATTGGGGATCTTCCTCTTTTTCTCTGAGCCTCTATCTTCCAAACATGATATCCCTCTCCAACGACTACTCACTTCTAATAATATGTCCGAAGTTTGAGAGACGAAGTTTGGCCATCTTGCCCTCCAAGGAGCACTCTGACTGCACTTCTTCCAACACAGATCTGTTGGTTCTTTTGCAGCCCATGGTACTTTCAATATTCTCCTCCAACACCATAACTCTTCTACGGTGGTCTTCCTTATTCAGTGTCCATCTTTCACATGCATATTAGGTTATTCAAAACACCATGGCTTGGGTCAGGCCTACCTTAGTCCTCAAGCTGACATCTTTGCTCTTCAACACTTTAAAAAGGTCTTGTACAGCAGATTTGCCTAATGCAATATGTCATTTGATTTCTTGACTGCTTGCTTCTGTGAGTGTTGATGGTTGATCCAAGAAGAATGAAGTCCTTGACAACTTCAATCTTTTCTCCATTGATAAGAATGTTGTTTATTGGTCCAGTGGTGAGGATTTTTGTTTCCTTTACATTGAGATGCAATGCATACCGAAGGCTGTGCTCTTTGATCTTCATCAGTAAATGTTTTAAGTCCTCTTCACTTTCAGCAAGCAAGCTTGTATCGTTTGCATATCACAGATTGTTAATGAGTCTACTCTAATCCTGATGTCGTGTTTTTCTTCATAGAACCCAGCTTCTCGGATTATTTGCTCAGCATACAGGTTGAATAAGTATGGTAAAAGAATACAACCTTGTTGCACACCTTTCTTAATTTTAAACCATTCAGTGTTCCCATGATCTTTTCGAACAACTGCTTCTTGGTCCATGTACAAATTCCTCATGAGCACAATTAAGTGATCCAGAATACTCATACTTCACAATGTTGTCCATAACTTCTCATGATCTACACAATCTAAAGCCTTTGCGTAGTGAATAAATCACAGGTAAACATCTTTCTGGTATTCTCTGCTTTCAGGCAAGATCCATTGGACATCAGCAATGATATCCCTCATGCCATGGCCTCTTCTGAATCCGACTTGAACCTCTGGAAATTCTCTGTCAATGTATGCTTGCAGCTGTTTCTGTATTACCTTTAGTAAAACTTTACTCACATGGGATATCAAAGAGATTGTCCGATGATATCCAGATTTCATTGGGTCACCTCTCTTTGGAATGGGCACAAATCAGTCAACAGTAGATATATGTATATTGTTGTTGTTGTATAGTGTCATCAAGTCAGTTCCAACCATTAGTGACCCTTTTTAGGGTTTCTGAGAAGCAGCTGGTGAGCTTGAACCACCAACCCTGTGGCTCAAAGCAACTTTGCAGTCCAGCATGTTAACCCACAGAATGGTCAATCATTCAAGATCAACAAGTCAACATTTAACTAAGAATAGAGTTGAAAGTGATGTAAAGAAAGGTACAATGAAAATAAGAATCAAAGGAAGGAAGTAGGAAAACTGTTGAAGCATGGATAGGATTTTAATAATTAAGATGGAACAAAAGTGCATCACTTGTTGATTGCAAAATTAATGATCTTTTCTGTAAACAGTCACTCAATTTACAATAAATCAAAAAAAAAAAAAAAAGATGGAAGGAAGGAATAGACAGAGTCAATATAACAAAAGTAATTGATTTATGGTCAAGCCTTTCAGGAGGTAGCATATAATCAAAAACTGGTGGTAAAGGAAGAAATTCAAACTGCAGTGAATGCATTGGTAAAACTAAAGTTCCATGAGTTGACAGAATATCAACTGAAATGTTTCAACCAATGGATGACCAAATACAGGAAGTACTCAATCATCTATGCCTAGAAATATCTGTGTCCAATCCAAAGAAAGGTGTTAAAATACAATAAAGAAGCACTTGAACAATATCATTAATATCACATGCAAGTAACATTTTTCTGAAGATAATTGAAAAATATTTGCAGCAGTGTATTGGCAGAGAACTGCCCAAAATTCAAGCCAGATTTAGAAAGGGACATGGAACAAAGGATATAAATGATAATGTCAGATGCAACTTGGCTGGTATTCTCAAAGCAGAGAATACCAGAAAGATATTTACCTGTGTTTTATTGATGATGGAAAGTTTTGGACTGTATGGGTTATAACAAACTCTGGATAAACATTGCAAAGAATGTGTATTATAAAACATTTAAACAGTCTCATGGGGAATCTGTACATTGACCAAGATGCAGTTATTTTCACAGAATAAGGGGATGCTTAATGGTTTAAAATCAGGAAAGGTAAGCATCAGTGTTGTATCCTTTCACCATTCTCATTCAATCTGTATACTGAGCAAATCATCTGAGAGCTGGCCTATATGAAGAAGAATGCAGTAACAGAATTGAAGAAATCCTCATTAACCTGTGTGATATGCAGATGACACAACCATGCTTGCTGAAAGTAAAGAGGATCTGGGGTAAATATTAATGAAGAGCCAAGACTAAAGCCTTCAGTATGGATTGTTGTTGTTAAGTGCCATTGAGTCGGTTCTGACCCATAGTGACCCTGTACAGGGTTTCTGAGGCTACAAATCTTTATGGGAGCAGAAAGTCTCATCTTTCTCCCGCAGAGCGACTGGTAGTTTCGAACTGCTGACCTTGCTGTTCACAGCCCAATTCATAACCAATACGCTACCAGACGTCATCATAAAGAAAATGTAAATCCTCACAACTGGACCAATAAGCAACATCATGATAAATGAAAAAAGTATTGAAGTCATCAGGGTTTTCATTTTATTTGGATCCACAATCCACACCCACGGAGGTAGTAGTCAAGGAATCGAAGTATCTATTAAGTTGGGCAAGTCTGCTGCAAAGATCTCTGCGCACTTTAACCACTGCACCACTTGAGAGTATTGTGTAAATATTTGGTTGTCAAATACTGGATTAATTTTCAGTGGGAAGGTGATGCTAGACATCTCCCAATGTATAGGACAGTCCCATAAAATGAAGGACGTTTTCAAATGTACAGAATTTTCCATAAATACTGTTTAGTTTAGAATGTTGTCTAGATTTTACTTGAATCATTACAGAACCTAGTGCATTAGTTCAAAAATGCAGCGTTGATAGCAGTGTGTTGCATTCACATGCATATATAATAAAGGTGTTTGTATATATGGGTGCATATTAATTTATCAATTATTTTCCATTAGTTCCCATTTATAGACAGTTAAGGCATTACATTGAATTTTTAAAATTATATAAATAGGAAAGTCTCAATATGAATGCATGCCATTTCAAGATTAAAAGGCAGCATTACAAGCATTTGTTCAAAAAGGGGTTGGCTAGGGTTGATGATGATTATTATAGAAGAGATGATAGGTTAAATTGTAAAAAGAGATCAAGAAGAACAAGAACTTTATAGATTGTCCCAGGAAATCTTATCAATTAGAATTTAATCAAACTTTTAAGAAAAGATTATGAAAGTAAGAAAGAGCCAGAGAGTACATAAAATACACACTAAAAGTTTGTGAAGTAAAAGAGATCAATAGAGTTGTTAGAGTATGCAGCAGAATCAAATGAAAGCTAATAAAATTAAGTGAATTTGTACATCCTTGAAGGCAAAGGGGAAGAAATCCATAGAGGGTAGAGATCTAATAATGAAAAACATCTAGAGAATAGGTTATATGTGTGTGTGTATATAAAATAATGAGAACAATTCTGTCCTGAACAAAAAGAAACGAGAGAAAAAGTTCATGTTGAAGAATTAGCTCTGAGGTAGTAATCAAAGTAGGCTTCCATGTGTAGCCAAGGAGATGGTCCATGACAGGAGGTGATGTGATTTCAGGACACTGCCCCCAAACACTGCCTTCATTTACACTGCTTCCCCAATAGTCCACAATTATAAATTGTTCTTTTAGCGTATGGTTTCTGTCTCTTATTGAAATACAAAAGCACTTGCTCTGAGAGAAATAACACACTGAATCTTTTAAGTATTTTTTTAAATTACCTCATGTTTCTGATTTCAAGTAATGATGTAAAAATATTAGGCTTCTGAGATGGAATGGAACACATATAGAAGGCTAAATAAGGAACCCTGATTAAAGCACTCCACAGCTCACCAAAAGGTCAATGGTTCCAACTCATCAGCTGCTCTCAAGAGAAAGATGTGGCAGTCTGTTTCCTTAAAGGTTGTTGTTGTTAAGTGCCATAGAATTTGTTCTGATTCATAGCGATCCTAGATAGGGTTTCCAAGGAGCGACTGATGGGTTTGAACTGCCACCCTTTCAGTGCTTATCCAATAGCACCAACTTTAAAGGTTACAGCCTTGGAAACTCTACAGGGCAGTTCCCATCTATTCTATAGTATTGCTGACTCAACTTGATGCAAATTTTTTTCTTGGTTTTTGTTTTTGTTTTTGAAGAATGATACAAATGCAGTTGTTCTGTAAAATAAGCACAGGACTGTGACCCACAATGTCAGCAGTTCCAGTCCACTAGTTAATCCATGGGAGGAAAATGAGGGTTTCTGCTTCCTTAAAGATGTAAAGCCTTGGAAACCTTAAACAGTGTTGCTATGGAATGCAACCAACTTGATGGCACTTAACAAGAAGTTCCAAAGCCAAACCTCAGAGATCCCACTATTTAGGACATCCAGGATGGGGCAACTCTTCTGCCATTGAGCAGAACAGTAAAGGAAAACAGAGAATTAGAATTTGGATCGGAACCAACTCGACAGCACTTAACAACAATAATATTGAGGAGAAAATAAGGTATTGCATACCAGATCATGTAAATGTTCTCATTAGGATAAAGATGGGATCACTTAACAATTCCAATAAGGTTTGAGAAGAGAAAATGCCTGGGGTGGCTGCTGGGAGTCTCAAAAGGTGTCAATCAGCAAAGTCTGTGAGCAGCTATGACAGCCCAGTTGTAACTGAAATCCTTGGATTTGCAGATGGCCAGGACTTCATAGTTCTTCATCTTCTCTGAAGTCTCCTCTGTAAAGCAAAAGAGAAAAGAAGAGAGTATAGGGTATGATTGTTACTGCTGTTTTAATGTGTCACTGAGTCAGTACTGACTCATAGCGACCCCATGTACAACAGAATGAAGCACCAACCTCACAATTGTTACACATGAATTCACTGCTGCTGCCACTGTGCCAATACATCTTAATGGAGGTATTTCTCTTTTTCTCCAACCCTCCACTTTACCAAACATGATATCTTTCTCAAGGGACTGGTCCTTCCTGATAATATGTCTGAAGTGTGAGTGATGAAGTCTGGTCATCATTGTGGCTGTACTTCTTCCAACACAGATTTGTTTGTTCTTTTGGCAATCCATGGCATTTTTAATACACTCCTCCAGCACCATAACTCAAATGCATCAATTCTTCTATGGTCTTCTTTATTCACTGTCCAACTTTCAGATGTATATGAGGTGATTGAAAATACCATACCTTAGGTCAGGAGCACCTTAGTCCTCAAACTGACATCTTTGCTATTCAACATTCCAGGTATGATTGCTGTTGTTGTTAGGAAGCACCTTCAAGTTGGCTCCAACCCATAGTAACCCTGTATAGGGTTTCCAAGGAACAACTGGTGAGCTTGAACCACTGACCTTGTGGTGCAAACCAACTTTGCAGTCCAGCACACTAACCCATAGCAACACACTAGGACTCCAGGTATGATGTTGTTGTGGTTGTTGTTAGGTGCCATCGAGGTGGCACTGACTCATAGCAACCCTATGCACAGTAGAACGAAACAATGTCCGATCCTGGGCCAACCTTACTACTGTTGCCACACTTTAGTCCGTCGATGCTGTCACATGGCCAATCCATCTCCTTGGGGGGGGTCTTCCTCTTTTTCTCTGACCTTCCATCTTACCAAGCATGATATCCTTCTCTAGTGACTATTCCCTCCTGACAACATGTCCAAAGTATGAGAGACTAAGTTTGGCCATCTTGGCCTCTAAGGAGCACTCTGGCTGTACTTCTTCCAAAAGAGATCTATTGGTTCTTTGGGCATCCCATGGCATTTTCAGTATTCTCCTCCAACACCATAATTCAAAGGCATCAATTCTTCTACGATCTTCCTTATTCACTGTCCAGCTTTCACATCCATATGAGATTATTGAAAATACCATGGCTTGGGTCAGGCGCACCTTAGTCCTCAAGCTGACATCTTTGTTCTTCTTGATACAGTCTCCCCAGGTATGATAAGTGTGGTAAATACAGCAGAATTGTTCTGGGTCTTAAGAGGCAGTGGTGACAATCATATTAGAGATAAGGAAAGTAGTGGTGACTCATAAAGGTTACCCCGTTGGACTTCAGAATATCAGTTGCAGTCTATAACAACAACTAGCAACCTGTTGGATGCTAGACAACCCACTAGAAAGATCTCTTCTAGAAATCAAATTTTATTATCAAGTTGACCTTAAAGTCTATCTAGGAAAGGAAATCTAAATACACAAATAGTTGTGGTAACAGTTGGAAGAGAAACTTCTAAGGACCTGGAAGCTCAAATGAGGTTAGATGAAGGATTCAGTTAGTAAAGGGGAGGGCTGATCGCTCTTTCAGACCATCTCCCTTTGAGTCCCTTGCCAAACAGTTTGGGGATGTGGTTAAGAGTAATAGTTTGGGAGTTAAAATCCCTTGGTTCATCTCTTATTAACCTGCCAAGTTATTTATCTTTCTGGGCTTTAGTTTCCTTGTCTCTTACATGGAGATGATAGTAATACAATTACCTATGATACATGTATGATATCTAAATATGTTTCTTGTTGTTATGTACCATCAATTCCAGCTGACAACAACCCTGTATAGGTTTCCCAAGGTGTAGCTGGTGGATTTGAACCACTCACCTTGTGGTTAGCAGTCCAGTACTTATCTTTACAACGCCTCATTATGACTCCAAATGTGCTTACTGTGCCATATAAAAGTTTCCTTTTGTCCATTCTGTTTTCAAATTATTTTTTATTGAAGTTCACTTTTTCTGAATTTCTACACCACTTCTTATTTTTGCTCCCTTATTTAATCATCTTTAAAAAGTCCCGTTTTCTTTGTTCCTGAGTGTGATGTATGTATGCTTATGTCTAGCTGTCTGTCTATTTTATCTCCTTAATGAACTGAAGGCCTTTAGAAAGCAGAAAGGCATGTGTTAGGTTCCTTGTATATGTCCTCAGTCTCTAGAATATGCTACAACACTCAACAAATATTTTAACTAAATGAGGTTTGTAAGTCCTACATACCAAATTTCCTTGTGTTCTGTATCAATTACACAGCTTATGTAGGGGCAGGTGTCGAATAATTTAGCTAGTGTCTTGGTGTTTTTGTTTGTTTCCAGTTGGTCTGTGACTATACATAGATTTAATCATAATGAAGCTGACAAAGGAGGGATGACATTTTGGAAACAGAAAAGGGATTTTGGATATTACAGCCCCACATTTGTCACCTCCCTGTCTGATAGCAGCACACTTTCATTCCCTTTGGCTAAATTTGGATCAAATGCTGGCTGAGTGCACTAAGCAAGCCAGCCCTGCATTGTACCTCTATTTTGTGACATATGAGCTCCCTGCTTTAATCTCCCCTCTACTGTATAAAAGAGGATCTTAGGCATTTAGACTTCAATCCGGTGATTCATGCAGCTGGCACACAATAGATTCCACCTCTCTCCTCGCTGCTGCACAATATCAAGCTAAACAAAATGTCTTAGAAAGCTTCTGTACATGTAGTTAGCCTGTCACAGATCCCCCTCCTTCCCAACACACACACACTCTTTTTTTTTCCTTCTGAGCGGAAAAAGTCCGAATGCCCAGCACCTGCTTTTTTGCTGACATTTCCACAAAGGTAAAGGAATGAACCTTTTGTCAATTCCAACCAAACAATCTGCCTTGAAACAATGAGATGAAAAGCCTGGGCCCCTCTCCTTGCTACTGGATTACAGTGCAGAGGATTAAAATAAAGGACACTTGATTTTATTGATTTAATGAAGGATGGGGGCAGTTGCCAGAGAGCATCGCTGGATGCAATGGTAAAGAAGCAAGTCTTGTTGGCAGGTACCTCCACCGAGGAACTTCTTTGCCATTTGTTGGGTTTTTCAATGGTCCTTGGTCCTGAGTTTGGCTGTTAGGATGACACTCAGTGTTTCACCCTGTGCTGCATGAATCAGTCAAATGTCTGCAGTGAATTCCATGTGGGTCTCCAGATAGGGAGAAAACCAGAGAGCTGGCTGGCGGGAGGCAGCACAGTACTGCAGGCGAAAGAGCTGTAGGCAGGGGTGACAGGAGGGAGTGCATCATTGAAAAAAGGAGCCAAATAAAGAGGACTGGAAAAGAAATAGCAATTCTACCTGCAAAGGAGATTGTGCGCAGAATCTATTATTTCCTCAGCAGTGTCTATTTCAGCTAGATTTCTATACCCTCTTCCAGTCTTCACCATTCTGTACCCCACCCCCACCTCATCTCCACTTCTATTCCTCCCCCACTACCCAACTTTGAATAGTAAGGAAACTAAGGGGTTCAGCATGGAGGTTTTGTTGTGGATGTGTACAGGCACAACTAGTTAATCTTTTGGCTTTTGTTCTCTTCTTCTTTGGGGTTTCTAGTGATATTATTGACATTTTCATATGGTAATTTTTGCATTACATGTTTCTTCTTTTATATTTGTCCTAGTTTTTTTTTTGTTTTTTTTTTTCTTGTCCATACAATCTGACTTCATTGTCCACTGCACACTGTGGAAGGGACCATTACCAGTCACTTGCTGACCAAATTTAAGCTGTGATATACTTTTAATACAGAAATACACTGCCTAGTTGCTAATAAACATGTGTACATCAAGAATTCCTGTTAACATGAACATATGTCTCTATACACTGTGTACATTTATTTGAATGTATTTATACAGTCCAGCCATAGATTAAACACCCCCAATTCCCTCTGGTGTTACTGTCTTTCTGATTGCTAGCTTAAAGGGAAACAGTTCCTAAGAGCATATGGTTTCCAAAACAGCCCTTCCCCCTCCCTTTCAGTTTACACAAATGAACACCTCCCCCTCCCCCCACAGTTCCTCTGCAGCAAGCAAGTCTGAAACCAGGGGGCAAAATCATTAGTTCCCAATTACCTTAAGCCATGCAAGATAACCTCTCTCAAGCATTGTTGGTAAAATATGCACACGATTCCAATGTCTAGACAGTTATGAAATATAGGTGTAAGGCTTGGCCGCTGCTGAACACCAATGCATCTCAAATGAAGTGCTTTTATTAAAGAAGTATAATCACCGGGATAACTAATTACGTCAATACCACATAGTTAATTAAACCCATTATAGTTACTATTCCCATGGAGAGGAGGTCAAATCAAGCAACCAGCCTCTTGATTCAACTATACTAACAAAAGAGGGAGAAATTAAACAAAACACAACCAGACCTCTTTAATGTTTGTCCTTTTTTAAGTCTAAAAATGACCTAGAATGTCATCTAAGAACATCATCAAATGTAACCCATACCCAAAGATCCCTGCGCTGTTCAAAAGACCACCTCGCAATTTACCTGCCCTGCAATTATGTGATTACCAACTGTTTGCTTGATTAATGCAAGAATTAATGGCAAGAAAAAGTGAAGGATAGAAGGATAGTCACTGAGATTTTATTAATATCTTGCAGAGCTACATGATAGAGGGCAGTGCTTATGTTTCAATTCAAACTTGGCTCACGGCTAATGCCAAGAAGTGGCCCTGTGTACCTCTCAGACTCAAGTCAGGACTAACACACAGAGAAGGGCACACTAAGATTAGGTATGAATACACATATCTTGCAGTTTCAACACCAACCTCTTCTTGTGCTAAGACCTAAATATAAGAGGATTCACATAGGAAACAGAAAGGAGAGAATTCAAGAATTCTATTGCATAGTCATATTGTTGCCCAGGAGAAGAATGTGGACAAAAAAATGCACACACAAACACTCACACGTGTGCTTCTATGCATGTGTATACACACACTTACTTCTTAAACACTAATCTCTGGAAAATAAAACCAAGATATTTTGATCCTCCTTGTCTGAAAATCCACCAGGTCATTATATCCCTGTCACACCTTCTTCTCAAAGCAGTTCATTGTACATGGAAGGGATTTGCGTTTACTTCTCCAGATTAACAAAGAAAACTTTGTATAAAAGGGCTATGCACTGAGAAGTGCCAATGTGGCCAGCCTGACCCCCTGCAGGAGAAGGCAGACAAGCAGTAGGGAGAAGAGGTAAGGAGGACCCAGAAGAATGCTTTGATCCCAGGACAGCATACACAAAGTAGCAGGCAGCACACTGCCAGCAAGCTCTGACCCTAAGCAGGCTGAGGTTTGGCATGGAGTCAAAGAGGGGAAAGCATTATAATGCCTATAATTTCATGAAATGATGAGCAATAGAATGCTTCAAAATCCCTCTTCTCGCTAGGTTTGACTGTTATGGCTGTTCTTGCTGTTGGAGTTATTGATATTGATTATCATCCAACTCTGGAAATCACAGTACTGCTTCAACTTCGAGATACACCGACTGATTTTTCATTGAGTACTGCTTTCTACTCCGGTAAAGATTTACACCCTTGGAAACCCTGTACAGGGTCGCTATGGGTCGGAACCGACTCAATGGCACTTAACAACACCAACAACACCTGCTCATAAAATGTAGCCTGCAATAAAAAGGCAGCACTAAAAGTCACATTGGTTGGTTATTTGCCAGGAAGTTGGTTCTGACTCAGAGCAACCCTGTATAGGGTTTCCATGGCGGTAAACCTTGATGGGAGCAGAAAGCCTTATCTCGCTCCCTTGGAACAGCTGGTAGTTTAAAACTCCTGCCATTGAGGTTAGCAGCCCAACTCGTAACCACATTTGTTGTTGTTAAGTGCTGTCGAGTCAATTCTGACTTATAGCGACCCTGTATAGGGTTTCCAAGGAGCATCTGATGAGCTTGAACTGCCGACCTTGTAGTTCAAATGACTTTGCAATCTGGAGCATTAACCCACAGACCACACCAGGACTCTATTCATAACCACACAGACCCCTCAAAAAACAAAAGGTCAGATGTCAAATTTTTTATTTATCCAGTGCTTTAAATTGACATACGAAGCATTTAGCTTAGGTGTAAATGAATTTTTTATTCACTATCCATAGACATCCTCGGAAACCCTGTACAGGGTCGCTATGGGTCGGACCCGACTCGATGGCACTTAACAACAACAACAACATCCATAGACATCACGTTACTCTCAAAATGTCATCTTCCGTTTGGTTGTGATTCTCATGGAGTCACCATACAGCAACATTGGGGAGAGAGATGTTTGTTTGTTTGTTTGTTTGTTTGTTTGTTTGTTTTTCCATCATTCCATTTTTCACCCTTTATCAAAGCAATTGCAAACTTCAACAAAAGAAAAAAGCAAAGGCGCACAAAACAAAACCAGTTGCTGTCCAGTTAATGTCAGCTGATAGGTTGCAGAATAGACTGTGTTGCACAGGGTTTTCAGTGTGTGCTGTTTTGGAAGTAGATATCCAGGACTTTCTTTTCTCCAAATCCACATTGTTGTCATCACCTTCATCACATTTGCCATCTTGGCTCTCCTTTTTCCTTTCACTCTAGCCTTTCAGACTCTGTTATACATCTCACCACATTAATCGTTTTTAAGTCGTTCTCATCTGATACTCTTCAGATCTAAACATGTATTGAATTGACTTATAGAATAATTGATAAATTCCTCACTTTGGCAATAAGTTTGCCTCTATTCTGTCTCTGCTATTGGTTCAAAATTTACCACCTAGTACATTCCTGCCTGTCATCTGTGTTCCCTCCCTGATTGGACCGCACATTCCAAAGATTTTTGTTTAATACACTTTCTTAAACTCCGTTCCCTGCCCACCTACCCTTGAACTCATACACATCCTTCAGTGCTTGTTGTAATCATACCTCCACCAGGAAGTTAGACATGCCAACATCACTCTGAATTCCAGAACATGTTTTTTTATGCTTTTTGTTATAATCTGCCTGTAATAATCATAAGTATTGATCTTGTCACTTCTCTAGGTTTTAAATTCTATGTGAAATTTCAGAGACCATATTTTACTAACCTCACTATTCCTCCAGATCACCTCATGTATGGTAGAGCCTAAGTGAATATCTGTCTTATAAAATTGGATTAAAAGATTTCATAAGATCATGAGAATTCTCTATTTTAGAGTTTTGTGCTGTCATCTTCAAGGGAGGGAGATCAATTAAAATTCTCAGTCACTTCCATTTCTGTCATTTTATAATGGAAAGGAAATGAACTTTATTATTATAGCTGATTCAGGAAAGAAGTATATTTTACAAACCAACACTTCATATTATCCAAAAATTTATTTGACTTAGGAAAGTATTTTGTAATTTTGTTATAAAATTCATGTTGATAAATTATGTTATTGCAAATTCTGCAATTTATACCTTGATGCCTAAATAAACATAAAAATCCACCATGTAACTACAAAATATTTAGTGTTGTTTTACCTGCCCTAAATACCGTATGCACAATAGAACATGGTCCATGCCATCCTCAAAATTGCTGTTTTGTTTGAGAGCATCCATGTTATTGGGACTCTTCCTCTTTTTCACTAACACTTCACTTTTCTAAGCATGATATCATTTTCTAGGCAATTGGCCCTCCTGCCAACAAGTCCAAAGTAGGAGGGACAAAATCTTGCCATCCTGGTTTCTAAGGAGCATTCTGGCTGTACTTTCAAGACAGATCTATTTGTTGTTCTGGCAGTCTATGGTATTTTCAAGGTTCTTCTCCAATACCGTAAGTCAAAAGCATCAATTCTTTTCTGCGCTTTCTTATTCACTGTCTAACTTTTGCATGCATATGAATCCACTGAAAATGGTATGACTTGAGTTAGGTGCACCTTAGCCTTCAGGTGACAGCTCTGCTCATTGACACTTTAAAGAAATTTCTGCATCAGATTTACCTAATGTAATATATCCTCTGATTTTTTGACTACTGTTTCCATGAACATTAATTTTGTATCTAAGCAAAATGACATCTTTGTCAACTTTAATCTTTTTATTCATTTATTGTGTTGCTATTTATTTGCTTTCTTTACATTAAAGTGCAATTCATAACCTATTTCTGAAAAATCAGCCATTGGATGTCTTAGTCCTACTCTGATCCACAGAGGTTTCCAGGAGTCAGAACAGACTTGACAGAATCTGGTAAGGAAAACTATAGAGCCTGGGTAAGAAAAGACCATGAATGAAAATATATTGTGCCCTTACACCTAATAATAACAATAATAAAACACTTCCTTAAAATGTTTAACAAAGGCGGGACTTGATGGCAGCTAGGGTAGAGGTGCAGTGAGGTTCGCCATTAGCAATACCACAGACTACCAGGCAAAGCAGATTCAGGGTAGAGATCCAGAACTCTGAACCACATAGGCAGGAATATTTAAAAAGTTTAAAGGTTAATAGCTAGTGGGACTTTTAGAGGAAGTAAGAAATTGCACACTTTTGAATCTGTCAGGCTCAGCGGCCTAGAGCCGACAACTTGGGTGAGACCAAATGGAAAGACCAAGGAGGGTAGCAGACACACCATGGAAAAACGCCACTGGACCCTCGGAGCAAATGTGGGCAATACACTTTGTTGGTATTGCTTTGTTCTGAATTTTTTTTTTTAATCTGTTCATAGGCCCCCCACTGTTTGCACACCTCCATTCTAGTGACTAGAGGGGGTGCCTGAGTGAGTGGACAACCCCCAACCACTGGTGAGTTCTTCTGTCATGCATGTGCACAGATACTCTCAACCTAAGAGCCAGCCCTGAACAGTATTTGTTTTTCTTTTTTCAATATGGAGAAAAAACAGAACCAGGGGTGTTGAGAGGGAAAGAAAGTTTAAAAAAAAAAAACACGATGAAAATTAAACTAAACACTGAGGTACAGTGTAACAACCAAGAGTGGCATCTTGATATTTATCAGACCACTTGGAAGGCAAGAAGCTGAAAGAGGACATTAAAGTCATACTCATATAGGCTACAGATTTTTTTTTCTTCTCTCCCTCCTCTCCCTTTTCTGCAATTATAGACTAC
>NW_006408531.1:9597699-9598687 GCF_000296735.1 Chrysochloris asiatica
CTGGACCACAAGACTGCCTTGAACCTGAAGTTGGCAGTTCAAACTCACCAGATGTTCCTTGTAGACAGCTCTTAACAACAACAAAATCATCTTACGATTTCCTATTTTCTAGAATACCTATGATCCATAAGACTTTCCAACCACCAAGCAGTGCTTAACTTTATCCTCTGATTTTCTATCACACCTCCATCCATACAATATTCTATAGAAGTCCCAGTGACTTAACATTTCTTGAGCATGTTCACCAAAAAACAAAGGTAAAATGATCAATTTAAGCAAAGGATGGAGTGTGTGACTCAGAAGTACCCAAGAATGAAGTCTCCTCTGGACTCTGGGTTAAAGATGAATACTCGCTTCACTGGGACCCCTCTGATTTGTAATGGTCTTCCATTAGAGTAAGGATGGAGAATGTCCTGCCCACAGGCCATGTAAAGCACATGAAATCATTTGGTCTAGCCCTGCTAGGCAATTGCAGTTCCAGCCATCACACTGTGCCATCCAGTTGGTTCCGACTCATAGTGACCCTGTATAGGGTTTCCAACAAGCAGCTAATGAGTTTGAAGCATCGACCTTGTGGGTCAAACCTACCTTGTTGTCCAATGCATTATCCTGCAGCACCACACCAGGTCTCCAAACATCACATTCTAGGTGAGTTAATTAAATGTTTGACAAAATACAGCAGGCTAATTTTTAAGTTCATAATTTTGTGTGGACCTCCAGTGATGTTATAAATATCCAAATGGCTCTTGGCAGAAAAAAAGATTCCCCACCCTGCCTTAGAGCACTTACCTCATTCTACTTGGTTTATCTTTTACATATTTGTCTTCTCTACTAGACTGGAAGTTCTGAGAAGGTTAGAGTATTTAATCATTTCTGAAATCCTATACCCAAACTGTGTGTCTGGTATAAGTTAATAATTGTTCTTGTTGCTAACTGCCATCAAATTGATTTTAACTCATAGCAACCCTGTGTACAACAAAACAAAACA
>NW_006408531.1:9599402-9600318 GCF_000296735.1 Chrysochloris asiatica
TTATAATCCTGATGCCATGCTCTTCTCCTATAATCCAGTTTGCCAGATTATTGGTTCAGTGTACAGACTGAATAAGCATGGTGAAAGACTATAGCCTTGGCACATACCTTTCCTGTATATAAAACTTGTACTGTTCAAAAGATCTATGTACAGTTTCCTCATGAATACATATATGTGTTCTGGAATACCCATTTTGGGCAATGTTGTCTAGAGCTTGTATGATCCAAGAATCAAAAGATTTTGCATGGTCAACAAAGCACAAGTGAACATCTTTCTGGTATTCTCTGTTTTTAGCCAACAACCATCTGGCATCAGCAATGATATTCCTAGTGCCACATCGTCTTCTGAATCTAGCTTGAGTTTCTGGCAGTTCTCTGTTGATGTACTCTTACAGCCATATTTGAATTATCTTCAGAAACATTTTGCTTGAATGTTATATTAATGATATTGTTTGAAGATTTCCCCATTCTCTTTAGAATGGGTACAAATTTGGATCTCTTTCAAACAGTTGCCAAATTTCTTGGCATAGGTGAGTGAGCACCTCCGTCACAGATGAGTGCTGCATCAGTTTGTTTAAAGATTTCAGTTCCATTCTGTCTACTCCTGGAACATTATTTTCCAACAATAACTTCAGTGTAGCTTGGACTTTTTCCTTCTGTACCATCACTTCTTGATAATATGCTATCTCTTGAAATGGTGGACATCAATTGTTTGTTGTTGTGTTTTTTTTGGGGGGGGGTACAGTGACTCTGTGTATACCTTCTATCTTCTTTTGATGTTTTATACATCATTAAATATTTTACTCATTTATTGATATTGTTAAGTACTGTTGAGTCAGCTCTGACTCATAATGACCCAATATAGGATTTCTGAGCCTTTAAATCTTTGCAGGAACAGAAAGCCTTATCTGTCTCCC
>NW_006408531.1:9601853-9605264 GCF_000296735.1 Chrysochloris asiatica
GTTTGATTCCTATGTATTCTGTCTTGTGAAGTCCATGTGTATGATCACATTTTACATTGATTAAAGAAATATTTGCAATGAATAAATCATTGGTTTTACAGATTATATCATGGAATCTCCAACATCACTTCTATCACCAAGATCATATTTTCCAACTTCTTTGTTTCTAACCTTTCATTCCGATCACCAGTAATTACCAATACAACTTGGTTGTATATTTGATCAATTTCAGACTGAAGATGTTGATAGAATTCTTTAGTTTTATCATCACTGGTTTTAGCAGGTTGGTACATAAATTTGAATGAAAGTGCAATTAGCTGGCCTTCCTTGTAGGCATATGGACATTATCCTACCACAAATAGTGTTGAATTTCAAGATGAATCTTTATATGGTTTTGATATGATAAATAGAAAAAAGATTGAAGTATCAAAGACTTCATTTTGCTTGGATCCACAATCAACAATCATGGAAGAAGCAGTCAATAAATCAAACCACTTGTTGCACTAGACAAATCTGCTGCACCAGTCTTTTAAATGTGTTCAAGAACAAAGATATCAGTTTCAAGACTAGGGGACATCTGACCCAAGCCATGCTGTTTTTAACTGCGGCACTCTGGTAGCCTAGTGTTTAGGAATTGGTCTGCTAACCTAAAGCTTGGCAGTATGAAACTACCATGGGAGTTCCATGGGAGAAAGATGAGGCTTTCTGCTCCTGTAAAGATTTACAGCCTTGGAATCCCTGTGCAAGGTCACTATGAGTCAGAACTGACTCCACAGTACTTAACAACAACAACAAAACATGTGAAAGCTGTACAATGAATAAGAAAATCCATAGAATAAATGATACATGTTCGAGAAGACTATTGAAAGTACTATGGACTGCCATACCAAAAAAAAAACTTGGGTCGAAGAGTTACAGACAGAGTGCTCTTCAGAGACAAGGATGGTGAGACTTCATCTCTCATTCTTGGGACATATTATCAAGAGAGATCAATTCCTGAAGAAGAACATTATGCTTGGTAAAGTGGAAGGTCATCCAAAAAGAGAAAGACCCTTCACAAGACAGATTGACACTTTAGCAACAGAAATGGGCTTGAGTGACAGTTGTCAAACACAATTGAAAAACAATTGTGACAGTCCAGGACCAAGCAGTGTTTCATTCTGTTGTGCGTAGGATTGCTAACAATTACAATAGCCCTGGTGGAGTAGTGGAGTATGCACTGGTCTGCTAACCACTAGATCAGTATCTTGAATCCACCAACTGCTTCATAGAAGAAAGATCCAGCTTTCTGTTACCATAAAGATTCACAGCTTTGGAAACTCTATATTGGGTAACTATGAGTCATAATCAAATCAATGGTAGAGAGTGTTTGGTTTATAGTTCTACAAAAATATTTATATCCATGATTTTAAGGTCAGGAAAGTGGTAATAGGCCAGATTGAGTAACTAGAATAACTGACTAAATTAACTAGTTGTAGGATTTTAGAAAAGTTAAATAGCTTTTCTAGGTCTAAGTTTCTCTACACTAAAATTTTTCTCTATCTTTAAAATTAAAATATTTGATTTGAGTTTCTTTAAATTACTTTTTCTTTTCCTATGATTATTTCTTTGATTTCAGAACATAAAAATGCTCTGGACATAACCATTCCTTAATTATAAAAATACTGCTGTCATGAATTTTAAGTCACAGTAATACATTAAACTGAGGCTTTTGTGAAAGACAAATAAGAAAAAATAAATAAACAAAATAAGGAACAAAGACAAAGAGCAGAGGTCTCATGAAAAAAATAGCCAAATGGAAAACTATAAACAACCAAATCTGTATTGCTATACTAACAAAATTAAAGAAGGATAAGATAAACAGAACGAAATGTTATCACATTTTTCTGGCTTTATTTGCCAAGTTCTACTGATCTCAAAGACAAGAAAAGGCAGATTTTTAGATCTTTGGGAGGATAAGTGATTTTTGAAGAACAAACAAGCAGTTATAAAGAATAACTGAGTATATACATGAACTCATGATTAAAGCCTAGAGTTTTTTTTTTAACTCAGTAAACACAGAAAACAATTTTTTTTTCAAGCACACATGAAACATGCAAAAAAATTACCATGAAGTGGGTCACAAATAAATTAAAATTATATTAAGATTTGGTTTAATCACAATGATCAAAATAGAAAAATCAATACTAGGTGGCCGTGCTTTAAAAACCAGTATTACTGGAAATGATACAGTATATCACTAAACTGTGTTCCATTAAAAAAAAAAAAAAAAAAAAAAAAGGGCATAAGAAAAATCATGAAATATTTACAGTTAAAATAATGCAAAATATAGAGGTCCAACTCTGTGAAATGATACTAAAACAGAACTGAAAGAATATTTTAATTTCAAATACATTTATCAGAAGCCAAAAGTTAAGTTAATGAAATAAATAATCATGCAAATCAACAGTTTAAAAAAAAAAAAGTGACCAAGTAAACCAAGGAAAGAAGAAAGAAATAATAAAAGATACCAGCAGGGATTTTCAGTTAGCGATGAGGGATTGAATGTGAGCCCTTTAATCTACATCCTGCAGAAATTCCATAAAACTTTGACTAGAGGATCCTCTAAGGCAAAAACTTATGGAGGAGGAGAACAAAAGATGAGAGAACAACAATTAACTCCACAAGATGAAAAGCAGATTATTAACCAATTTACAAGACTAAGAAAAACAATCTTAAATTGGCAGTACAGATATCTGAGAAACAAGTATGTTTTGCACCAACGATGTAGGCTCAGGTATTTCCAGTACTAAGTGTCTAGGAAAGTGAAGGTAAAGGTAGAACCAAATAAAAACAGAAGAGTTAGTTAAAATTCTGCTTATGAAATAGTTTTCCAGACACCCTCCATGTAGGTCACTCTTCTCCTTGTAATGGAAGAAATGGAAGCTTATCTAGAGAGATGGCAAAACAGAGATTCCCTGTTCCAAAAATGACACATCCCTCCTTCAGCAATCTCTAGTAAAGGTAGATTTGATAATTTGTTGCAATGGCTACAAAGAACTGAAACACGGTTCTCATAGTTATGGGGTTTACTAGGGAAGATAACAGGTTACTATATAGAAGGAGAAAATTTCAGGGCACAGTTATTCCAGTCAGTGCTGCCTCTGCTGTGCCCACAAACAGGTCTTTTTTCTGGCCTTCTGCCCTTGGCTGGCTTCTGTCCTGTACCGGCAATATTACAAAGGTCTTTTAGGGCTAGAGATGAATGCCAGAGTGCACTCCACTGCACCATAAGCTCTTCAACACTTAAAAAGTTCCTGTGCAACAGATTTGCCTAATGCAATACGTCATTTGATCTCTTGACTGCTGCTTCCGTGAGCGTTGATAGTTGATCCAAGAAGAATGAAGTCCTTGACAACTTCAGTCTTTTCT
>NW_006408531.1:9608574-9609528 GCF_000296735.1 Chrysochloris asiatica
CTCAAGGTCAGCTGT
Source organism: Chrysochloris asiatica (assembly GCF_000296735.1). Taxonomy (NCBI): domain Eukaryota; kingdom Metazoa; phylum Chordata; class Mammalia; order Afrosoricida; family Chrysochloridae; genus Chrysochloris; species Chrysochloris asiatica. The sequence continues at coordinate 9,608,590 of NW_006408531.1, forward strand.
TCAAAATTATCAGGGACTCTGTAGAGAAAGATGAGGCTTTCTGCTCCCATAAAGATTTACAGCTTTGGAAACCCTATGCAGAGTTGCTATGAGTCAGAACTGGGCCACAGCATACCACCGCCAATACCACCACCATTGTCAGATATAGTTCTTGAAATGAGGCCCTCAGGATGAAAGTTATGCTAAATACAACTAGGGAAGCGGTGCCTTCTCAAAATAGAATTGACTGTGATGATGTGAATAGAGTAAAGCTTTAAGGACCTTCATTTACTGATAGAGCACAACTCAAAATGAGGAGAAACAGTTGCAAATATTCATTAAGAATAGAAAATAGAATGAAAAAGTAAGAATTTCAGAAAAATTGAAAGTTGTCAAAAATGAAATGGAATGCATAAAGATTGATATCTTAGGCACTAGTAATCAGGAATGGACTGCATTGGCCATTTTGAATCAGACAATCATTTGGCCACTATGCAGGAATAACAAATTCAAAAAGAATGGCATTTTATTCATCATTAAAAAGAACATTTCAAGATCTATCTTGAAGAACTTTGTCATCTGTGATAGGAAAATATCCATATGCCTACAAGGAATATCCATGAATATCACTACTACTCAGATTTACACACCAACCACTCCCACCTACTTCTTCAGTCTTAAATTGATCAAACATGCAAATCAGATGTGTTGATACTTAATGGCGATTGGAATGCAAAGGTTAGAAACAAAGAAGAAGGATCATAGTTGAAAACTATGGCAATACTTACAGAAATGGTGTTGAAGATCGCATCATAGAATTTTGCAAGACCAATGACTTGGTGGTGGTGGTGGTTGTGTGCCATGGAGTTGGTTCTGACTCACAGTGACCCTGCTATATGGTTTCTGTGGCTGGAAATCTTTACAGGAGCAGAAAGTGTCATCTTTGTCTCGTGGAACAGC
>NW_006408531.1:9611135-9644759 GCF_000296735.1 Chrysochloris asiatica
GACTTAACAGTCTGATGCGTTAGCCTACAGCACCACACCAAGACTCCAAAATAGATGATTGGGGCATATTAAATATTAGAAACTTATGTGCATCAAAAGATTTCACCAAAAGAGCAAACAGGGAGCCCATAAGACAGCAAAAAAATTTTTTTCAAAGAAGTATCAGACAAGGGACTAATCTCTAAAATCTATAGGAAACTATAGCATCTCTATTAGAAAAAGACAAATAATCCGATTTTAAAATGGGCACGGGACAGGAATCCACCACTACACACATGTGAAAATTGGACAATGAATAAAGCAGGCCATAAATGAATCAGTGCATTTGAATTACGATGTTGGAGAAGAATGTTAAAAGACATATGGACTATCAGAAAAACAAACAAATCTATATTGGAAAAAGTACTACCAGAATACTCATTTAGAAGCTAGGATGGTGAGATTTCATCTCTAATAGATAGGCATCATGCTTGGTAAAGTGAAGGATCAGTAGAAAGAGGAAGATCCTCAATGAAATGTACTGCCACAGTAGCAGCAGCAATGGCCTAAACTTACCATGGTGCAGGACTGGGCAGTCTTAGTTCTGTTGCACATAGTACTCCAATGAGTTGGAACCTATTCAATGGAAACTAACAAGTTGACATGCAAAACTCAGTAGAACTTAAATATACTGTTGATAAATATAAATGACATAAAGACTAAGAGACGGAAAATGATGGACAAAATGTTGAAAATTAGAGGTTTAATTGGTAAATGTTGTTGTTGTTGTTAAGTGCCATTGAGTAGATTCCGATCCACAGTGACATTGTATAGGGTTTCCAAGGAGCAGCTGGTGAGCTTGAACCACTGACCTCTCAGCTCAACTGACTTTGCAATCTGATAACCCACAGCACCACACCAGGACTCTCTAATTGATAAATATAACCTAGAATCTATGAATAATAATGAAACACTATGAATAGCTAAACTAGTATTAGAAAATAAAGCAAGGTCATGGAATAATATTTCTGCAACAGTATACAAATTGAAGGAAGACTTATTAATAACCTTGTTTGCTTTAAGAGAAGAAGGCTTAAAATACATACTGATGAAGATCAAAGACCACAGCCTTTACTATGGGTTGCATCTCAATATAAAGTAAAACAAAAATCCTCACCACTGGATCAATAAACAACATCCATATCAATAAAGAAAAGATTTAAGTTGTCAAAGACTTCATTTTTGCTCAGATCAACCATCAACACTCATGGAACAAGCAGACAAGAAATCAAAGGATGTATTGCCTTAGGAAAATCTGCTGCACAAGATCTCTTTAAAGTGTTGAAGAGCAAAGATATCAGTTTGAGAACTACGGTGCACCTGACCCAAGCCAGGATATTTTCAATAACCTCATATGCATGTGAAAATTGGACAGTGAATAAGAAAGACTGTAGAAAAATTGATGCATTTGAGTTATAGTGTTGGAGAAGAATATTAAAAGTACCATGGACTACCAAATGAACAAACCAATCTGTGTTGGAAGAAGTACAACCAGAATGTTCCTTGGAAGCCAGGATGGCCAGACTTTGTCTCTTTTATTTTGGAAATATGATCAGAAGGGACCAGTCCCTGGAAAAGAATATCATGTTTGGTAAAGTGGAGAAAAAGAGGAAGACCCCCAATTAAATGGGTTGGCACAGTGGCAGCAGCAATGGACTCAGGCTTAACAACGATTGTATATTTGGCGCTGGACTGGGTAGTATTTCATTCTGTTGTACACAGGGTTGCTATGAGTCAGTGCCAACTTGATGGCACCTAACAACATATACTCATGTTGTTTCTGCTGTGAAGCGCTGTTTAGTTAGACCACTCAGTGACCCTGTACAGGGTTTCGGAAGCTACAAATATTTACGGTAGCAGAAAGCCTCCCCTTTCTCCCCCGGAGTGGATGGTAGGTTCAAACCACCAACCTTGTGGTTAGTAGTCCAGTGCTTATCCTACAGAGCCACCACACTCCCTAATATACACTCATAGAAGAAATTATATAGCCTAAGGAAGAGCACCATGGACTTGGCATTTGATACACACTCACCACGAATTTAGCTAGGAAAGGATACCCATATGCATAACACAGTATAAAACTGTATTCATATAATTGGAGTCCTGGTGTGGCGCTGTGGACTAATGCCTCAGACTACAAAGCCATTTGAATTGCAAGGTCGGTGGTTCAAGCTCTCCAGCTGCTCCTTGGAAATCTTATACAAGGTTGCTATGAGTCAGAATTGACTCCACGGCACTTTACAACAACAAAATACATATAATTACCAAATGTGGTGAAAAGATGTAAGATCAGATTGAATTATATGAAGTTGATGATATTCAACTATTTGTGGCCTATAATAGCAATGTTATAAAGTTCAACCTAATATATTAGGTGATTAACGATGGCTTGTGATGTGGCACTGGGTTAATGATGTGGACTGCAAAATCAGTTTGAACCACAAAGTTGGCAGTTCGATCTCACCAGCTGCTCCTTGGAATCCCTATTCAGGCACTGAAAAACAATGAAAGAAGTAGAGTCCTGGTGTGACCTTATAGAATAAGCACTAGACTGCAAGTTTGGTTTGAACCATAAAGTCTGAGGTTCAAACTTACCTGACACTCCTCTGAAACTCTATACAGCATCGTTATGAGTTGGAACCAACTCAACAACACTTAACAATAACAACAACAACAATGAAAGGAGTAGAATGGATGTGGAGGACTAGATTAAAGAATGTAATTAAACAAAAGAAAGTTTTTGTTTGTTTTCTGCATGTATGATAAACTATGAATTTGGAAGAAAGAGTAACTCAGTCCTGCGCAACAGTGATGATTCTGGAAAGTTTTTATATAAACTTAAAAAATTATTGTGAGGTGCTGTGGAGTCGATTCCAACTCATAGCAACCATGTACAGGGTTTCCAAGGCTGTAAATCTTTACAGGAGTAGAAAGCCTCCTCTTTCTCCTGTGGAACAGCTGGTAGTTTCGAACTGCTGACTTCAAGATTTGAAGCCCGATTCGTAACCACTACACTACCAGAGCTATTTAAAAAAATTATAACAGATGTAAAATGACCAAAATGGATACCAAAGTTGTCATGTAAAAAAAAAAAAAAAAAAAATCAGCAAAATGTAATAGAAATATGGTAGAAGATATATGAGAAAATTGTCTTTAGAGGGAAGGAATTATTGAAAAGATTGATAACTATAGTGATAATAAAAGGGAAAGGGGGCTAATTATGGTATATAAATAAATACTCAATATATAAGACATAAAATAATGCTCAAGTACAATGAAAGCTAAAACAGGGGAGGGGATTTTAATAACATTTCAGAATACTTCCCTAAAAAGAAGAAAAATCCAGACTGCTGTACTTTCCTTTTTGAAATCACGATGCCACTGAAAGCCGGTCAGGCACCTAACACCTTTTCCCACCTCCCACTACTACTGTCATCGTACTCAGCATTGTGTCAGACACTAAGTTCACAAAATGTGTTCAGTGGAATCTAATGGGAGGGAATGATCGTAAATGATTTAATTTTTCCCCTTAAGAGGGAATTTCCTTTGGATTGCACAACTTCTTAAACTCCAGATTTAGAAAAAGGCACAGGCTTCTCATAGTTTTTGGGATGTTGTTGTTAGGTACCTTGCAGGAAGTTCTGACTCACAGCGACCTTGTGTCAGACCTTATTTGTTATGTTAGAGCCCATTGTTGCAGACTCTGTGTCAGACCATCTCATTGAGGGTCTTCCTCTTCTTCTCTGACTCTCTATTTTACTTAGTGTGATGTCCCTCTCCAAGGTCTGGTCCCTCCTAACAATATGTACAAAGTACACAAGATGAAGTTTCACTATCCTGACTTACAAGGAGCATGTTGGCTGTACTTCTAAAACACAGTTGTTCATTCCTTTGGCAGCCCATGATATATATTCCATATTATTTGCTAACATCATAATTCAAATGCATCAATTCTTCTTCAGTTGTCCTTATTCTTTGTATATAAAGCAATTGAAAATACCAGGCCTCAAGTCAGGCACACCTTAGTCCTCAAAATGACATCTTTACTTCTTTTTTTTTTTTTTCTAAACACTTTAAAGAGGTCTTTTGCAGTAGATTTGCCCAATGCAATATATCGTTTAATTTCTTGGATAGGGGTCATTATTTTCTGAATGGTGGTCATTATTCTTAACCTCTTCAACAGACTCTTACGACAGAGAGAATTAAGCCTGTAAATTATATATATTAGACTTGCCCATGACATGATATATCTCCTACTTATAATTTAGGTGATCTTATATTATGCACTAGACAGTAATGTTACCATTATTTACAGAAACTTGAATGCAGCAGTGTTCATCAATCTAAATGTCCATGCATTATTTTTAAAAGAGAAGCACAGTGATCTATTCCAGGTTAATGCAGTCAGTGGGAGGAAGAGATTAAACCAGGAGATAAAAACAGAGATTTCTATGCAGCTACAATAATGATCTCCAGTGCACACTTTTCTCTGCTTGCTTCCCTGGACCACTTTTCTTCTACTTTGCACATTCATTAAACCAACTCCTCAAATAACCATTTACAATTAATCCTTTGCAATTGTTGTGAATGAAAGAAAAGATGTGGTAAATTAATTATGCAAGCAACATAAAGTGTTTGGACATCATATTAAATCTTACAGCGACTAAATCCTTGTGTTTGTGTTTTCTTTTATCTTTTTTTTTTCAGTTTTAATAGGCTTTAACATTTAATTTGTCTAAATTATTTCTTTGTTGATATAAATAGGATATGTGTTTATTCTAGTCTTCTAGCCCAGCAATGTCCAAAAGAGGAAGCCTCTAAAGACAAAATATTCCATTACCAGGAATCTATGATTCATAACAATGATTGAGGCAGTGTCTTCCATAAGCTTCGGAGCTTCTGTCCATTTGCAGCAAGGTCGGGGAAACTACAGTTCAGAATAAAAAGGTCGGTTGTGTTCTGATTCCTTCTAAACCATGTTAGTGTATCAAGTGGGTTATCTTGGTTGAATTCCAGAGAATGTAACGACCCCCCCCGCCTGCCATTTGAATTCTTAACCCCAGTTTTGTTCTCTTTAATGACATAGTCTTGACCACTCTTCTTTTTCTTTTAGATGAACAATGATACCCACAAATTGTAAATTATCTGAATATCTACTACAAGCACATTAAAAAAAATACAAATAAAATTGCAGTTTCCTATTACTTGGGACTTTTGCTATACCATTTCTCTTTACCTATACACAGATAAACTTTTCAGTGTATGAGCAAAGTATTTGAGTTCTAAATCTACAGCTTTATAAATTATCAAATGGCTTCCTATGTCCGAACCAGAGGAAAAAAAGGATGGAACACAAGACTCCAATAAGTTGGAAAGAATTCAATATCCTTTTTAAAGTCTTTTAATTAAGTTCTCAATTAATACCTATTTAAGATAGAATTTAAGGCAGATGTATAGATATATGGTATTCTGAATGTTATATATAAATTATATATATAAATTCTCACCACTTATCGATCAGGTTGCCATATTGTGATGGCTTGTGTGTTGCTGTGATGCTGGAAGCTATACTACTAGTATTTTAAATATATTCTGAGTTACCCATGGTGGATAGGTTTCAGCAGAGCTTCCAGACTAAGACAGGCTAGGAAGGAGAGGTAGACCCCTTCAGAATTGTTAGCTGCTGAAAATCTTATGAATAGCTGTGGAAGATTATTAGCTATAGTGCCAGAAGATGAGCTTCTCGGTTGGAAGTCATTCAAAACATGACTGGGGAAGAACTGCCTCCTCAAATTACAGTTGTCCTTAATGACATGAATGGAACAAAGTTTTGGGCACCTTCATTTGCAGATGTGACACAACTCAAAATGAGAAGAAACAACTGCAAATGTCCATTAATAATTGGAATATGGAATGTACAAAGTATGAATGTGGGAAAATTGGAAGTCACCAAAACCAAAATGGAACGCATGAAGATCAATATCCTAGGCATTAGTAAGCTGAAATGAACTGGTATTGGGCATTTTGAATCAGACATTCATATGACTCACACTGCAGGATACAATAAATCCAAGACGAATGCCATTGCATTCATCAATAAACAGCATTTCAAGATCTATCTTGAAATACAATGTTGTATATAATAGGATAATATTCATATGCTTACAATGAAGACCAGTTAATATAACTATTATTTAAATTTGCTTACCAACCAAGAGATAAAACTGAAGAATCCTACTACCTTAGTCAGAATAACACTGATCAAACATGAAATCAAGATGCATTGATAATGACCGACAATTAGAATGCAAAAATTGGAAACAAAGACAAAGGATGAGTAGTTGGAAAATACGCCCTATGGGACATGTCAGGAGGGATCAGTTCTTGGAGAAGGCCATCAGGCTTGGTGCAACAACTATGTTGGAGCCATTTCTGACTTTCCTTGACTTCACAAGGAAGAAAGGCAATCAAACTCAATATCAGCCCAAGACCGATTTTGAAGCAGAGGTCAAAAATACTTTCACTCTACAACCTTCTTTACCCTATTCTGACACCAACCATCCCTCCCACAGCACTTTCTGCTTCATATCTAGGTTTGTTAATCAATTGTAATGGCCACACAGAACTCAAAATAATGCTCATGATTATGGGATTTACTAGGGAAGTTAACAATACAATTCAGCATGGAAACCAATCCAGGACACAGCAGTTCTCCAGTCAGGAATGGCTCTTGTCTGCCATACTGCAGGCATGCCTCACTCCTGTTTTCAGCCTCTAAGTTATGTGGGCCCATAGCCTCTGCCCTGCTTCAGCATGTGTTACAAAATTCTTTTAGCCAGCCTGTGAATGCCCAAAGGGCACATTCTTCAAGCCAGTCTCCTGCCCACAGACACTCAGCTTTACTCAATGTGTAGGCCTAGAGCCTGAAGCTTCTCTGTCTTTCCATGTCTTTCCTATGAAATTGCCTCTCTTAGCCGCTAGCTGTCACCTCTGTAGTCACTGTTTCTCTGCTGTCATCTCACATGACACTCATGGTCTTCCTTCTTCATAGTCCTGGGGTCTTCAGTCTCTGCTTCTGAAAATGGCTCCCTTTAAACCTAGCTGGAGGGCAGCACTAACCAAGAAAAGCCTTAGAGTCCTGCATGTGTTATTTGCATGGCTCCACCTGGAGTGGTGCTGTAGAATAAGCACTGGACTGCTAATCACAAGGTTAGTGGCTAAAACCCACCAGCTGCTACTTGGAAACAGGGCCACTATGAGTCAAAACTGACTCTATGGCACTTAGCAATAGCAACAAACTCAATCAATCACTTGGTGGGAATTAAGAAGACTCTGGATAGAAAAGTCATATCAAATACATTCAAAGCACCACACTTGGTAATACGGAGGTTCAGCAAAAAAGAGGAAGAACCCTAGTGAGATGGACAGACACAGTAGCAGAAACAATGGGCTACAACATAAAAGTCATGGGATGGCACAGGACTAGGCAGTGTTGTGTGCTATTTGCATAGATTTGGAACCAAACTGAAGACACCTAACAAAATATATAAAAATTCAGTGTAAAATACATATATAAATAAGTGCATGCATACATAATATTTAGAAACAAGTATAAAAATCTAGACTCTGCTAATTACTAGTTGTGTGATCCTGGGTCTTGAACTTAATCTCTCTGAGCCTCAGTTTCCTAGCCTGTAATAATGAGATAATAACAATTTAAGGCATTGTAGTGCAATTCAGTTGAAAGGTAGATATAAAAGTAATGTGTTCAATGGCCGGTGTTATACAAATGATCATTTCTTTTTATGGACCACCTACTATGGCACAAGACTAAACATTGAGTGTGAAGAGAAGAGAAGATGAATACAAGAAATGATCTCTTACAACAAACTTAATATTCACTTGAGAAAACCAGCAACAACTAGAAAATTAAATGAGACTGTCTACAAAACAAAATTGTATGGTCCAGGTTCTATGTACTGGAATAATCCTAAGAAGGATGTTTAAAAGGACTGAAAATTTGGACCATTTTCTTCCTGATGGAACAGACTGAGTAAGCTTCAATTGAAAAAAAGAAGCAAAGATCTCTAACAGCTGCTCACCACTCTCGGTTACTTAAAATATCAGAGGAGTATGAGGTTTATGCAGCTCTGAGAACTGAGTCATCTCCCTCCTAAACTTGGTATTTATTCAGGACGCAGAGCTAACCATGATGACAACAGCATTCCTGACCTCTGAGCTGCTCAAAATGCTAAGACAGTCCTGAAGGTGAAATGGATACCTCATCCAGATTCCAGTGAACTTACTGTTCCCACTAAGCTCTGTGGCCTCCTTGTTTTTGTGGCAATATTTGTTCTAAATGAAAGAGGTCTTGACAGCTGTAGAAGAGGAACTGAGACAACATGAGAAATATTCTAGATTTTCTTCTCATGACAATGCTCAAGACTCACAGCTGAGGCAATTATAGAAGGACCCGAGCTGAGAGCCTATGCCATTTGGTCACTACAGTTTTTCAAGTTCCATGACAACCTGTTTTGAACAAAGGCCTTGTGTTGGATATTCAAATTTTAGTAAGGGAGGAAAATAGAAGTTAGTACCTATTGTGGCACTTCCACATGCAGTTTATATGTTCTCATTCAATTTAACGGTGGTGACGGTGGTTGTGTGCTGTGAGGTTGGTTCTGATTCAACGCGACCCAGTATAGGGTTTCCGAGGATACAAATCTATCTGTTGTCACTATTTTTCCACATGAGGAGACTGAGACCCAAATGGGTTAAATAACTTGCTTGTGGTTGCACAACTTGTAAGCAGCAGAAAGAAAAATTCAAACCCAGCTGGCTCTAAAGTCTTTGCTATTTCCGCTTAAATTCCCAGTGGGGGAAATTTGAGCAAATACACAGAAGTATTAAAGGAAGGGGGAGGTATCCAGGGAATAGAATATTCCACAACGCTAGATGATAGAGTATTTTCACAGTAGGTGAATTGTGGCAAAGACTAGAAAGAGGACATACTATAAAGAAGTTCATTAAGTATCATCATTTTATATTCAATTTTGTAAACAATGGAAAATCACCAGTGGATGTTAAGCATGGGGCGGGTTGCTAGTAGCAGCCCTTAGTGCAAGCATAAAGGGGGTCCTTTGAGTCAGAATTGATTTGAAGACAATGAATTTGATTTGGTGGGTTTTGCCCGCCAAAATTTAAAACTAATAGTAAAAACTCATTCATTCTGATTTTAACCACTACCTTGTGCTACAATTCTAAATAATGCAGCGATAAAATACTCCTCCTCAAAAACGGCAAAAACAAAAAACAAAACAAAAAAATGCTTTCAGGTCTAACTTTTAAACAACGTGGAGTTTTAGTAATACATTGTAAATACAAAGTTTGAGTTAGCACATTAGTATTACTTACCCTTTACTCAATATTATTTTCCACATAGAAGCTAATTCAGCAAACGTTTAGCTGTAGAGCCGGTTCCCCAACAATCCCACACTCAGCCACCTGCATACAGGAGTAAATTGGGAATTGTAAGAGCTTGCTTTGGGCACAGTTTGTGTCTACAACCCAGTGGTACAAGGTAATGCTGTGTTTAACAATACAATCAACATCAACAATGATAGTCATTTACATCTGTCATGTCATGGGTCACTTGTTTTTTATTTTTGTTTTGGCATTGGCGATTTTGTTTAAATACAAAATGAAACGTGTAATATTTCAATCTGATAAATACAAGTTCTATTTCATACATAAAATAGCATATGAATCTGAAGAATTTAAAAAATAAAATTAAAATTAAATTCACTGTTTTAAAGCAACAAAATTTAAACATTATGTTGATTACCAATTACTACATGAAAATAAATTTATCACATGGGAAGATGTTATTAAAAGGATCCAGTCCAGGTGTCAAACATGCCAAGAATGCCTTTGATAGTCACTGAATGTTTTTGTGTTAAGGTGAAGTCACACAGGGAAGGTGAGTCATAAAAAACAACATCATTATCCCAGTAGTATAGCCATTGTTGTTGTCCCTCGCTGTTGAGTCAGCTCTGACTCATGGTAATCCCATGTGCAGCAAAAGGAAACATTTCTTGGTCCTGCCCCATGTTTACACTGTTGACATATTTGAGTCCATTGTTTTGGCCACCGAAATTCAGAGTGCCTTACAATATAGGGGACTCATCCTTCAGTACTATATTGTGTAATATTCAGTTGTGATCCAAAAGATTTTCATTCACTAATTTTGGAAGTAGATCACTAGACCTTTCTTCATAGCCTGTCTTCAGTCTGGAAGCTTGTTAAAATTTGTGCACCGTAAGTGACCTTGCTGGTATTTTAAATGCTATGGCATAATTTCTAGCATTATATTGTTGTTGTAGTTAGGGATCATCAAGCCAGTTCCAACTCATAGCCACCTTATGCAGAACAGAACAAAACACTGCCCAGTCCTGCACCCTCCTCACAATTGTTGTCCTATTTGAACCCATTGTTGCTGCTACAGTGTTAATCCATCTTGTTGCAGGTCTTCCTTTTTTTTTTTTTGCTGACTCTCCACTTTTTTCAAGCTTGATATCTGGTGTGGTGCTATGGCTTAATGCGCTGGACTGCAATTTTGGTTTGAACCTCACGGTCGACAGTTGCTCCTAGGAAACCCTATACAGGAACTGACTTGACAGCACTTAGCAATGAGAGCAACAATCCTTCTCCAGATCACTATGTCCAAAGTATGAGAGGTGAAGTGTCCCCATCATCCTCACTTCTAAGGAACATTCAGGCAGTACTTCTTCAAAGAAAAATTTGTTTTTCTGACAGCCCATGGTACTTTTACTATTCTTCTCCAACACTATAATTCAAATGTATCAATTATCCTACAATCTTTTGTATTCATTGTCCAACTTTCACAATGACTAAAGATTGAAGATACCATGGCTTAGCTTGAGCACATGTTAGTCCTCTAGCTGACATCTTTGCTCTTCAACACCTTAAAAAAGTCTTGTGCAGCAAATTTGCCTAATGCAAAACATCGTTTGATTTCTTGACTGCTGCTTCCATGAGCATTAATTGTGGATCCAAGAATATAAATTAAAGTCTTTGAAAACTGCAATATTTTCTCCATTTAATATGTTATTTACTGGTCGAGTTGTGAGCACTTTTATTTTCTTTACACTGAGGTGCAGTCCATACTGACAGCTGTAGTCTTTGATCTTCATCAGTATTTCAAGTACTCTTCACTCTTCATTTTCAGCAGACAAGGTTCTGTAATATACATATTGTAGGTTGTTAAAGAGTCTTCCTATAATCCTGACACCACATTCTTCTTCATATAATCCAGCTTCTTGGATTATTTGCTCAGCATACAGATTGAATAAGTATAGTGAAAGTATACAACCCTGATGCACACTTTTCCTGATTTTAAACCATCCACTACCCCCTAGTTACATTCAGTCAACTGCCTCTTGATCTATGTCCATCATCACAGCAACATATAAAACACCAGAGTACAAAAAACTGACAAATGGATGGTAGTACAAATGAAGAAGGAAAAAAACGTAGAGTACCAATTATCAAATGTAATTAATATAAAGGTCAAAGATAGCATGAATATTCTAGCATGTTGTTGTGAAGTGCCATCTAGTCAGTTCAGACTCACAGCAAACCTGTAAAAGGTTTCCAAGGATCCTTGGTGCTTATCAAACAGCCCCACACTAGGACTCCTACAGAGTCTTCATAACCCTACTGGTCCTGGTGCAGCTGTGCTGTGGATTAATGTGCTGGACAGAAAAGTCAGTTTGAATCACAAGGTTGGCAGTTCAAGCTCACCAGGTGCTTCTTGGAAACCCTATCCAGGGTCACTATGGGTTGGAACTGATGGCAATTAACAATAACAACAACTGGTCTTTCTAAGAAAGGAGACAGTTCTTATTTTCAGCTGCCAGATCAGAATCCTACTTTAGCAGGGAATACAGTTTAGGGCTATTTGTCATCCCACTTCTTGGGGAATGTCAGAGAAACTCTTTCTTTAGGGTTTTGTTGTTACTGTTGTCAATAATGTGATTGTTATAACCTATACTGTTTTCAATATTCAGGGCAGCTTTTATGGGAGACTTGTACATCCCCATTCTGTGGAACGCTGGCATGGCCAGAGGACTGACATGCTTCTACATGTATGATTGAAATGTCAGCTGAAGTTTTAGGAGTCAATGTTTGCCGTGAAGTCTTTCCAAGTCTCTGTCGTCATAAACAGAGTCTCTATTCATCTGAGATCCTGAGTGACTACAACACGCAGAACACTTTCATCAATCACAATGGACTTGTACTGTAGACAAAAATGAAGTGTTGTTCTAAGTCACTGAGATGTTCTGGTTGTTTGCTATCACAGCACAAGCTAGTCAAACCCAACTGACACATGAGTCATTCAATGCTCTAGAATCTACTCCCAAATTGAGCTGTACTGGATGAGATTATATTGATGTATCTATCAGTATCTATACTGTGTATCTACTGTAGAGATACCAGTATAATTACTTTTCTGGGACAGCACCTTAGTGTGTAGATCACTCTGTATTGAAGAGCATTATGTATGTTCTTTAATAAATTCCTCACTTTCCATACTTATAGATGTTATCAAGGACAAAGTGTCTTATATAGTTGTAACCTGACTTTTCTCAAGAGAAGTCTCTGCCTAGATTTTGAGTTAAAAATAGCTGTGGTTCTCCTGAGCAACATGAACTGTCTATATCTTAAGCACTGTGAATTGTGTACCTGCCCTCGTTATCTTTTTCAGATGGGTTTCCAGGAAGATCAGAGTCAAATTTTTTTGGCACGTGTGTAAAACTTTGCAGGGTTCATTTTCATTCAGGCTTCATTTTTACTCTGTCTTCTTTGATGTGTCACCTTTTTTTTTTTCACAGCGACTTTTAGTTGGTGCTCACAGTGATCTTCAGTTGGTGCATGTTATTCATCTTTGTAACCTGTCAAGTGTTTCCTAGTGTGAGTGTGTAGGATAAGCTCTGGACTGTTAAACACAACATCAGTGGTTCAAACCTACCAGTCACTCCTTGGAAACCCTATACAGGAACACTGTGAGTCAGAATCAACTCAATGACACTTAGCACATCTTCTCAAGAAGGAGCACTGCTAATGTTGTAGAATAAGCATTAGACTGCTGGCCACAAAGTCGGCAGTACATACTCACCATCCTCTTCACAGGAGAAAAGCTTTCTGCTCCCATAAAGATTTATACCCACAAAAATACTATGCAGAATAGCTATAAGTCACAATCAATTTGACAGCACCTAATAAAAACCAGCTCTTCAAATTTTTTAAAGAATGAGGTACAGTTTCTTTGTCCTGCTACTCTTTCTAAACATTTGACTATTGGGAATTTATGGCTCATCATCAAAATTGCTATGAGAAAATAACAAATTTTTAATCCTACTGGATCAAGAATTAACCTATTAGACTGAATAAATAGAATTGAAGAGGCTCTTGTTTGAGAATATCATTCTATTGTATTTACTTGAGTAGTTTTAAGGTTTTCTGAAATAAAAGCACCAAGGGTTCACAATAGACAATCTAATGATTTAATTAATTAACCTTACATTTTAATTAACTAAGCTCATCATTTTACAGCTAAAATATTCTTTTCCAGTTACCATGGGTTCAATTCCAATTATGGAGGCCCCATGTTTGATAGAATGGAATTGTGCTCCCTAGAGCTTTCAATGGCTACTTTTTGAGACGTATATCACCAGAATTTTCCCCTGAAGCACCTATGTTGTTGTTGTTAGGTGCCATCGAGTCAGCACCGACTCACAGAGACCTTATGTACAGCAGAACGAAACAATGTCCAATCCTGGGTCAACCTGATTACTGTTGCCACTTTTAGTGATGAATGCAACACCATTCCTTTTCAATTTGTCATTCCCTGCATAGTAAACCATAGAGCACCTATAGGTAGTCTCAAACCCCCAAACTTTTCTGACCATTTGTGCTCTCCAGGGACTCCCAAGTAAACATGCTGTTGTTATTAGGTACGACTGTGTGAAGGGTAGACTGATCCATAGGATTTTCCGACCTGTGCCCTTTTGGAAGCAAATTGCTGAATTTCCTTCCAAGGCTCCTTTGGGTGGGTTTGGACCACCTACTTTTGACGTGTCATTGAGTGCTCAACCATCTGTAACACCTTGGGATTCCCCCATGTAAATATACTGAAAAAACGAATCCACTGTCATCAAGTCTGTTCTGACTCATAAGCAACCCTGAATAGGGGTCCCAAGGTTGTAAATTTTTGTGGGAGCCAATACTCTCAACTTTCTCCTGTGGAATGGCTGGTGGGTTCGAACTGCTGACTTTGTGGTTAGCAGTACAGATCTTATTCCGTGGTGACACCAGGGTTTCTAGTAAATAAACTACTGCTTTATGCCTTTGAGTCAGTTCCAACTTATAGTAACTCTATATGGGGTTTCTGAGGCTGTAAATCTTTACAGGAGCAGAAAGCCTCATCTGTCTCCCAGGGAGCAGCTGGTAGACTGGAACTGTTGATCTTGAGGTTAGTAATCCAATGTGTAACCCGCTATGCTACTGTTGTTGTTGTTAAGTTCTGTGGAGTCATTACTGACTCATAGTGGTCCTTTATAGGGTTTCCAAGGAGTGGTTGGTGACTTTGAACTGCTGACCTTGTGGTTCAAACCAACTCTGTGGTCCAGTGCTTCAACCTAATCAGTATGATCAAATCATATTAATAAATGGAAAGCACATCTGTAGATTTCTGGAAATTTATGTAATCTAGATGGCAAACTCAAGTTTTTGACAAAAGCAGTAAATAAACATTAACTCAGGATATACAGAATCTATCTGAAAGGGACTAACCAGGGCTGGTTAGTATAAGAATCTAATTAATTGTATGGGGCTTTCTGGTGGGAGTAAAAGATATGCCAAGTCTGTTCACTATTATTCATTCAAAGCGCCTTTCATCATTCTTTCTTCTCCCCTCTCCCTTAATATTAAAAAAAAAAAAAAAAAAAAAAAATCTAGCAATTAAAATGCCTGACCCAGGGAGTCTAAGGGCTCAGCCTCTGCCCTTCCAGAAGGGTCTATCCAAATTCGGGCCTCTGGACCCCTAAGGCTTCATTCTGGCTTATGTACAGATCTGCCATTTGTTGATAGACCCTTTCCCAGCAACGAGTATGTTGGGGTCACTGGGAAAGAAGAACTTATGAATAAATTTGAAAGGGGTTCTGAAAATTTAGATGAATTCCAAAGGAGTCCTTTGTGAATAAAATTAAGCAGTCATTGCCATAAAGGCCAAGCAGTTTAACTGACTCTGCTCCCTAGCAGCCTCCCAAGGCTTCCTCCAGGAGGTACAAGCATGGATCTGTGCTAAATGGCTTAATTTTCTTAATCAACTATTTCATTGTGAGTTTTTAATTTCATTCCCATGCCTATTTTTTTTTTTTTCATTTTGCCATAATACAGCTCTAAGTACCGTGGCAAACATTTGACAGTTTGCTCAGCAGGTGCTGGGCTCCACATAGCTTGTATAGCTCTACCTTTTATTAATTGGGTTTCAAAATGTGTTCTTGTGTGAACAGAAGCTAGGATGGGACTATTGTACCTGTCAACATGAAGCTGGGTGAAATAAAATATTTGGAATGTGTTTTAAAATAACTCATTGTGCGCTTGATCGGTTGAGAATTTAAAAGCAGAAATATTCTTTAATGTTGAAATAAATAATCATGCAATCAAAACGGCAATAAAATTAAAGAAACGATGGGGTTTGTTCAAGGTTCTTCAGGACTGAATAACAATAAGAACATTTGTTTTGTGCCCAATAGGTTATGCACTGATGAGCCAGTTCTGAAAGAACATTTTGACAAAATAGATAAATAAATTAAAAATCTAGAGGTCTGAGGAGGTAGTAGCTACTTGAAAACCAGCAGCCAGGGTTTTCTAAATGCCTCTAGATTTTTCTCATTTAGTGTTTGTTTCAATGTGGAAAACTCTCTATCTGAAATTTCAAATTCCAGTTTTAAAAAGCTCTCCTGAGCATTGGGTATCTGAGGAATATGCCCTTCTTGCCCATTCTTTCTCCTTTAAATGGAACTGAAACTTCAGCTTAAGTGAAATAGATGTATCTTTTTCTATTTTCTCTGGATTATAGAGATATATCAAATAAATGGACTTCTGGTGTGGTGCTGTAGATCAGCACAGGACTGTGAACCAAAAGGTCAGCAGTTCAAACTCACCAACTGCTCCTAAGAAACCCTACATAGGGTCGCTATGAGTCGGAACCAACTCAACAGCATTTGACAACAACCACAATCATCAAATTAAATAACTGTTAATGTCACTCATTCTAAAATTCTCTCTTAAGTCTGGAGACAAAAATGGGAGTGAGGAGAGAGCAGCAAAAGTAGATGAAAAGTCCAAGCAATGGGGAGACTTGCCATTGTCCCGGCTGTTTCATCATTGACTCTGCTCAACTCTGAAATAAGGAATGTTGTCTCAGTAGAAGGAGCTGTGCCCTGAAAGTCAAGCATGGAAAAAATAAAGGTAAAGTCACAACAATCATACAGCAAATACAAAAGCAAACAAAAGAACAAAACTTTCATGTTTCTTTCTGATTACAGAAAAAAAGTATATTCTTATTGTAAAATTTCAAACAGTGTAGAAATAGACAAAGGAAGTAGAAGGTGTAAAGCCCCCCAAACTCTGATCCCAGAGATGGCCAGTATTGTTAGTTTGCTTTGTTCCCTTATTCCCTTCTGTATATTTCTACATACATTTTACATGCACACACATATACACACATACTTTTTAAAAACAAAATGGAGTCATATCAAACAATGTGCTTCTTTTTGCAGAGTTGTCAATATATCACGGGCAGTATTTTCATTTGATGTATAGAACTGCCATATCCATTTAATGTCTGCCCAGTATTTCATTGAATGGATGGAAAATCATTTTTTAATCAAATTCCTGCTATCAAAATTTTACAGTGTTTCTGATATTTAATATTACAATCATTTGGGAGACTATTTCTGGAGAATAAATCTATAAAAACAGAACTATGGAGTTGAAAGGTATACATGTTTAAGATTCTGCTGCATATTTCCAAGGTACCTTCCATAAAGATGTAACCATATACACTCCCATCCACCATGTATGAGAAAATATGCTACTCCACATATTTTTAAGACTTGCTAATCTTATGGAGATCATATAACTCATTATTGTTTTCATTTGCATTTTCAGCTACACTGAGGCTATTTACATATGCTTACTTGGAATCTGTACAATATTGAGTCATCCCACTAGAGAATATGGCATGGTTTTATTTTTATTAAGGCCTTTTTTATGTCTTTCAGGAAAGTTATAGTTTCCTGATAGATGTCTTACAAACTTCTAGTGAGATATATTCCCATGCATTATATAGCTTTATTGCTGGTGAAACTAGTGTTATTTTTCATTGTATTTTCAAGTGATTTTAATAATATAAATAAAATATTTTGATGTTTGAGTTTTATTTCTAGCCACTTTCCTAAAGTCTGTTCATTTTAGTAAAACTTCAGTTGATTCCAGTTGTTTTGATTTTTCCTAGGTAGACTATCATAATACTGTAAGTAATAAATTTTGCTGTTTTCAAATTTTGTATAAAGTAATAATATTGGCCATCCTTGTCTTATTTCATATTTCAATGAGAAACCCTTCAATGCTTCACTGTTTATGATAGGGTTTGATCATCTGTTTTTGAGCTCATTGGTACTTTGAGATCTAACAAAAGTTACAGATCCTATTCCTCCTCCCTTTAATATATATGTACAAACAAGCAAAAGTTTTCATCTGTTTTTTGTTGATTCATGCACTCCTTAAGACTGATGAATTCTGTTAAAAGACACCTTCCCTGACACACAGTCACACAAACCACCCTCAGAACAAGCACAGCAGACTAAAGTTGCTTGGACAGGACTTGTCAAAGGGAAAATTTTCAAGTGTGAATGGCATCAATTGAATTCAATAAGCAATTGTTGAGCTTTCATAAGAGGGTTTCTACCAAGGAGCCCTGGTGGTACAGTGGTTACAGTGCTTAAATGCTAGCTGAGAGGTTGATAGTTCAAACCCACAAACTGCGAATAAGAAAAAATATGTGGTAGTCTGCTTCTGTAAAGATTACAGCCTTGGAGACCCTATGAGGCAGTTCTACTGTGTCGGGTAGGGCTGCTATAAGTCAGAATGAACTCAGTGACACACAATAGCAGTTACCCAACAGAAGGGTTAATTTTCAGTTTGATTGTAAACAGACACTCTGCAAGGCACTAGTTTTAAATTCTTTCTGAATATGCTCTGTCTATCCAGAGTCATGACAGATAAGTAAACAGAGCAATGTTGCAAAAATGGTGTGGAGGCCATGTCTGACTTCCTCTGGCTTCACAAGGCAGAAAGGGAATCATACTCACAATCAGCCAAATGCAGAGGTAGGCCATGCCTCCACCCTACAATGTTTTTCATCCTCTTTTGAGAGCAATTATCCCTCCCTGTTTCACATGTGGGTTTGATAATCCATTGCATGACCACACAGCACTCAGAGACCATACTCATGATTATGAAGCTTAATAAGGAAGTGAACAGAGTACTAATTCAGGATCAGAAATAAGTTAGGATACAGCATTTCTCCAGTCAGGAACTCCTCTCTGTTTGGCCTCTCAACCATATGGCCCCTCAGCCTATACCCTGCAAGGACAAGTGTTACAAAGCTCCTTTAGAGATGTATGTGGCTAGCTCTGGTAGCGTAGTGGTTACGAATTGGGCTGCGAACTGCAAGGTCAGCAGTTCAAAACTACCAGCTGTTCTGCAGGAGAAAGACGAGGCTTTCTGCTCCCGTAAAGATTTACAGCCTCAGAAACACTGTACACGGTCGCTGTGAGTTGGAACCGACTCCACGGCACATAACAACAACAATGGCAAGCCAGTCTCCCAGCCGTAGGCATTCGATTTGACTGGGTCCATGGGCCAGGAAGTCTGTAATTGCTCTGTCTCTTCATGCAGCAACTTCTGTCACTATTATTTTTCCATTTAGTGATTTCACACTCTGCTCATGGCTCTTCTTTCTTGAAAATCATATTTGATTATCTGTTCCTGCTTCTGAGATGGCTTTTTAAACCTAGTGGATGGCAACACTAACCACTCCTGGTGTTAGAATCCTGTACACACTATTTGCATGGTCCACCCAATCATTTGGAGGGTGCCAAGGAATTCTGGTGTGGCACTACAGGTTAATAGGCTGGACTGAAAGGTCTGTTTAAACTGCAAGGTCAGCAGTTCAAGTTCACTAGCCACTGACTCAAGGGTCACTATGTGTCAGAACCTACTTGATAGCACTTAACAACAACAATGAGATGACTATGGATAGAAAAGCCAAATCAAGTAAATGCATAGTGCCACACACCTGAAAATTGATACTAATGATATGTGTACGGCAGTGAAGAAAAGCTGTATAGAGAAAATGCCTTTTGGAGTAAGGTTTTAAAGATGGCGTTGAAGGGACAATGACATTCCAAGAAGAGAAAAAAACAAGAGCAAACATAATTTGGCCTGATATTCTTGTTGAATAATAGTTAGTCTGTTTGGAACGGAGAAAAAGGGCAAACATTTTCATTGTGCTATTTGAAATAACTGTTTTTATGATAGTGTCAATCAAAATAACACAGTGTTATGAATCTTGCAAAATAGAGTCCCCAGGAAGCTCACACAAATTGCATAACTCAAACTATTTTGTTTTGGGTAGAAATTTCATAGACATTCTTAGTTTTATATTTGGTTTACCAATTTAGTCCTTTTGCTCTTTTCTTAATTGATTTAGAATAGTGTGGCCTGCTGAGAATGCCTGAGAACTTTCTTTGTCTGGTACCAATTTTAGAGACCCGTGATGAAATGCATAGTGGAAGTAGTTAGCATTTGCTGGAAATTTAGTGCGGAAAAAGCTAGCTTTGGGGAGATTAATCCAGAAATACTAATTCCATACTTTACATCCATAGGTGGTGGTGGTTGTTTGTTGTTCAGTGCTATCAAGTCAGTTTCAATTCATAGAGACCCTAGGAAGGGTTTGAACTGCTGACCTTCTACTCAGCATTCAAGTGCTTATCCTATAGTGCCATACCAGCACTAGGAAAGGATATTATATTTCTTGAGAATACTTACCCTCTACTTAATTAAATTCCTTGTTTTCAAATATCATACTTCTTTCTCATTGCTTCTATAAGTTCATTCTCTTTCCCATCTTGTTGTTGTTGTTGTTAGGTGCCGCCGAGTCCTTTCTGATCCATAGTGATGCTGTAGCGGGTTTCTGAGGAGCGACTGGTTAACTTGAACTTCATGACAGGTTTTTCCCTCATCACTGTATTGAAGCAACTCTCAGCATTAATAAACAGACTAGAGTTTACAAACTGAAACGCTACACTTCTAATCTTATCCAAAGCTGGCATTTTGCTTGCCCTCCACTCCCAGTTAAGTCATAATATCAAAAGTGCAGACTTGAAGTAAACGGGGTTATAGCAGATATCAGAATTTTTTAAAAAGCTCCTCAAGTGATTCTTATGATCACCCAAGACTGAGAACCAAAAAAAATCCCTCATTAATTCTTTATTATAGCCCTGGCTACTCATAACCCTCCACCTTTGTCATTATCCCCAAATAGGCTTTAATTAACTGTGAATCTTCTTTCTTCTAACACACAATCAACACACACTTTCTGGTAGGGAAATGACTAGTATTGCATCAATTTTTTCTTACTATAATGGATGTCAT
Organism: Chrysochloris asiatica; assembly: GCF_000296735.1. Taxonomy (NCBI): domain Eukaryota; kingdom Metazoa; phylum Chordata; class Mammalia; order Afrosoricida; family Chrysochloridae; genus Chrysochloris; species Chrysochloris asiatica. Next base: position 9,631,983 of record NW_006408531.1, read on the forward strand.
TAATTTTTGCAATTAAGATGCTGAAAGTGCACACATAAAGGAAAACTATCTTTAATGAAAATATAGTTTCCTGTGTCTTCTTTTCACCTCTATCTGCCCAACATAAAGCCACTGACATCTCTTTATGCCTGACTCCTAGGTAGTTTGTCTCGTTCTTTTCATTTATGAAGTCATGAGACTGGGAATGTATTTACATAGGATAATTACAATTGCACTCATTCTCATAGCAATTCTGGTGCTCAAAGTATATTGAAGAAAGAAGAAAAATATCAACAATACTGAGGAATTCCTGAAATAACTCCTCAGCCCTTTAAAATCTGCTTACAGGCAAAATATTGCCTAATGTGTTCCATCATATCAATCATAAAATATACTGTTGTGGACACAAATTGCATGTATTTGTGCTATCTTTCTCCTCTTGTTTCTTTATTTGTGCATTTTAAAGCAATGTTGTTTTAGTAAAACCTTCATTGCTGTTGTTGTTAAGTGCCTTCAAGTCAGTTTCAACCCATAATGACTCTGTATAGAGTTCCTGAGGAATGGCTGATGAGCTTGAACCGCTGACCTTGCAGTTCAAACCGACTTTGCTGTCCAGTGCACTAACCCACAGCACCACCCCAGGATTCCTAACTCATCATTAAGATGTGTCATATTATTGCTAGATTCAGCTATCTCTTATCTTGATATCATTGTAGTCATGTCCTCAAAGGGTATTTGTGAGGCATTCTTTGCTTGATGGTCCTAAAACAAGTTGTTAATAAGCATATCATGATAGCATACACAGTAGAAATATTAATTTTGAGAATGCCAAATAGCTTGCAAGGCCTTTAGATAATTCTTAATAATCCCAAAGTCATCATGTTGTTAGGTCCCATCCAATTGGTTGTGACTCATAGGGATCCTATTTACAACAGAAAGATACACTCCTGGCTTCTGCATCATCGTCATTACCGTCTTCCTTGTGACAGGTACCATATCAGTACATCTCATTGAGGTTCTTTCTCTGTTTTGCTCACCTTCTACTTTACAAGCATGATGTCCTTCTGCAAGGACTGTTCCTTCCTGATAAGATGTCCAAAGTATGTAAGACAAAGTGTCATCTTCCTTGCTTCTAAGGATCACTCTAGCTGTACTTCTTCTAGGATAGATTTGTTTATTCTTTAGGCAGTCCATAGTATATTCAATATTCTTTGCTAACATCACAATTCAAAGATATCAATTCTTCTTTTGTCTTCCATATTCATTATTCAGCTTCCACATGCATTTGAGGAAATTGAAAATACTGTGGCTTGAGTCAGATGCACCATATAATTTAAGATAATATCTTTGCTTTTTTAACATTTCAAAGAGGTATTTTGCAGCAGGTTTTTTCAGTGCACTGTGTCATTTGATTTCTTCACTGCTGCTTCCATGAGTATTGATTGTGGATCCAAGTTAAATGAAATCCTTAACAACTTCAACTTTTTCTCCATTTATCACGTTGTTTATTGGCCCCGTTTTGAGGATTTTTGTTTCCTTTACACTCAGCTGTAATCCATATTAAGGCTGTATTCTTTGATCTTCACTAACAAGTGCTTGAACTCCTCTTTGTTTTCAGCAATCAAAGTGGTATCATTTGCATATCACAGTTTATTAATGAGTTTCCTTCAATCCTGATGCCATATTCTTCATATAGTCCAGCTTCTTGGGTTATTTGCTAAGCATATAGATTGAATAATTATGGTGAAAAGATACAAGCATGGTGTGCACCTTTACTGATTTTAAGCTATTTAGTATCCCCTTGTTCTTTTCTAACAATTGCCTCTTGGTCTATGTACGGATTCCCTGTGAGAACAAATAAGTATTCAGTAATGCCTGTTCTTTGCAATGTTATCCATCGTTCACTATGACCCACACAGTTGAATGTCTTTGCATAGTTAATAAAACACAAATAAATATTTTTCTGATATTATCAGCTTTCAGCCAAGATCCAGATGATGTCAGCAATGATATCCCTCATTCCACATTCTCTTCTAAATCTGACTTGACTGTCTGGTAGCTGTCTGTTAATATACTGCTGCAACCATTTTTAAATTATATTTAGCAAAATGTTACTTGCATGTGATATTAATGATACCGTTCAATCATTTCCACATTCTGTTGGGTTACCTCTTTTGGAATAGGCACAAATAGGGATGTCTTTCAGTTGTTTCACCAGGTAGCTGACTTCCAAATTTCTTGGCATAGACTAATGAGTGTTTCCAGTGCTGCATCAGTTTTCAGAGGCTAACCCCTCAGAAGTGGACTACCTACTCCTTCTTCCTAGTCTGTTCTTGATGTGCGCTCCACTGAAACCTGCTCACCACAGTTATTGGAAAGACCAGCAGTATAGCTTCCAGCATCACAGCAACACACAAGCTATCACAATAACTGACAGATGTGTGGGAAACTAGTAGTGATACAAGTACCTAACTCCATTTATTTTGGGATGTGTACGGCATTTTGATTCTAGAAATTTTACCCTAACATGTGGAATCATTTATCCAATACTCCAAATAATATTTAAAAGTAGATTGAGAATTAGCTCTCAAATACAATTCAGGAAGTTTATTTGGATCATTTGTTTTTCATGTTCTGTGAAATGAATTACATTAGAGGTCAGAGGAAAGCCTTAAAGGGACATTTCTTTAATATTTAAAATGAAGTAGATCTAGTAGAACATTATAATAAGATCTATATAACTGAGCTCTCTTCTGGGAATAAAACTAACTTTCGGTCTGATTAGACAAACTCTTGCGTAATACCCAGAAAAATGGTAAAAACAGAGCAAATGGTCTCTGCATGTATTGTTTTTCATTTTTAGCCATGGTAAAGAGGAAAACAAAATACTGCCTATGTAGACAAAGCAAGATTGAGATCTAAATCCATGGCTGGCTGGATTCAGTTTTCTCACAGTTCATTATAAAACAAATGCAACCCAATTTCCACTAAGTGTATTTAATTGGATCCTACCACTCCCTGACCTTGTAAGGATTTGCAAAAGAAAGGAGAAAGAAGAAAGGGGGTGAATGAAAGATGGAAGAGGAGGAGAAGGTAAAAGGGAATCGAAAAGAGGGAAAGGGGGAGAGGAGGGATGGGAAAGGAAAGGGGAGGAGAGGAAGAAAAACAAACAAACTGTTGATTGTCAAGCTAAAGGCAGTCCCAAATTTATCACCATTTCCACATCTACATCAGCACAACCCCAATTCTGAACTCTCTTCTCCACCATCCACCCTTCATATCCCAGCTGCCCTACCACCAGCACACACACACATACACACACAATCCACATGCATACACACACATTCACACACTCACGGTACAAAGATGAGTAAATACTATTGGCTTACGTTAACAACATAAGGGGGAAAAGGGCTAAAGAGAAAAGGCTAAAAAGGAATTACTTTGATAAACTAATTAAAAAAAAAAAAAAGAAAGAAAGAAATACCACCACACATTTCTTTTTCTTGGATACTTTTCTAAGTAATGAGTTTGCAAAAATTCCATTTGAAAAGGGAAACAATGTTCTTCACATAAGGGGTTATTCAACTTTAGCAACCACTGAACATGTTCTTAATTTCAAAATGCAATTAAAGTTCAAGTTTATTTGTGACTGACTAAAGAAGCTTCCTGGCTCAGAAATAAGAGAATTGAAATGCTTGTTAAAAAGTCTATAATATGCCTTAGACATCAGAGCACCCTAGGATTTTAGGATGGAGAGCTCTCTTATAAAGAAAAGGCTGTGTTCTATTAAGTGTGAATAAGTCAGAAACACACATTAAATTTTTCATTTGCTCCCTAAGGGGGAAATTCTTAATCAAGTGGGTAAACATTTTTTAAAAGCTCAGCAAGAGAGTTTATGGATTCATCCTACTTAGAAGGATTTTGAGATTTTTACGTCCCTCTATATGGTAATAAGCTGCCCATGTCTAATTTTCATTTAGCTTTTTTTTTTTTTTTCTGCTAGTGAAGTTTAGCTTAATGTTCCTCTTTAGAATGTGTTAACACAAACAAAATCAGATTTTTATTAGACTCAGTCTTAAACTAAAAATAGCTCAGTTGATAGTAACACAAAACATATATGCCATGATACTTATATGTCAACCTTTTGAGCATTACTTTTCCTGACAGTAGCATGTTATTCTGCTAGGAGATGTGCTAGAATGTTCATTTTTGCATGCTTAAAGGAATTCATATTACTTTTAGTTGATTCACTATATACTCACCAGGTGTCAAAGCTCCTGGAACATAAAACCTATTACAATTGAGTTGATTCCAACTCCTGACGGTGACCTGTCATGAGTCAGAACAGAACTACTGCACTCCATGGGGTTTTCAATGGTTACAATCTTATGGAAGTAAATCACCAAGCCTTTTCTCCATAGCTCCTATGGGTAGATTTGAACTGCCAATCTTGTAATAAATATTGCTGTCATTGTTAAGTGCCGTTGAGTCTATTCCAACCCATTGCAATCCAGTATAGGGTTTCTGAGGAGCGGCTGATGAGCTTGAACTGCCCCCTTGTAGTTCAAACAGAACTAGCAGTCCACTGCATTAACCCCTAGCACCAAACCAGGACTCCAATAGTGATAAATAGTCAGGTGGAAACTATTTGTGCTACCTATGTATCTCCCCTGAAACATTAGGAGCAGAGTTAAAAAGCTACCATAGAATTTCCCCACAACAAGATGCTGGTGTTTTCTGGACACAAATCATTTTTGTCCCTATATTATATAAGCAAATAAGTCCTCTGGACAAGAGAAATAGATTCCTTGGCACCCAAAGGGTAAAGCTCAGTCACATCATAAGGCATTTTTCTCTTATTTTCATAGAATTTTAAGAATGTTAGCTATGTCCTTTTTAACCATAGTAGATTAGAAGCTGCAAATACAAAAGCAATAGAACTGAGTAATAAAGCAGACACCCCCAAAATGACGAGGATTAATAGCTAACTGAAAAACTACTGAAAGAAGACAAATAAAACAGAGTCATTTGAGATAATTAGAGATTTCTTGAAAGGGAAATTTTCTGTATAGTTTTAATGGGTCATAAGAACATTGGTACATTTATATTTAAAGTTATACCTGAATCATAAAAAGTTATATTTAATATGCTCCTTAATACATTTAAGAAAGCAGAAGTTTCAAATATAATTTTAAATGTTTCCCATAAAAATAATCATTTAAAATGTTTGAAGTTACAAAATATGTTTCAGATATTTAAAAAATATATCTTTGCAGAGCACCTCATTTGTTGGCAAGCACAGAACTAAAAGAGGCATTTGGCACTAATATAATGTCAAAATTTGAATGATTATTTTGTTGAAGTAAAACGTTATCAAGAGTTCAAACAAAAGACTAGGTGAAGTTTTATGCAGAAGAGACTAGACTAGGCCTGTTGTCTCATTGAAAGTGTTTTGCTGGTCACCAGATGAATGCAATGAGTAAGACAGGATTTTTGCTGATGGTCCTGGTTTTATTATATTTTAACCAGATTGCTATGATTATAGAGAGAGGGCAATAGCTGAATACCTTAGGCTGAGTTCTGTAGAGAAGCAAATACAGTGAATCTATATATGAATATATACAGAGAAATTTAGCTCAAGTTAATGGCTCACACAATTGTAGAGGAGGGCCAGTTCCAAGTGGATGGGGTAGATGACCTACTGGAGGCTTCTCTAGACTCATGTAGCTGCAGGGGCTAATGAACCCAGGATCATCAGGCCAGATAGCAGACTGCTAGCTGCAAAAGCAAATGAATCCAAGATTGGCAAGTAAGATGGCATACTGCTGACAACTCCCAGGACTAGTAGACAATATGGCAGGCCGTTGGTTTCAGTGCAAAGAAACTGGCCATACCCCCAAATAAACTACCTATTAATTGGCTGACTGATCATAACAGATGTGCAAAGAACAGGAGGTCAGATGAGGAACTAGATGCAGAATCCATCTCTAGCAAAAAGCAAATATGTTTTGGCAAAGCATCTACTTATATTGAAAACAGGCCATACTCCCAAGGAAACTTAACCTTTTCATTGGTTGGCTGTTCATAATAGATGTCATGGAACTGATTACATTATATCAGATGTGTTCATAGGGGATAACTACATCTTAACTGCCCAACCACTGAGAATCCTGACCAGCCAAGTTGCTATATAACCATACATAACCCATCGCACTGATTAAACCCAAAAAAATCAGACAATGCCCTCTCAGGTTAGTTAGTCTTTGTGGTTTTTCTGATCTCTAATGATTCTTTTGTAAAGAAACCTAATAATGATTTTTGGAATCCTAGTGTACTGTGGGTTAATGTGTTGGACTGCAAGGTCGGTTTGAACTGCAAGGTCAGTGGTTCAAGCTCACCAGCTGCTCCTCGGAAATTGTATACAAGGTTACTATGTGTAGGAACTGACTCGATGGCACTTAACAACAACAACAACAACAATGATTATTTGGAGAGTCTGGTGGTTTTGTAGGATAAGCACTAGATAGCAAACCACAAGGTTAGTGGTTCAAGTCCACCAATCATTATACAGGTGAAAGATTAGGCCTTCAACAAAAAGATTTGCAGAGTCACTATGAGTCCAAACAGACTCAATGCCACTTAACAACGATTCTTTTTAGATAATTCACTCAAACAGATCTCACATGCAGAAACTGAGGTGTAAATGATGTTTTTATTGCTAACTGCCATTAAGTCCCCATGTATGCAGGGTGGACCTGCTCAATGAGGTTTTCAAGAAGCACATCACCAGTACTATCGTCCAAATCCACAGCCTTTAGCTAATAGTGAAGAAATTAACTTTTGAACTACCCAGGATTCTCTGTAAGTCACAAACGGTCACATATTTTTGCAAAAACAAAGAAGGGGAATGGGCAGGGTGATAATTTTTAGATTAGGCATTTTAGAAAGAATGCAAAACATTTTAAATAGATTTCATAAACTTAACAACCACCACCACACACACATACAATGTAACTAATTCATGGTAAACATTCACTAGCTGACTGATTTGACCGAGCTTTTCTCAGATATAATCAAGACATCCAGCTGCTGATTGGCATAACTCCATGTTGATACATTACGGTGGTTTATCCCATCATGCTTTGCAGCACAGTGACAAGCTAATATCACAGTATACCAGTAATCCAATAACACCCAATATCTATTCCTCAAGAGTGGAATACTCAGTACAGATTGAATCCCCTGGCCAAGGTGATGACTTACGTCTGATCCAGATGTCTGAAGACAGTTACAGCCAGTTCTGTTGTCTAGCCAATTAGAATTAACATTTAAACAATCCCTGTTGACAGTCTGAATCAACAGATGATTTATGACCTCAATTTCTAGAATTATTTTAATAGTCTTTTCATACCATCTCCATTCTATCTATCACAAAAAGAACATTTAAAACAAAAAACTCTTCACTAAAGGAAAGTTCTTAAATACTTTATTAAAGAGCTTACAGACCTACCTTTTTAAGAAAATCCAGATTTTAAAACTTTCGTAGTCCCCATTTTAGTTTATTCATTTGAGAATGTATTGAAATCTTTCTCACAATTTCAAATTCTCATCTTTTAATCTTGACTTCTTTGTTGCCTGCACTAAAAGGTTCTTCAAACATATCAAAAATAAACTTGTTCTTCATTTAAAAACAAAAACAAGAACAGTTGCCCTTCAGTTGACTGTGACTCATGTTAACCCGATGTGTGCCAGAGTAGAACTGTGCTCAATAAGGTTTTCAATGGTTGATTTTCTAGCAGGAGATAGCCAGGTCCTTCTTCCAGATTCCTCTTGGTAAACTTGCATCTCCAATCTTTGGATAACAGCCAAGAATGTTAAGCATTTGAATTACTCTTCATTATCTTGCTGTTATAACTAATGGGAGCTTGAAAAAGTCGTAGTCCCTTTATGTTTGATGTCCCCTCACTAATCCAGCCAGAGATTTTCAACTTCAAGAGACCAGTTTACAGTTGAGATCGAGTTTGCTTGTGGTCGCTCTGCACTGAATTAGTTTTTGTCCTTGTGGTGTACTGAAAAAGGGTATTCCACCCAACTGACCAACACTGATGGCAGGCAAATGTCATGACCGCACAGTGGTGGGTTAAGCAATAACATATTACAAGGCAAGTTTCTGTGAAGAAAAAATGAATAAATAAATAGTTTTAGTTCACCTAGCTAAAGCAACTATGACTCACTATTGAGCTGCTATCTTGTCTGACACAGCACAGAGAATACCAAAGGAACATTGCCTAGGGTTACACATGCTCAACCCTTCCAATCTGCAGCTGCTATCAATTATTCTGCCCTAATGTGACCAGAAATCTCAGTTTTCAATAGAGAAATATGAGTTGTAAAAGAATCCTTATTGGCCACCTCTCACATTCCCTTCCCCACCCCCACCTCCTGATTCTATTTTGCTTTTCAAACATCAGAATGTCCACTATTTTGTATCCTAGCCCACTGGGAAGTTAAAAAAGCAAACTCAGCCAATTTCAGGGTAGAAGTAAGATTTTGTGGCTTTCAGAGACTCTCCATTGGATTACAAAAGCTCATAAAAGGGTACCTTCACCCTAAATGTTATATAAACAGAGTTCTGTCTGTGTGTGTGATTTATACTAGTATTGACGATCTTGAATCTTCTTTCTCTCCAGGCGGGAAGATAAGTGAAGGACAAAAAGGCTATTTAGAACAGTTAACCTGATCATTTTTTAAAAGATGTGTGCAAATCATTGGGGCTGGGATCCCGTTTGTCAACCAAATTGTCAGGAAATAATTTATTACTGACAAGAACAAAGTGTGCAGCTGGATACCCCAAACAACGGCATGCTAAATGAGCCAGAGACTTGTTATATATATCTTCCTCAGGACTACATTTTCTATAGTCTAAAATTATTCTAGAAGCAGCATGATATAATGGAAAAAAGAATTGTACTGGGTATCAGGAGGTCTGGGTTTTCTTTCAGCTATTCCAGTGACTAGCTTTGCTATCAGGTTATCCCACCTCTTGGATTTTGTGAAAAAGAACTAAATGATTTCTGAATTTCTTTCAAGTTTTAAAATTCTATATAGCCTACACAGGGAATAGTGCCATCCAAATGCTATACAAATTAATCTAGGCTCACTCAAAACATAAGAAAACAAGAGTTTGGAGACAGGAAGAGGAAAGTGGCATAAAGTTTTCTTTAGATTTTTTCATGAATTATGCAATCAAGCAAAAGTTCTTCCAGGACAGTAGTACAATAAATTCGAGAGGTGAAAATAAGTTAAAAGTATTTCAAAAAGAGAAAGAAATTAGTAATTAGGACTTCATTTAAAAATAAGCAGTTCTTAGAAAAAAAATGGAAATAATCCTTTTTTAGAACTCCCAGTCTTTTACCAAACTCAACAGTTTTCTATAAATCTAAATTTTCAATGAATCCCCAAAGTTTCTTCCTTTAAAAATGACTTGGGATACTATGATTTCATAGAACATGTGGATTATCCAATTAATCAAAGAAGAATTTTTATCTTCAAAGAAAAACAGCAAATTGTGTGTCCATAACTGTATCCTTATTTAATAGTATTTTTCAACTTTATTTCATTTATTTTTCATCCATCATATATGCAATGGGTTCAGACACTGCAAACTTCTGATTATACAACTATGAATAAGATACGGTCTTAGCTTTCAACAGTGGTTATAGTCTGCTGAAAGCGGTCAATTACAATACAGAGGAATAATTGTGATATTGATGTCTATCCAATGCACCAATAGCACATCAAAGGAAGGACTAAATGAATTTTGATGCTTCTCAGAAAAGGCAATGGCTAAACTCATTATGAAGGGTAATTCTGAGTTAGTCATGGCAAAGATCTAGGACTTGCAGACAGAGATGGTAACATTTTATATTTATATAAGAAATCCCCTACCATGTTGTTGCTAATTGCTATCAAGTGCTTTCTGGCTCATAGTGACCTGTAGAGGGCTTCTGAGAAGCGGCTGTTGAATTTGAACCACCAACCTCGTGGTTCAAACCGACCTTGTGGTCCAGTGCATTATCCCACAGCACCACAAAGAAATCTCATATTATATACTAGACACTCTTTTTTCATAGTTTATTTTTTGTCATTGTTGTTCAGAATATACATCAATTTCTATATGTGTAATTCAGTGACACCAATTACATTCTTCCAATTGGGAAACCATTCTCCTCCTCCTTTTCTGAGTTGCTTATCGCCCATGAACATAAACTCACTGTCCCCTGAGCTTCTTATCTAATCTTTAGAGTTCCTGTTGTCAGTTTGATGCCAGGCATTCTTTTAAGCACTTAAACATTGTTAACTCCTTTAATACTCACAACAGTCCTATGAAGGAAATATTATCATCTCCATTTTACAGATAATGTGGAAACAAGCACATAGAAGGTTGACAAGCTCACAAAATCAAATGCCTCCCGGATGACAGCACAGCCAGGGCCTGAATTTAATCTCTGGGTTCACAGGTCCGGCTTTTTGCCTTCTTGCTTATGTTGCTGCTCCAAGGAGTAAAAGCTAGAGAGCCGAGTCCCCCTCCCTCCTCTTAACTCCATTTATTTTTGGCCACAGTGTTTTCTGCAGTCAGATTAAGTAATGAATTGTTTATTTGTGAGTTTGTATGTTGTATGTCTTCCTCAGTACACTGTAAGCATTGTATGGGCAAGGGCTCTGAGGATTCATTTAGGGGTTTTAAGCAGGAGTGTCATGCAGCTATATTTGAACTATAGTTAAAGCACTTTGATTGAAGCAAAGGGCACGGGTGCTTTTTTGGTTGTAATATTGATGGTGTATCTGCTGCTTAAATGGAAGTCTCACCCTGGATGCATTCCAAAGTTGGGAGATAAACCAAGATGCAAAAATATTTCAAAGTAAGTGCCTGGGATCTACTTTAGGTGTCTCTTAACTGGCTCAACCACATCAAAGTTATAAAAGGACCCAGAATTGGAGATTACAAGAGAATTTTTGGAAAGGAGATGATGTATTTGAAGAGGCTTTTCCTGTGAGTCACAACCACCCGAGCTCTGTTCCAAAGGAGCAAGAAATACCCCTCACCTCAAATCTAATCATAGAGTTTGAAGGTGATAACCCTAGGGAGAGTTTTTTGGAGGAAGCAGTGTATAGTCTCAGCCCCTTCACTTGTGCCTGAGATAAACAACTTCAACAGGCCTACTCCAAGAGCTTAATATGTGTCCTCTGCAGTTTAAACGGCTCATAGCTTCTATGCCTGAACATAGTAGACAGCAAGTGAAATGCTGAAGAGGTTTTGTGGAAGGGGAGTTAAGAAGAGAAGGTTGTGTTGACATCTGGCAGCAGTTCTGCAATCAATGACCTGGTGGGGGCCATTTGCTAAGAGACTATGCTGAGCTGAGCTGCCATGGGTTTATTCTAAGTCCCTAAGATAGGAGTTTGAAGGGCATCACTCAGATCTTGGGAGAGACTGAAGTTTCTGCAGATGCACAGAGGATGCATTAATACTAAGAGATGGTTAAGTGACTAGCCTCCTAATTGTCTTTGCCTTTCTCAAGAGAAACTGCTAGTGCAAGATTTACTCTAACTGGGGAGTGGGGCTGGGGAAGAATCTTCTAAAAGCACATGTAACCATCCATAATAAAATGAAGATGCTTCCCCAACTTGTCAAGTATATAGTTAATGTGTCATGGCAATTTGGCTAAGCTATGTTTCTCAGTGGTTTGATAAACACTGTACTAGTTGTTCTTTTATAATGTAGTATAATATAATCACTTTCCATGATGTGATCTAAAGTTGTCAATCAGTTGAAAGGGATGTTTCCTTGGGGGTGTGGTCTGCTGTCAGTAATGGATATTCTAGAAAAACTTTCTCTTTCTTGACTCCGCACTCTTCATATCATCTGAACTTTAGCTCCTGAAAGTACCATGGACTGCCAAAAGAACAAATAGATCTGTGTTGGAAGAAGTACTGCCAGAGTCTTCCTTGGAAGCTAGGATAGCCAGACTTTGTCTTTCATATTTCGGACATATTGTCAGGAGGGACCAGTCACTAGAGAAGAACATCATGTTTGGTAGAGTGGAGGGTCTGAGAAACAGAGGAAGACACCCAATGAGATGGACTTACACAGTAGCAGTATCAATGGGCTCAAGTGTAGCAATGATTGTGAGGCAGACCCAGGACCTGCCAGTGTTTCCTTTTGTTGTGCATAGGATTACTATGGTCTGTACTATCTGTAAGGCACCTAACAATAGAAACAAGTCAGTAGACGTCTGCATCCTGCTGCCTGATCTATGGATTTAGATTGGAAGAAGACTCATTGACTTGTGATATGCAGATGATACAACCTTGCTTGCTGAATGAGAAGAGGACTTAAAATATTTACTGATGAAGATCAAAGAGCACAGCCTTGGGTATGGATTACATCTCAATGTCAAGAAAACAAAAATCCTCACTGGACCAATCAACAACATTTTTATCAATGGAGAAAAGATTGAAGTTGTCAAGGACTTCATTCTTCTTGGATCAACTATCAACACTCATGGAAGCAGCAGCCAAGAAATCAAAAGATGTATTGCATTCGGCAACTCTCCTTCACAAGACCTTTTTAAAGTGTTGAAGAACAAAGATGTCAGCTTGAGGGCTAAGGTAGGCCTGACCCAAACCATGGTATTTTCAGTAACCTCCAATGCATGTGAAAGCTAGACAGTAAATAAGGAAGACCTTAGAAGAATTGCTGCTTTTGAGTTATGGTGTTGGAGGAGAATATTGAAA
>NW_006408531.1:9645857-9651303 GCF_000296735.1 Chrysochloris asiatica
TTGGAAACTGTATACAGGGTCACTATGATTCTGAATCAACTCAACAACACTTAACAACAACTATATGCTGGGTTTGCTCCTTTAGAGAATCCAACAAAGACAATTATGTTGTGCAAGTGAGAATTTGCCAGACACCTTTTCTTTGTCACCTTCCCTTACTCCCACTTTTGGAGGTATGCAAAAATCCTAACGTTGGTTAGAGGAAGTAGAAACAGTATTCATCATGTAAGGAAAGAGGGAAGAAGCAGGCCTCATTCTCCTTCCCTACAAGCAGAATAGGAAAGCTTCAGGAATCAAATTTAACAGTGGTTTGTGAGTTGAAGGTTGTTGTTGTTGTTAAGTGCCATCAGATTGGTTATGACCCATAGTGACACTGTACAGGGTTTCTGAGGAGTGAATGGTGGGTTTGAACTGCTGAAATTACAATTAGCAACCCAGTGTTTATCCTACAATGCTCTTTAATATCTTTAATATGATTAGAGGAATTTTGGGAACTGGAGAGGAAAGATCTACCCAGTGAAAAGCTTTTAATGGACAATGAGAGATAAAGCTGCAAATTGTTTCACAAATACATCTCATGAGTCATGCTTGTGTGATGCTATAATTGCAGTGGACATTCAGCAAAAACTATTGAGACATGCAAAGTGTGCTTCCCCAACCCAGTCCGAGATAATAGGAATTTTAGAAACTTCAGTTCCTCCCATATTGTCCAGGGAACTCTGGGTCCCATTGTGGGTCACCAACAGGGAAGGTGGAGAGGAAAAAGTGTCAGAAAGCCTTTATTTGCCCAGTATTCCTGTGGTGACCCAACATTACTTCTTTCTGCACTTATAGGCAGGCAGATGTGAATCAGGCTGATTGGATAGGATTTTCCTGTGGCAAATTACCCACTGAAACCTACAGCTTTGAAGCCTCAGTAACCTCTCCCAATCGAAGCCGAAAGCCTGACAAAGTAGGGTTCTCCAGGAAGTCACCATCAAGGCCTGAGGACAATCAAACTGGCCTCCTGGCCCATTCACAGGAAACAGAATTACGCCACAAATCATTAAGTTTCCCAATCCTCACCAATGCCTGTATCTTCAGTCACATGTTTCCATACTTTGTGTTCCTGCAACACTGTAGCACGTACACTAGTATTACTCATAGTTCCTTCAAAACAGACAAATTTCAGTTCCTCTACACTTCAGTAGTGGCTTGTGTGTTGTTGTGACACTGAGCATGTTTTAGTGGAGTTTACACTCTAGAGAGACTAGGAAGAAAGGTCTGGTGAATTGCCTCCAAAAATCAGCTAATGAAGACCCTATGGATCATAACATTCAAATCTTCAATTGACCATGAGGCTAACACAGGACTGGTAGTGTTTTGTTCCATTGTATACGTGACAGCCATGAGGCAGGGTGACACAGTGAGAGCTAACAATGGCAACACTTCATACTCTTTTACTCTTGGGCATTTAGATTCGTACATCCCAAACTCTTTCTGGTCCACACCTACCCTTTACCTCAAAGATGATTCTGTGATTGAGAACATGTTTCCCGAGCAAAACATATTGGCTCCAATTCTGGCTTCCTCTATTTAGTTGCACTGTGACCTTGAATAAGCTCCTTAGCCTTTGTAACCTTAACTTCCTCATCTGTCAAATAAGCATAATAATATTGTTTATCTCATAACCTTGTGGTCAGGATTAAATGAGATAACATGCTAGAAATCTTTAGCCAAGGGCCTGGTGTGTATTTGTTGTTTGCTCTAGAGTCAATTCCAACTCATAGAGATTTTCTATGACACAACAGAACTGCCCTTTAAGGTTTCATAGTCCGTTACCCTTATGGAAGCTGATCACTAGGTCTTTTCTCCTGCAGAGTCTCTGATGGGTTTGAACTGCTGATTTTCCAGTAAGTAGCTGAGTACATAACTGTTGTATCACCAGAGCCCCTAACATATATTTACTCCTATTGCTGTTGTTAAAAGCCATCAAGTCGGTGCCAACTCATAATGACCCTGTATAGGGTTTCCAAAAAGTGATTTGACCCACCAACCTTGCAGTTAGCATTTTCCAGTGCTTATCCTATGGTATCACACCAGGATTGTATTTAGTATTCAGTGAATACACATATTTATTGAGCAGATCGAGTAAGTGGGCAAGCAAATCTTGGTACGGTCCATTTCCTCATACTGGAAAGCCATTGTCTGCTTGGAAAACTTTTATTGATCCTACAAAATCTAGACACAGTGATTCATTTCATCACAGACACTTAAGTCCTCAATGTATTGATGTCATGCTCTCTGGTTGTTGTTGTTGTTGTTATGTGCCGTGGAGTTGGAACCGACTCATAGCGACCCTGTACAGGGTTTCCGAGGGTGTAAATCTTTACGGGAGTAGAAAGCCTCATCTTTCTCCCGCGGAGCAGCTGGTAGTTTCGAACTGCTGACCTTACGGTTTACAGCCTGATTCGTAACCACTACGCTCTCTGGTATACACTGCTTATTTGGAAAAGTCACCGGTGTCTATTGGTACCTTGTGTTAAAGAAAGTCATAATGGTGCCTTCTGTCTATAAAGAGGAGGGGCTTCTTTATAGAAAAAAAAAAAATGTATAACAATTTGTATATTTCTACAAAGTGGAAACATTGAAAGAATAACCAAGAAACGACTTGTAGTGTTATTTATATTCAGACTGTATGAAAAATCAGGTTCTCTTTGACCATGCATCAAGCATTTTAGATATTTATACACTGGGGTCATTGTTTAATAAAAAGGAGAGAAGAAAATAGAGAAGAGAGCCTTACCTTAGTCCTCCTAGGTAATAGTTACTATTTTACAAACAAGGAGCATGGAGACCAACAATCAGACAGTAAGTGGAGCCAAAATTCAAATCCACATCTGAATTCCTTTCAGGCACATGGCATCATCTCTAAATATTGCCCTTTGGTAATTGAAGTGGAAATCTGAAGTATGGTGACTTCTACTTCATCATTAAACTTGATAAAGATATCTAGACCAAGTACATAGCTTTGTGCCCACCAGTAGAGACCTTCCTAACTGGACATAAATGATGTCAGGCATTTCTTGAATATAATTCTTCAGTCAGTTATGGATTCATCTAACTGTACTAGCCTTTGAATTTATTTCCATATATTTCTATATGGGAACCCAAAACCCCATTAAATCCACACCAAAAAGTAAGCAGATTTTTGTAACATGAATCTGATATACTAGTAAAAACAACAAAAAATACTATAAAAATGAAAAACATTTGGGTGGGCATGACTTATCTCAATAAATTAGTGTTTGTTTATTAATCACTACTGCTTTTTACTTTCAACACTCGCAATCTAGAAATCTTAATATCATTTTCTAGTAAGTTTTTAAGGAGCTCTAGTAGCATAGTGGTTATGAGTCGGGCTGCTAATCTAAGGTCAGTGGTCTGAAAAACTACCAGCTGTTACTAGGGAGAAAGATGAGGCTTTCTACTGTAAAGATATACAGTCTCGGACACCCTGTACAGGGTCACTATGAGTCAGAACCCACTCCACAGCACATAACCACCACCAGTAAGTTGTTAGAAAATTATACTAAGTTCACCAGCTTTTTTTTGCCTCCTAAAGTCATTCTCTTTTTCTTCTTTCTTTTACAAACTGGACAGATATTCACAGTTTTAAAAGGGGATGTTTTCTATATACTTGTACATTACAAAGATGTCTACAAGAATTTGATGTTCTAAAAATGCAATTTGCTTAATTTGGAGACCTATCATTGAATTAAAGAAGACAGATGTTTTCTTACCATCACTTTGACAGTCTTGGGTTTCAGCTCCATCTGAATGGTAATATCTGTTTACTGTTCTCAATGTCAAGACCCTGCTCCCAAATTTAAAAAGATGTAAAGAGAGCAAGAGTTAATAATTTGGCCTGTTCTGTGACATTCGTCTCTGTCGTGACAGGCCTATGCTTCTTCTTCTCTTTCTGAATATTGTTTTAAAGTCCAGTTGTAGTAACTAATATTCTTCACAAGCCTCAGCTCATTCTCAGCTTTAGACTTTCCAATGCTATTCTGAGGAGCTCTGCTAGTATAGTGGTTACGAGTTGGGCTGCTCAGCTGAAGGACAGAAGTTCGAAACTACCAGCAGTTCTGTGGGAGAAAGATGAGGCTTTCAGTTCCTGTAACTATTTACAGCCTCAGAAACCCTATGCAGGGTCACTATGAGTTAGAACCAACTTTACGGGACACCACCTCCACTACCAATGCTATTCTACCATTTTGAACTACTTCTATTGTTCCTGGTGGTCAGTAATAACGCATCCTTCTTTCCACTTTATTTACACACCCTTTTGAATTTTGGCATCAAGAATGAATGTAAAAATGTTTCTGTAAGCTAATGCTATTGCAGTCTTAAATTTAAATGGTAGAAAAATTTAGGGTTTGAAAATATTACTACAACATCCGAATGTTTAGTATATCCTTCATTCCCTTCCTTCCTCCTCTTTTTCATTCCTTGTAATTCATAAATGATGACTTTGAGAATTAATCATCCAAACAGAGCCTATCAACCCAAACATTGCAGTGAGAAGACGATATCTCTGTTTCCATAACCTACATATTCACTCATCAGATACATGTAGACAAGACACTTTTGTAATTGTCAACTGGTAAAGGAGGTATTCTATCTTCAGTGATGAACTCACTTATTTTGGAAATCAGATTTTGGGAGAGTCAAACTACAGAGCAGAAACAAATCATATTCAAGGCTAAAGAAATTTGCTCTTTTGACGTCACTTTCATTTGCCTATCCTGGGTCTTGCTGTGCCAAATGAGGACTTGGCTAATCTTTCCTTTCTTGAGCAGAATTTATGCAGAAAATTCAGTATACAGGGAGACTCAGTAGTTTTAAATCTAGTAAGTCATCAATTTGCTTATTAAATCTTGTTAAAGTACCTCTACTTTTTGAAAAGAAAAAAAAGTTTCAAGAGGATGTATTTTCTAGACAACACCTATAAATGAAAATCCCCATTTTTGGGTTAAGGGCTGTATTTTACTGAAGCAGCCACAAGTTCTTTCAGCTGATATATCATTAGCTTTGCTTTTGGCTTGTTTCACAACCAAAGGAGTATTTGCAAAGGGATTAAGAGCATTCAAGACATTACAAGAAGCATGGGAAACCCTCCCCGCAGTGACGTTGATTTTGACAAGCAGATCCCTATGCTTTGCTATTACAAGAACTGTTTTCTTTTAAGCCCCTTCTGAGCACTGACAAAGAAGAAAGTAGAGTCTAATATCATTCTGTTTTCTCCTATGAAGCCTCTCCTACCCTTTAGGCTCAGTTTTAAACAGAAGATTTTCAAGGAGGAAAGCGTCATTAGCAAAGAAAATGTCTATTTCTAATGCATGTTGCTGTTAGGTGCTGCTGAGTTGGTGCATAGTGACCCTATGTATGTTGTTGTTGTTGTTGT
>NW_006408531.1:9655708-9657844 GCF_000296735.1 Chrysochloris asiatica
CAGAAGAACAAACAACTCTCTGTCTTGGCAGAAGTGCAGTCAGAATGCTTCTTAAAAGTGAGGATGGTAAGACTTCATTTCTCAGTCTTTAGACATATTGGTCAAAAGGGACCAATAACTGGAGAAGACATCATGTTTGTTCAAATAAAAGGTCAACAAAAAGACGGAAAAAAGACAAGAACCCATTCATGAAAGGGCCAGACCATTGTGATCCATAGGATTTTCATTGGCTGATTTTTGGAAGTAGATTGCCAGACCTTTATTCCTAGGCTTTCTGGAAACTCCACTGAAAACTTGTTGAATTAATAGAAACATTCAAGCTTGAACTGACAGATGGCTGGTGACTGCACTCGAGGTACATTGTCTGGAAATGAAACTCTGATCTCCTTGTGAAAAGCAAAAATTCTACCACTGAACCACACCACTGCCCTCTCACCTTCTCTCTCTCTCCACACACACATACATACCCATTCAACCATTTTTACAATGAGTTATCTTTTCCTGACTAAGCAGCTTATGTCATATCAATAATGTGAAGGAATGAAAAAATGAATCCACTCAAGGCAACATGGAACTTTGAAGCAGCTTGTGCTTCGATGTTCAGCAGTGAACAGTGCTAGCTGACACACAATATGTTTATGGTTTTTGCTTTGTTTTTTTGATTTGTGTCTACAGGCAAGAAATGTAGGGCTGTTCACAGGCCTTTCTAAAGCTAAAACATTAAGAAAATGAGATTATCTTCTGTCACTTAATCTCATAAATAAGGAAAATAGGTCAGAACAGAGAGACGTGATTTCCCTAACGGCACAGGGCCTTGTTAATCTGGCCCCGGCTCTGTCATAAATTATATAATTTTAAAGAAAAAATTTGACTTCTTTGAGACTTATGTTTTTGCATCTATAAAATTAAGAGGCTAGTCTAAAATACTTCTAAGTTCTGTCTCCATTCAACTGTGTACCAGGAATCCTAAGCAACTCCCATCAATGCTATGACTACCGTTGCCCAATGACAACTTTTATGAGAATTTTGCCCCTTTGAGGAGAATAGCTATTAAACAATTGAGAGTATTAGACTTTCTACCTCATGGGTTTAATAATCTGTAATGCTGTTCTAATATTATTCTCTACCTTCTCTTGTCAGTATTTTCATTTTATGAATTGATTGGAGAGCTGAAAGTAGCAAAATAACCTAACCAAAGTTACACAAAATACCTAAAAATGAAGCCTAGTTGTTTGTTTTGTTTCTCCTTGTGTTAAATGTAGCCTTCCTTAATGGTGTCGTATTTATCACCTTCACAGGACTTTTTTGTGTTCCTGCTGGGTACACAGCAAGTAGCCAGGCTCCATGGAATTTATGTGTGCCACAAAAGGCATAACTTCTAGACATGTACTTTCAAAACAAAATAATAATAATAACCTCATCTGTTCAAACTCTAGAGTGTAGTATGTAAACAACTCTTTATACTTCACTAAGTAAATAACACCACTATAGTTCAATGCAAATGGTATTGACAAATAAGGAAATATGAATTCAAAAGAAGTTAATTAATTGGTATAAGATCATATGTCTTGAAGTTAGTAGGACTGGAACTAGAATGTTGGGGATTCTTATTCAATTTATATAGATTTAATCATGTAGCCTCTGCATTAGATGACACAAATTTTTAAAATTCAATTTTTTGCGTAACTCAAAATCCTTTCTCTTAAACACTAAAAATAGTTTTTCCAAGTCTCTGAGATCATGTTGTTAAGTGCTGGTGAGTTGTTTGGAACTCAGAGAAACCCTGTATAGGGTTTCCAAGAATTGGCTGATGGATTTGAACCACCAACCTTGTGGTTAACAGTCCAGTGCTTATCTTACAGTGCCTCACTGACTCCATCTGAGATTATGCAGAGCCATTTTAGATCTATCAAAATGATTATCACAGCAATTCCAAGATGAAATAATGGACATCAGACATAAACTGAAAGTCTTCCATGGCTGGATAAAGAGCTAGAATTCCCGAGTGCCATCATTCCTGATCCCATTTCAGGAGGCAAGACAATTCAACTCTTAAAAACATCGTCAATTCTCCTTTTCATGGCAGGTAAAAAAAAGCCCTGGTGGCACTGTGGTTAAGCATTTGGATGCTAAACT
>NW_006408531.1:9659239-9660492 GCF_000296735.1 Chrysochloris asiatica
AAAATGGGCACAGGATATGAATAGACACTTCCCCAAAGAGGAGATCCAGGCAGCAAACAAACATATGAAGAAATGTTCATGATCACTAGCCATTAGAGAGCTGCAAATCAAAACAATGATGAGATATCATCTCACACCAGCAATAACAGCAAAGATCAAAAAAAGTAGAGGACAGTAATTGCTGGTGAGGATGTAGAGAGACTGGGACACTCCTGCATTGCTGGTGGGATTGCAAAATGGTCCAACCTCTCTGGAAAGCAATACAGCACTTCCTCAGAATGTTGGAAATAGACATACCTTATAATCCAGCAACTCCTCTACTTGGTATTTACCCACAAGAAATACAAGCCATAACACGAGTAGATGTATACACACCAATGTTCATATCAGCACTATTTACAATAGCAAAAAGATGGAGACAGCCTAAGTGCCCATCAACTGAATAATGGATAAACAAACTGTGGTACATACACAAAATGGAGAATTATGGTAACTTGAAGAATAACAATGAAGCTGCAAGCCACTGCATAACATGGATGAACCTTGAGGACATTATGTTGACTGAAATTTGTCAGTTACAAAAGGAAAAATACTACATAGGAGCACTATTGTAAAAGACTAAGAAAAAGAACCCATACCAAAAGGGAGGAGGGATTCTTTGCTAGTAGGTAGGGTTAGGGGAGGGAGGGGAAGATGGAGCATAGGGTAGGGAATAGACACAGGATAGTTTGGGTGCTAGGGAGGTTGACAATACACAAGAAGGGAGAAGGGAATGGAAGAACAAAGAGGATGGGTAAAAATTAGGCAGGTTTTCATCAGTTAAGTGGGACAGAGGTAAATAATGATGTATGCACAACCTTGGAACAACAAGGCTCTGGGATACAGGGATTGAGCATGGTTGGAATGGGCAAAAGGGGGGAAATAATGTTAAGATGTTTGGCTGTCTTTTGATTCTTGGGTTCCCTTGCATACCACTATAAAATAGACACTTGAGGGGGAAAGAAAATAGTAGCCAGAAATATTACCATAGAAAGCTTGTAAGTCTGTCTTCTGCCTATAACTGATGAGAATACCTAAAATGGGACTACAACGTACCCAGTGAAGGAGGCCTCCTGTGGAGCCTCTGCATTACATAAGACCATAGGTGGAATCCCTAACCACATCCAGAATCTTCTGAGGTAGGAAATTTCCATTTGAAAAAACAAGCAGACTAGCCTGGAGCAACTAGAAGAACAGAAGATACTTCTTGAAAG
>NW_006408531.1:9661872-9663617 GCF_000296735.1 Chrysochloris asiatica
ATTGCCATGAGTTCAAAAATTGACTCAATGGCAATGGAAGAAATAGAGAGAGAGGGGTTGCCTTACTGTTATAAGCCTTACTGTTGCCTTACTGTTATCAAGTTCATGTTATAGCAGTATCACCAAGAAACAGTTCATAAGAGAAATAAAACTTTAAGGCAAAGGACTTTGACCTCAAGGTATAGATCACTTATAAAATCTGTTTAACTCAGTAGTTTCAACTTTCTCCTAATAAAGCTTTTTATTAGAATGTACAGCAAATAATCAAAAGTCTGTTTTTAAATGAAGCATTAGTGTTTTGCTTATAAGAGTTCAATAATTACCTTGTGAAATGTGTTTTTATATTCACTGCCAATGGTACCTAATGAGCAAAGAATAAAGATGCAGCAATATGTAAAAAAAATTTAAAAAAAAAATGCAGCCTTGGAAATAATCTGGGGCAGTTCTACTCTGTGTTATAAGTTGTCTATGAATCAGAATTGATTAGACAGCAGTGGGTTTTTGTATATTCTATAAAAGTAGCCTGGATAGCTCAAGCATTTTACAGTCATCAGATGGCAGTTGGTAGTTTGAACCCACCAAATAGCTCCATGAGAGAAGAACTATTCCACAACTATGGCAGCCAAGAAAAGCCTACTAGTTTTTCTTCCCATGCATAGACTAGCTCTACTGTCACACATACAGTTGACATGAGTTGGGGGCCAACTCAGTGGCAGCAAACAACAACAACATGCAAATATTGACTTTAAGAAAGAACAAATCAGTTTTGTTTGACATCAGATAGGATTGTGTATGCTGCTGTGAGCATGTTCATGCCCTCTAATGATCATAAAAGCTCAGTGAATATTGATTTGGGGTTACAAACACATTTTAACAAGTAAATGAGTTTGAAAATGCAGAATCTGGAAGAATGGAGATCTACTCTACCATATAGTGTGTTATATATAAATTGTGTCCAAAAAATAGCATATTGAACTTATAACTCCTGGTATTTGAGCATGTAAACTTGTTTGGAATTAAGGACCTTGAAGATAATATCAGTTAACAAGACTTTATGCCTTGAGTATACCAACCCAAAATGAGTGGTGGTGGTGGTGGTTATGTGCCATGGAGTTGATTCCAACTCATAGCAACCCTGTACAGGATTTCCAAGGCTGTAAATCTTTAGGGGAGCAGAAAGCCTCATCTTTCTCCCAAGGAACAGCTGGTAGTTTCAAACTGCTGACCTTAATGTTCACAGACCAATTCATAACCACTACACTACCAGAGCTCCTTCAAAATGAGTGGTTGTTATTGTTAGGTGCCATCAATTTGGTACTGACCCGTAGTGACATTACACACAGCAGAACAAAACACTGTTCAATCCTATGCCAACCTCACTACTGTTGCCATGCTTGAGTCCATTGATGCTGCCACTTGGACAATCCATCTTGTTGGGGGTCTTCCTCTTTTTCACTGACCCGCCATCTTACCAAACATAATATCATCCTCCAGTGACTGGTCCCTCCTGACAATATGTCCAAAGTATGAGAGACAAAGTTTGGCCATCTTGGCCTCCAAGGAACACTCTGATTGTACTTCTTCCAAAACAGATTTATTGGCTCTTTTGGCAGCCCATAGCACTTTCAAGACTCTCCTCCAACACCATAACTCAAAAGGATCAATCCTTCTATGGTCTTCCTTATTCACTGTCTAGCTTTCGCATGCATATGAGGTTATTGAAAATACCATGGCTTGGGTCAGGC
>NW_006408531.1:9668035-9687233 GCF_000296735.1 Chrysochloris asiatica
TGGTAGTCAGATTCAAAATGGCCAATACCAGTCCATTTCAGCTCACTAGTACCTAAATATCGATGTTTATGCATTCCATTTCATTTTTGACAGCTTCCAATTTTCCCAGATTCAAACTTCATACATTCCGTGTTCTGATTTTCAATGGATGTTTATAGCTGTTTCTCTTCATTTTGAGTTGTGCCCCATCAGCAAATGAAGGTCCTGTGGGCTTTTCTCCCATGAGCTTTACTCCATTTGTGTCATCATGATAAATACTACTTTGAGGAGGCAGCTCTTCCCCAGTTGCATTTTGAGTGCCTTCCAACGTGAGGGGCTCATTTTCCAGCACTATATCTGACAGTGTTTCTCTGCTATTTATAAGGTTTTCAGTGACTAAATATTTGGAAGTAGTTTGGTATTCCATCTTCCTAGTCTGTCTTCGTCTGGAAGCTCATCTGAAACCTGTCCGCCATGGGTGACCCTGCTGGTCTTTAAAATACCCATGGCATGGCTTCCAGAATCACAGCAACTCACAAGCCACCACAGTACGACACACTGACAGACAAGTGGTGGTCAAAATGAGTGGTGTCCCTATAAAAGACAGGGACCCAGAGGTAATATAACCAGGTGACAATTGAGGCAGAGATTGGAGCTGAAATCCCAGGATTTCCTGACATAAGTTAAGATGTTGTTGTTCCTAAGTGCCAGAGAGTTAGTTCCAACTCACAGCAACTCTGTATAGGGCTCCAAGGAGTGACTGTTAAGTATGAAGCATTCACCTTGTGGCTCAAAGAGATCTTGTGGTACAGGGCTTATCCTACAGTACCACAGCGGGACTCCATGGAAAGTATACTTCCTCAAAGGCTCAGAGGGACTCAACCTAACCTGCACCATGATGTCAGAATCCTGCTCTCCAGAACTCTAGAATAACATATTTCTCTTCTTGTGAGCCACCCAATTTGTGATACTTTATTATAGCAACCCTGATGTTGTTGTTGTTAAGTGCCGTCAAGATGGTTCCGACCCATAGTGACCCTGTACAAGATTTCCAAGGAGCAGCTAGTGAGCTTGAACAACTGACTTTGCAGTTCAAATGGCTTGCTGTCTGGCGCATTAACCCACAGCGCCACAACAGCAACCCTAGAAAGTGAAAATATAGTGTAAAATTGTAAATGAATGGAAAGTGGCAATCTTCCAGATTCATTTTACTCACTCACATTTTTTTTTTTAAATCATCTGTATTTAAGACACTGGGTATACCTATAACTGCCAAATAGGTTTTAATAATGTTAAGCAGTGCCTAATAGAAAACTGAAGAAACCATCAAACCAACTCTTGATAAAGGAGATTTGTATAGCTGTTCCATGATCTGTATGTGTGCATGTTTATATATACTAACATAGCAGCAGAATTTCCTATAGAATCAT
Organism: Chrysochloris asiatica; assembly: GCF_000296735.1. Lineage (NCBI taxonomy): Eukaryota > Metazoa > Chordata > Mammalia > Afrosoricida > Chrysochloridae > Chrysochloris > Chrysochloris asiatica. The sequence continues at coordinate 9,669,445 of NW_006408531.1, forward strand.
AAAATTTTACAGTTGGGGAAAATTTTATTAGATAATGGGGTGGTTAATTTTATTCATCATCTTGTGGTTGAGCTATGGTGACCAGTTGTTTGAACATTACTTTAGTTGCTGATGTGAAGTCATTCTCTGTGATTGAATCATTTGGTGTTCAGCAAAGCAGATAACTCTCTACAGTATGGGTGTGTCTCATCCAATCAGTTGCCTTAAGAGCAAAGTGGAAATCTTCCCTAAAGTATATTCAGCTTCAGTCTGTAAACAGACATCTTGTAAGAACTTACCCACCCTTCACTATTCCTGTTGTCTGCCCTATGCATTTGGAGACACAAGATGGCATAAATCTCTAATTAGCCACTTTACCTACAGATTACAGACATGCTACACCATCCTCCTCCACCTGAGACATATTATCAGGAAAGACCAGTTCCTGGAGAAGGATATCATGTTTGGCAAAGTGGAGGGTTGGAGATAAAGAAGAAAACACCCAATCAGATGCATCAGCACAGTGGCAGTAGCAATAAGTTCAATGTAGCAACAAGTGTGAGGTTGGCGCAGGACCGGGCAGAGTTTAGTTCTGTTGTACATAGGGTCACTATGAGTCTGTAACAACTCAATAGCACCTAACAACAACGGCCCGCCTACAAAGAAGCCCTGTTGGTACAGTGGCTAAGAAAATGGCTATTAACTGAAAAGTCAAAGGTTCAAACTTACTCTGCAGGAGAAAGATGTAGCAATCTGCTTCTGCAAACATTACAGCCTTGGAAACCCTCTGAGATAATATGATTACTATGAGTTGGAATCCATTTGCCAATGAGTAATCCCTCACACTTGTGGCAGTCAATTCTTTAACACATTCTCTAGATAGATAGATAGATATAGAGAAACAAAAAGACTATATATATATAACTGCTTCCATTTCTCTAGTGTAGAGAATTTTAAGATAGATACTTAGCTCTCACATTTCAGCTCTTCCTTCATATAGAATTACTTCCTAACACCCCTCACATGGATATTGAGCTTCTGTTTGCATATTTCCAATTTCCATTAGCAGAGAGGTTACTTCATTCCACCTGAGAAGCTAATTTTAATTATTAAAACATTTTCTTTATAAAGTAGCAGGATTCTAAACTTACAAACCGGAGCTACAACAACCCTAGTATTCAGGTATCTATAAAGATAAGGGAGGTAGTGGGGTTGGACTAAGAAATGCACAACATTTAAGAAATCTAAATTTGACCCAAGGGCAATAATAAGATGATGTCAGTGTGTGAAAACTGTCAGGCTTCCATATTTTCCTGTAGCCCTCACAGATTCAGTAATGACATCTGAGAAGAAGTTAGTACACTGAGGAGAAGAAAGGATAAAACAGAAAGATGAGTTGAACCTTAGAATCACAGGATAATTTTATCTGAATCTAGCTTGCATTGTGGGTGAAGGAGATATTTTATATATATGTCTATATATCAAGGCAAGGATTCTTTGTTGAGCAAGGAAGAGAACCAAACTATAGCTACAACAGAAATGAGGAAGCTGCTCTAGGTTTCAGACTATCCAGTAGCCTTAGCAGTAATATTGCTGTAACCAATCAGAATTGGAGAACTGTTAAGTGCTGTCTAGTCAACTCTGACACATAGCTACCCTGTGTAGGGTTTCTGAGGAGTAGCTATTGGGTTTGAACTGCTGACCTTCTGGTTTGCAGTCTAGTGCTGATCCTAAAGAGGATATGTTGTTGTAATTTTTAAGTGCTGTTGACTCGGTTCCGACCCATAATGACCCTGTATAGGATTTCTGCGGAGTGGCTGGTGAACTTGGTGTACAGAAATGGCAGAACATGAGACTCTGCCTTGGGGATTTTCAAAATGATCTGAGAAGAATTTGAGGAGAACAGAAATCCTCAAGAGCAAATGGGGGATGAAGTTAGATAATATCATAAATGTTTCACTAATGCCACTCTGCCCCTATTTTTCTATTAGGCTAAATACTTATAACAATAACCACAAAATATGCACATTAATGACCACTATACCAGATCCTTTTATATATCATCACCCTTAATGCTGATCTCAACACTATGAAGCTGGTATTAGTACTGTTTGCTTACCATTGATAAAACTGAGTCTCAGAGGACCTTAATATAATCACCTAAATACACAGCCAATAAAATCTGAACTGGAATTTGGAAATAGGTCAGAATCTTTTCATAACATGCTGTTTCATTGTTAAGTGCTATTGAGTTGGTTCCAAGTCATAGTGACCCTGTATGTGTTTTCAGAGGCTGCCAATCTTTGTGGGAGCAGAAAGCCTCATCTTTCTCCCATGGTGCTTTCTTCTGATAACACATAAATATTAAATCAAAGTCCATCTACACCCACTGATTGGAGTCCTGTCCTCTGAAACAAGTACTGTTTGTGGCCTACACCATTTTTCAAGTGACTAACATTTCAAGGATACAATAACATCTATCAAGGAATCCGCCCAATCTTCTTCATTTTGTCCTCTCTAGCCCAGCGTCCCATCTCCTCATCCATCTTGCCTTCTTTTGAGCTGTCTAGTTTGTCAGTATCTCTGTGAAGTCATTGTTCAAGTTGTTCCCCAGATCCGCTAAAATTCCCATATACCATGGTGCTCTCTGGAACTCTGAAGACACCTAGTAGGAGGATAGACACCATTGCAACTTTACTCTCAAGAGCCACCAGAGGATGGATAAGGTACCCAGAAGCCCAGCGGGCCGTGCTGTCTAATTCCTTGGAGCCCAGAGTAGTGCTATCCTAATGTAAATGTTATGATAAAATATTAAACTATATTCATAATTGATGCTTACTTTATAGTATTTCAGGGCCTTGCTTGTTTGAATAAAATTCATTATTTACGATATTCTACTAGAAGTGATTTCTCTTTGTTGATATTGCTTCTTAATTGCTTGAACCTTATGACACATTTTCCAAAGCAGCATTGAAATAGTTATTATATGCCTTAGTTTAGAGTTATCACCTAAGTTTCTGAAAGATAGGGTTATAAATATCTTTTTTGCATAATGAAAAATCTCTACATTTATATTTTTCAGGGATATTTATAGGCAGATACATTCAGTTTTAGTCATGTCCTATTCATCACAGATAGTAACAAACCCAAGTTCTACATCCCACTTATCTGAACTCCTTAAAGATCTAGAAATCTGTGGTCTGTGTCGAACCCCTCATCTTTTTGTTGTTTAAAGAGCATGTGTAAGAAGAATACTTATCTTGGTGTGTTGCTATAGAATAAGCACTGGGCTGCTAACCAAAAGCACGGCAGTTCAAACCCACCAGCTCCTCCTGGGAAATCTTAGGTGGGTTCACTATGAGTAGAAACAAACAAGACAGCACTTAACAACAACCACGTAAGAACTTTAATAGCAAATGCCATTTCTCAGGCTACTTTTTGTCTTCCTCACAGACCCTAAAATGATATGCCTGCTAATTAGTCATTTACTTACTGATCTAGCAGTCTAAGTGATCACCATATGCCAACAGCTGAGGATACTACAGTCCCGCCCTCTGAAGGTTCACCATAAATGTTCTCCTGTGAGGTAAACAGAAGGGCCCTAACTTAGATTACCCAGGTGAGGAAAGGAAGATAATGAAGGTTAAGGATATTATGTAAAGGGGATTGCGTTTGATTCTTCTCTGGAAGGAAAGATAAGTAGGAAATCATCAGTGGAAAGCAGGTGGATAATTAAAGGAAATGGGCTTTGTATGTTGTTTTGTTGTTTTGTTGTTGTTGTTGTTAAATGCCATTGAGTCAGTCCCAACTCATAGTAACCCTGTATAGGGTTTCCAAGGAGCAGCTGGTGAGCTTGAGCCACCAATCTTGCAGTTAAAACTGACTTTGAAGTGCAGTGCATTAACCCACAGCACTACACCAAGATTCCTAGGCACTTAATAAATAATTGTATCCTTGTTCTAAGAAAGTGCTATTGACTTAAAAAGAGTAACTTTAATCCTAAGATTCTATGGATCTTTGACTTCTTTAAACCAGAAGCCTATTTATTAAATCAATGCTTCAGGATTTCTCTTCACTTAAAGACAATAAAAAAGAAAAAAGGACTGTTTTTTAGGAAAAACAAAACAAGTAACTCCTCAGACTTGCTGTCAATACACCATCACAAAATAAATATATACTAATTTTGGAATATTTGAAAAAGGAAGAAAATTATCATACGTATCAATCACCACTTATAGTCAATCAATGTTAATAAAATGGCATATTTCTTTCTAGTTTTCTTTTATTGTTGTTTTTTAGTTGTTGTTAAGTGGCCACAAGTTGACACTGACTCATAGCAACCCTGTATAGGATTTTCAAAGAGCAGCTGGTGGGCTTGAACTGCCAATCTTGTACATTATTAATGTCATAAGAGTTGCTTCTTCTACTGGTAACCAGAATTAACCTTTTATATTAAGATCATGATGAAAATCCCAAACCAAACCCATTGCCACCGAGTTGATTATGATTCATAATGAAACTATATAGGGCTTCCAAGACTGAAAATCTTCATTGGAAAATGCCATCCTTCTCCCTTGAAGCATCTGATGAGTTTGAACTACTGACCTTGTGATTAGCAGTCAACATTACAAGGTATCATTATATAGGTATTAGTTTTATTGATGCCATATTTCATGGAAATTTCAAAAAGATTGACATCATTTATCATTTTGTTGTTGAACATTTAGGTTATTTCCAAGATTTCAGTGTTTTAAATAGCTTTTCAATTAGCATATTTATGTACAATCATTTTTTTCTTCTATATTTATGATTCCAAGGATCAATTCTTGGAATTGGAATGAATGAATCCAAGAGCAACTCTTTAAGACTTTTAAATATGCATTGCCAAATTGCTTTTTAAAGGTTATATCAATATGTACTTCTACTAACCATGAGAGTCCTTTTTGACTGTATCCCTGGACTGAATATAATCACATAAATCTGCTAATTTTATACTTTTAAAACAAAAATAGTTGTTCAAATTTGCATCTATTTGATTACTACTGAGGTTGAATGATTTCTCCTTTGTCACTTAGTTGTATTTCTTTTAGGGCCCTTAATGCTAAATTGGCATTAAGTCAAAAGCAATAGCTCAAGTCATTTACCTGCACAACAGCAGGAAGACTCTGAAGGAATTCCAATAAATGCTACCTCACTTTCCATATGAACTCTGAAATAATTCTTCTGACTACAAACTTACAATAAAAAGTAATTCCCAGAGCTAATCTCATATACTATGTTTGGAAAGAACACTGACTGGGCCACGTATCCCAAGCTTGGACCCATTTGCACGAGAACATCTCATTTCCTAGGTTTTCCACTCCCATAAAAGTGTTCTCGGTGTGCTTATTTTAAAGTAAACATAGTTCCTGCTAGATGCCATGCTCCATGGGGCCCAGAACTTGGTAGTCTAATACACTGTTATGTCGCTAATAGATTATGCTGAGTCTAGGAGACAGCATTTCTTCCTCTACTCATCAGATTTGTTATAATGTGAAAGAAGTCCATCTAATATAGGACTGAGGAGAATCTCTAGATCTGAATTCCATTCCCCCGCCCAGCCCTCAGTCATCACCTAAAATAGCTTTGATCAAGTTTTTTCCACTCAAAGCACTTTTGTCCTTCCTTGAAGAGGTATTTTGGCACACTGATGCACGTCTCTATTCATCTGTAACTTTAATTTGACCCTCCTAATTATTAGGCACAAAGCAATCATCTCTGTGCTACTGCTCAGGACATGGGATAATTAGCAAAGAGAAATGCCTTCTGCCTGTGCTATGAATAGAAAACTTTCAGATGACTTCCTGGATTTTGTCCAATTTTGACACATCTTAGTTTGTATCCCAACTTTATAAAAATTCATGTGTATTGCAAGATTTTGATCTCAGACTTATGTAGAATAAGCTATTTGGGGAAAATGCACTGGTTATAGAAAAATGTCTATTTTCAGCTTCAATAACTACTGCCTGACTCCGTGGTTTCTTGAGTTCCATGCTCAAGTTAGTTCTTGAAAAGACTTAATGAGCAAAAATCATATTTCTCAATAATTCAATAAATATTGATTAAGCTTTGTGGCATGCACTTCACTTTGCTAGCAATCTTTACATGCTATTCGAATCAACTTTAACAACAACAAGAAAATACCATTTTAGGTAAATATTATTTATCACATTTATTTTACATGATTAAGTGGCTTACCCAACCTCATAAGACAAGAAAGTATCCAAGCCAGATGCAAACTATTATTTCCTGACTTAAGTCCAGTGCTCTCTGTCAGGAGAGACGGCGTAAACCACGTATCTTTCAATTATGATATCCCTCCACTATTTACCACAGCATAGTGTATTTTCTGTGGAACATTCATTGTAGAGTTCATCATGCTATAGATGATAAGGCCATTGAGGGTAGGAATCATATTCTATTTTATTTTGCATCCCCAAAACTCAACAGTCTACCTAGAATTCCAATAAAACAATCAGTAAGTGATGGAGAAGGCAATATTTGGCCTATTCATTGTTACATTTATGCATATAGGGGGCTCTAAGAAAAGCTTGGTGCTGTGGATTAGTGCACCAGACTGCAAAGCCTTTTGAACTGCAAGGTCGGTGGTTCAAGCTCAACAGCTGCTCCTCGGAAACCTTACACAGGGTCGCTATGGGTTGGGATCGACTCGATGGCACTTAACAACAACAATAAGAAAAGCTTAATTTATTTATCTAAATCTATAAGAATTTTACTGTCAATCAAATGTTTATTACTTAAAACATCAACCTAATCTACCAATCTACTTGGTCTATACAAATTTCACTTTTCAACAAGTTGTAGAAAATTGCCTGTAAGTACCCAATGTTTATTTTTACTTTTTTATTGTATTATGTGAGCTGTCACACATACACAAAAAGGAGTCCTGGTGTGGCACTGCAGAATAAATCATAGGACCACAAGGTCAGCTTGAACTACAAGGTCAGTAGTTCAAAGCCATCGGCCAATCCACAGAAAGCCTATACTGGATTGCTATGTTTAGAAACTGACTCTACAACACTTAACATCACACACACACACAAATGATGTGTATAATGTTCTTCAATCTTTCTTTCTCTAGTCCTGATGTGGCACTGTAGGATAAGCACTGGACTGCTAACCACAAGGTCGGAGATTCAAACCCACCAGCCATTCCTTGGAAATTTTATATAGGGTCACTTTAAGCTGGAACCAATTAAATGAAACTAAACAAGGAGCTCTGGTAGCGTAGTGGTTACGAATCGGGCTGAGAACCTTAAGGTCAGCGGTTCTAAACTACCAGCCGCTCCGCGGGAGAAAGATGAGGCTTTCTACTCCCGTAAAGATTTACACCCTCGGAAACCCTGTACAGGGTCGCTATGGGTCGGAACCGACTCGACGGCACTTAACAAACAACAAACAAAACAAACAATAATAACACACTCAACCTTAAATTGAAATGTAATTCTAAAATCTCTGTTGTTAAATGTCAGAGTGATCGTACATAGGATTTTCAAGGAGCAGTCAATGGGTTTGAACTGCTAATCTTGCAATTCACAGTCCAGTGCTGATGCTACAGTGCCACACCAGAAGTTCAAAACCTCACTAGCCCCTCAGGTACTCAAACAAAATGTTCTCTATAACAGCCCATCCAAGTGAATTTCCAAAACCTGCTAAAACAACTTCAATGGCAAAGAACATTTTCTTCCTGATGGAACTTGTTCTATATTTAAAATCTCAAAACAGAAAGTGGAAATGAATGGAATGTGCTAATTAGTGGAAGTGTGAATTGGTACAAACTAGCAAAACCTATAAAGTATACACACAATTGACAAGGTGATCCCAAAATTCTATTTAAGGAAATTATCAATGATACAATAATATTCTTGAACAACATAACAAATGTTCAATAATATTGTTGCAGTGTTATTTGTAAGAGTGGCGTCTTGGTGTGGTGCTGTAGGATAAGCACTCAACCACAAGGTCAGTTTGAAGTTAAGATTGGCAGTTCAAACTCACCAGCCACTCCTCAGAAACCCTATACAGAGTCACTATGGGTCGGAACTGACTAGACAATACTTAACAATGACATTTATAAATTGTAAAAAAGAAAACTGAGAACCCTATGATTACCTAATTTTATAAAATGGTGTTACTGAATTATGGTTTTGTTATAGAATAATGTATGATAAAAATTATACTTCAAGGTAGGTTGGCAAAATAATTAGAATAGATGAAGACACAGGTAAGTATGCAAAGGCTAAAGGAGACAAAGACAAATAATGATATATGCACAACTTTGGCACAATAGTGTTCTGTGTGGGACTACATGAATGGGTATGGGAGAAAGAGTGGGATATATAAATATATGTATAAGTTTGAAAGAGGGTATTTATACATGGGTAAGCACAGGGACTGATTTGGATATGTTCTTTTTGACAATGAATGCAACACCATTGCTCTTCAATTTATCATTCCATGCATAGTAAACCATGTGGTTGGCATATTCAAAATGGCAAATATCAGTCCATTTCAGCTCACTAATGCCTAAGCTATCGACGTTTATGTGTTCCATTTCATTTTTGACAATTCCTAATTGTCCTAGATTCATACTTCGTACATTACATATTCCGATTATTAATGAATGTTTACAGCTGTTTCTCTTCATTTTGAATTGTGCCCCATCAGCAAATGAGAGTCCTGTGGACTTTTCTCCCATGGGCTTTACTCCATTTGCATCATCACAGTTAACTCTATTTTGAGGAGGCAAATCTTCCACAGTTGCACCTCAAGGGCCTTCCAACATGAGGGGCTCATTTTCCAGCAGTATATCTGACAGTGGTTCTCTGCTCTTCATAAGGTTTTCAGTGACTAAATATTCGGAAGTAGTTCGTCACTCCTTCTACCTAGTTTGTCTTTGTCTGGAAGCTCATCTGAAACCTGTGTGCCATGGGTTACCCTGATGGTACTTAAAATACCGGTGGCATAGCTTCCAGAATCACAGCAACTCACAAGCCAGCACAGTATGACAAACTGACAGCAAAGACCTGGAGTCAGAAAACAAAAAAGGAAGAACATGCTCAGCATTTCTCAAGCTGGGGAATCTGAAGAAAAAATTCAAGCCTCAACTTTCGATATTAAAGGATCCTCTGGGGAAATTATTGAATGATCCAGAAAGCATCAAAAGAAGATGGAAGGATACTCAAAGTCACTGTACCAAAAGGAAATGGCTGATGTTCAACCGTTTCAAGAGGTAGCATATGATCCGATCAAGAACCAATGATAATGAAGAAGGAAGTCCAAGGTGCATTGAAGGAATTGACAAGGAACAAAGCACCAGGAATTGATGGAATAAAAATAGAAATATTTCAAGAAAGTGAGGCAGCTCTAGAGGTATTCGCTCATCTCTGCCAAGAAATCTGTAAGACAACTATCTGGCCAACTGATTGGAAGAGAAACATATTTGTGCCCATTCCAAAGAGAGGTGACCCAACGGAATGCGGAAATCATCAGACAATCTTTTTGATATCCCATAAGAGAAAAGTTTTACTAAAGGTAATACAGGAATGTCTGCAAGCATACATTGACAGAGAACTTCTAGAGGTTCAAGCTGGATTCAGAATAGGCTGTGGAATGAGAGATATCATTGCTGATGTCTGATGGATCTTGGCTGAAAGCAGAGAATATCAGAAAGATGTTTACCTGTGCTTTATTGATTGTGCAAAGGCTTTTGTGGATCATGAGATGCTATGGACAACATTGCGAAGTATGAATATTCCAGAACACTTAATTGTGCTCATGAGGAATCTATACCTGGACCAAGAGGCAGTTGTTCTAACAGAACATGGGAACCCTGAATGATTTAAAATTAAGAAAGGTGTGCAACAGGGTTATATTCTTTCACCATACTTATTCAACCTGAATGCCGAGCAAATAATCCAAGTAGCTGGGTTCTATGAAGAAAAACATGGCATCAGGATTGGAGGAAGACTCATTAACAACCTGCGATATGCAGATGAAACAACCTTGCTTGCTGAAAGTGAAGAGGACTTAAAATACTTACAGATGAAGATCAAAGAGCATAGTATTCAATATGGATTGCATCTCAATGTAAAGAAAACAAATATCCTCACCACAGGACTAATAAACAGCATTCTTATCAACAGAGAAAAGATTGAAGTTGTTAAGGACTTCATTCTTGGATCAACTATCAACACTCAAAGAAATCAAATGACATATAGTATTAGGCAAATTTGCTGCACAAGACCCTTTTAAAGTGTTGAATAGCAAAGATGTCAGCTTGGAGACTAAGGTGCAGCTGACCCAAGCCATGGTGTTTTCAATAACCTCATATGTATGTGAAAGCTGGACAGTGAATAAGGAAGACCATAGAAGAATCGATGTTTTTGATTTATGGTGTTGGAGGAGAATATTGAAAGTGCCATTTCTCTGATTTTTAAAATAATGTCAGCATATTTAAGATATATAAAAGGAAAAGTGGCTCTGGTAGTGTAATGGTTATGAATCGGGTTGCAAACCACAAGGTCAGCAGTTCTACACTACCAGCGGTTCCACAGGAGAAAGATGATGCTTTCTGCTCCTTTAAAGATTTACAGCCTCAGAAACCCTGTACAGGGTCGCTATGAGTTGGAACCGACTCCACGGCACACAACCACCACCACTAATAAAATGTATTTGAATATCTGAAACATCTGAATGTCCTTCTGCCTGCTCTACAACTTTCTACTTTTTTAATATCTATGTTTCTTTAACTCTTGTTCTTGTACAATACATTCTTTGCCCAGCAGCTAGAGAGATCCTACAAAACAGATGAATCATTCCTCTGCTCAAGACTCTATAAGGGTTGCTTTCTGTCACTTTTAGAACAAAATGGCCAGGTCAGAACACCTATGGCAATCTATGTGATCTCATTTTGTGCCACCTGATTTCTTACTCCCTTGTTCCCACTTCAGGATCTTTGCACATGCTATTCCCTCTGCTTGAAATGCCTTTCCCTCAGATGGCTATGCTCTCTCTCTACTCTGGTCTCTGCTCAAGTGTCATATCCTCAGAAGGATCTTCCCTGAACATACTCTCAAAAGTAGCTCCTTTATCAATTCTAATCCCTTGGCTCTTCCTTATTTCTATGCCATTTAGTATCCCAATATTTTCTTGTTTATTTATTCTGTCACCCCACCTAGAAGGTAAGTTCCAGGAAAACAAAAAAGTATTTTCAGTCAAAATTAATAGTTTAAAATTTATATAGCTATAATCTTCTAATCCCTTTTGGGGACTTCTGGTGTGGTACTTTAAGTTCAGCACTGGACTGAAAACTACAAGGTCGGTGGTTCAAAACCACCAGCTGCTCCTTGGAAACACTATACAGGGTCACTATGAGTCCGAACTCATAGTTTGCATAAGTAAATGGTATTTAACAACAAAAACAAACCCTTTTGGAGTCCTTGGATGGCACAAACAGGTAAGCATAGGGCTCTAATCAAAAGGCTAATGATCTGAATATCCTCAGAATTGCCCTGGAAGAAAGGTATGGTGATCTGCTTTTGAAAAGTCATGGTCATTGAAAACATGTGGAGCAGAGTTTTACCCTACACATATTAAATTGCCATAAACTTGAAGACTTTTTTTTTTTTTTGTATAATCCCTATTACCTAGAGATGTCACAGAACAGGTGCTCCCATGTTGTTCATAGTTGCAATCAAGTCAGTTTTGACCTGGGCAAACTCACCCAATAGAAAGTCAGTCCATGCCCAGTAGAGGAATATGCTGCCTAATCCAGAGCCATCCCCATGACTGGTTGTAAATCAGACTTAAATTAATAAAATAGAATTCCTACATCTAGTAGTTTTAAGTTCTAGCTTTCCCTCCAGAAATAGAGGTAAAACTGCCATGTTCAGGTATGATCTAGCCATAAGGAGCATGTTTCTCCACCCCTTCTTCATTCCCCATTTCTCTTATGCATCTAAGTTCCAAGGACATCCTTAGCAGCTACACTACAATCCTCACTCCTACTGAGCATCTAATGAACAGCCTGCTGGGAAGCAGGTATGAACCATGGCACCCATTATTATTTATTCATTCTATCAAAAACTGAAACCTGAAAAATATATATTGTTTTAAGAAAAAAATTACATGGAAAGATTTTTCTTTTTAAAAAACGATGCAAAAACAATTCTCTGAGAACAAATAAATTCAAAAAGAAAGGATAAGAAATAGAGTAGAATTGAATGACACTGAATGGCAACTTCAAGCTCTAGCACCACTGCTAGAGAAAACAATGAACAGCTTGTTTATGCACCATCTTGGCAAAAGCACACAGTCAGGAAGGCATGATGTAGAGAACAAGGAACAGGACATGCAACAGTTATTCAGAGAGATCCGCCCCAGGCAGGTGGCTAAGCATCCAAGTCGCTAGGATTTGGTCAATAACGTAAAGCAACAATGTGTATGGAAATATCTGTTTTCTACTATTACTATGTCCCTGAGTTCTTGAAAGGAACATAGTGGAAAACACTCCAGTGATGCTATCTGTTGTACTTTCACAAGTCCTGAAAATGTCTCTATTTTTAATATACACAAAGTGAGCATGAAAATGTATTCACCTTACAATAATTTGAAAAGTTATGCCATGAAAGTGGAACTACTTGCCCAACTATTAAGGGGTTTCTCTGTTAAGAAATATAATTGTGGCCTAAGATTTTTCAAGGAGAAAAAGGATCATTTCACCTTGCAATTTGTTATTAGAACAAAAAACAAAACAAAAAAAACCCAGGAAAACATAAAATGCAATTTGTATAACATAGTCCACAGAGAAAATGTTCTATATTCTACTTTGGTGAGTCACATCTGGGATCTTGAAAGCTCCTGAGTGACTTTTGAAGGGAGGCGGGGGAAGATAGTGGAATGAGCCGAAGGGTTGTACTGACCATTTATAACAAAATAAAGGGAAAACCAAATGAGGCAGATGCAGATGATAGTCCTAGAACTCTGAGCTTCAGATGAAGAGATTGAGAAGCAAATTAAATGCTTACTAGGACAGAGTGCTGAGAAGGCATGGCAAAAAAAAAAAAAAGAAGTGAATGCTGAAGAAAGTGGTGACTAACCAGATCTACTGAAGCCAACTTGAGCATTTGTAAGCAGCTCCAAAATAATATTCACATCACAGAAACTGTAGCTCATATAGACAAAAGTACGATATTGTCTTATTCCCCGCAACACCCCTGGTGACAGAAGTAAGGCCAGCCTCCACCAGCATATACACCCAGGGAAGATTCTGCTCTCCAGGTAGTTGGAGCCACACAGAGATGAGGGCCAAGGTTGTGAACTCCACTGAAGGAGGAAGGAGCTTTCTGCAGTAACCCCACTTAGACAGGCCCTGCTCCAAATCTGCAAAGTCAGCCCTGGTCAGCCCTGAACTAGCTCTCACTAAGAGAACCAGCAGAATGGATGCAAGGGGTGGAGAAAGAAAAAGAAGAAAATAAAGAGAATGGTGATCTCTGCGGTCCAGCCATTTGAAGTGTAGCCATCTTGAACTATCTCAGGTGGCTGTGAAGGCCAGAGGGCAGTAGGTAGTACAGAGTCATACTCCTTTTTGGTGGAGAGAAAGTTGTTTCCAGTTTTTGTTTTTCTCTGTTACTATATTTTTTCCACTGTTGTTTGTTGCTTTGCTTTCTTTTTCTCTTGTGTGTGTGTTTTCTCTTCTTGCTTCACCCAACAGAAGAAAGCAACTGAAACCAAAGAGCCTAGCCACAGCCATACTCTCTACCACCTCAACAATTGGGCAAGAGCCAATACCAGCTGCTATACACTGAATCAATAACTACAACCAATAACAGCTAAATCCACTATGAACTGAATTTCACAAGCAGTGAACACATACCGGTGCACAAGTGCATCTCTTCATAACACCTACCAGGAGGAAAGTAGTGAGTGCCTATTGATAAACTAACATACATTCATTAACTTAATACAAATGCAACACCACAATGTCTTGAAAATAGCAGACAATTTCTGTTCACAAGAAGAAAAAAAGACAGAGTGGCTCAAATATATGACCAAGAAGCAGAGCTAGAAAATGCTTTTGAGGACAAAAAAGCATCAAAACAACTTGGAAAACAATTAATGAGAATGATATTTAGGTACCTCCAGTTGTCAAAGACTTTGTTTTTCTTGGATCAACCATCAGCACTCATGGAAGCAACAGTCAAGAACTCAAATGAAGTATTGCATTAAGCAAATCTGCTGTACAAGACCTTTTTAAAATATTGAAGAGCAAAGATATCAGCTTGAGGACTAAGGTGCACTTGACCCAAGCCATAGTATTTTCAATAACCTCATATGCATGTGAAAGTTGGACAGTGAATAAGGAAGACCATAGAATAATTGATGCATTTGAGGTATGATATTTATTAGAGGAGAATATTGAAAGCACAATGGGAGTCCTGGTGTGGTGCTGTAGGTTAATATGCCAGACTGCAAAGCTGTTTGAGCAAGGTCGGCAGTTCAAGCTTGTCAGTCACTCCTCAGAATCCCTATACAGGGTAGCTATGGGTTGGAACTGATTCAGTGGCACTTAAAAACAACAACATGGACTGCCAAAAGAACAAATAGGTCTGTGTTAGAAGAAGTATAGCCAGAGCACTCCTTGAAGGCCAAGATGGCCAAACTTCTTCTCTCATACTCCAGACATATTGTCAGGAGAGGGATATCATGTTTGGTAAGGTGGAAGGTCAGAGAAAAAGACCTAGACCCCCAGCGAGATGGATTGGCAAAATGGCAGCATCAATTGGCTCAAGTGTGGCAACAATTGTGAAGTTGGCCCAGGACCAGGAAGTGTTTTGTTCTGTTCTGCATACGGTCACTATGAGTTGGTACTGACTCGATGGCACCTAACAGCAACAACAACAAATGATTGACAGAAAGGTCAAAGAAATTAAGGAAGAATTCAGAAAAGCACACACAAACACACACACACACAATAAAAAAACAGAAGAGATAAAGGATTGGAGACAATACAAAACCTGCAAACAGAAATCCAGAAGATTAATAATTAAGATATCACAAATGTACAATACATTGAAATGACAAAGGATATTTGACTTAATGGGAGTTCAAATTATTGAGCTTGAATATGAATCTCTCAATACTAGTAAGTAAGATGAACAATGAGAAAAACAAATGAAAAAATCTGAAGAAAGCCTAGTGGGACAACATAAAGAGGAATAACTTACAGGTAATCAGAAGTCCAGAACAGAGACAAAGAAATGCATAGAAAAGTTACTCAAAGAGCTGCTGAAAGAAAATTTCCCTAACATTATGAGAGATGAGAAGCTAAGCATTCAAGAAGCTGAATGAATCCCACACAGGATACACCTCAAAAGAAAATCACCATACTCAATCATTTCAAAGTCAAAGACAAGGAGAACCCTGGATGTAGTTCAGGAAAAATGAAATGTTACCTACAAAGGAAAAACAATAAGATTAATCTCTGATTTCTCAGCAACAACCGTGCAGGCAAAAAGGCATTGGGGAGGCAAGTACAAAACTCTAAAAGAAAAAAATGCCAACCAAGAGTCACGCACCAGGTAAAAATGTTTCTTAAATAAGTTAAGTGCTGTTGAGTTGGTCCCGACTCACAGTGACCCTGTATAGGGTTTCCAAAGAATAGCTGGTGAGTTTGAACTGTCAACATTGTGGTTCACAGTCCAGTGCTGATCGATACAGGGCCAATCTCACAATTATTGGTAAACCTAAGGCCATAACTGCCGCCACTGTGTCAATGCATTTCATTGAAGTTCTTCCTCTTTTTCTACAATGATCCACTTTAGCAAACATAATATCCTTCTTCAGTGACTGGTCTCTCCTGATAATATGTCTGAAGTATGTGTGACAAAATCTGGTCATTCTGGTTTCCAAGGAGCACTCTGACTGTGCTTCTTCCAACACAGATCTGTTTGCTCTATTGGTAGCCCATGGCATTTTCAAATATGCTGGCAAAATTAGAACATTTCCAGATAAACAAAAATTCAAGGAATTGGTAAAAACCAGGCCAACTTTACAAAATGTCCAAAAGGGAGTCCTTTAGACTAAGAACCAATAATAGCAGATAACAACCAAAGATTGACATCTATGACAACACCACCCAGAATTCAATCTAATTATAAAAGTATTGAAAGTAAGACAAAACCCCAAGACTGCAAATAAGGAATCAGAGATATAAATTTATAATGAAGACAACTGCAAAGCAAAAAGAGGGAAAAGTATAGTTTCAGAATTCCAAATGGCAAGGAAGTCAAGTAGATTTCAAATGAGAACAAAATTTAAAAGTTACAGTGTAACCCTGAAGACACTTAATAAACCTTCACATCAAATCAAGAAAAGGAAAATCCATAAAGATTTTTTCCAACATTAAATCTATGAAGAAATTAACTAGAAAATACATTGAAAAAAAAGAGCTCAGCACAGGAAAACATACAGAACAAAGAAACTGTAGCATATGGGGAAATGACACAGCAAAATGACTGCAATTTATACATGTTGTTGTTATTGTTGTTGTGAAGTGCCATCGAGTCAGTTTTGACCCATAGCAACCCTGTATAGGGTTTCCAGGGAGCAGCTGGTTGAACTGCCAACCTTGCAGTGCAAATGCTTTGCAGTCTCGCGCATTACCTATGGATAATTACACTGACACCAATGGATTAAATGCACCAATTAAGAGACAGAAAGTAGAAGAATGGATAAGAAAGCAAGATTCTTCAATATGCTGTCTACAAGAGACAATGTTCATCACAGCACCATTGACAATAGGATGAAGATGGGGACAACCAAAAAGTCTAATAAAGAAAAAATGGATGAATAAGTTTTGGTACATGCACATAGTAGAACACCATGCAATGTTGAAAAATAATGATGAAACTGTGAATCTCTTCATAACATAGATGAATCTGGAGGACATTATGCTGAGTGAAATCAGTCAATCACAAAAGGACAAATATTTTATGAGACCTCTATTGTAAAGCACAAATAAAAGTTTTCATGCTATAAAAAAAACATTCTTTGATGGTACAAGGGGTGGGAGGGAAGAAAGAGTAATTCACTGACAAGAGGGTAGATACATGGTAACTCAAGTGATGAGGAGAACAATCGGCAAAGAGAGAGTGGAAGAAGAATCATGAACATAAGTGAAGACACAGGGATGGGTTTGGGAGAAAAGTAGGATTGGGACATGAACAAAGGAAAGACTCATTTTCACCGCATATATTCCTATCACTTTGGTTATAAGTTTACAATTGTTGTTGTTAAGAGCTATCAAGTCGATTCTGACTCATAGTGACCCTCTATAGGATTTCCAATAAATTGTTGGTGAGCTTGAACTGCTGACCTTGAAGTCCAGAGATCATTAACCTACAGCACCACACCAGGACTCCATTTTTTTTTTTTTTTTTTACAAAACAAGATACAGAAATATAATATTATGCTTGCATTAGGAATAAAGATAACATTTAATTCACAGTTGCATAGAAAATTCAGTCCTAAGTATCTTTAAAAGACTGGTCAGAAATTTTGGAAGAAAAATAAATTTTAAAATATAGCAATTTAAAAGTTTTGTTTCTAGAAATATAGCTACCAACTAGAAGTTTGTTTGGTTGATTAACAAATATTTCAACTACATATTGATAGGCAGAATAAATACCTAAGCAGTTATTCCGCTTTTCACATATAGTGCCAAATATATCTCCCTATAGTTGTTGTCA
>NW_006408531.1:9688770-9691932 GCF_000296735.1 Chrysochloris asiatica
ATCTTTTCTTGATGCATTCTGCATCATTCAATAATTTTCCCAGTGAATCTTTCAATAATGAAAGTCGAGGCTTGAATTTTTTCTTCAGTTACCCCAGCTTGAGAAATGCTGATCGTGTTCTTCCTTTTTGGTTTTCTAATTCTAAATCTTTGCATATTTTATTTTATAAAAGTAATCTCCCTATTACTCACTAGCAATTTCCATTGACTATAATGAGTCACAGACTGACATTTGAATAAAAGCCCATTACTAGTAGTGATGTGAGTTCTCAAGACAATTGTATCAGAATTGTGGTCAAATTCTTTTAAGCCATACACACAAAGCCTGTGAAAGAACATCTGCATATCAGTGTTCACCATTACCACTCCTTCCAGGAACTTGGTTTGGAAGCCCAAGGGCCAACAACAGGCATGAATTCAAATACTTATCTATGGGTTTCCCCATAATACCTAATTTGCTTGGAATTTCCCCAAATACTAAAGAGTTATTTTCATATTATATCTTCTCTGCCAAATTGAATCTATTCACAGAGATATCATTTTTTTTGGAGTGGGGAGGGGATGGAATTTCTAACTATATCCCTAGACACATCATTTTCTTAGACCTTCATATGCCATTTAATATTTAAAATCACAGTAAGGTCCATGTTATTGATGAAATTCATTTGGCAGTGTTCTTTTCCTATCACTTGCAAATACTTTGATAATATAATTTCTCCATTTCCTTTGGAGAAATTATATTATCAAAGTATTTGCAAGTGATAGGAAACTAGCAAAGTGAAAGAGTAATTACAACATTTAATTAACAACTATGTAAGCTTATATACCTAAAAGATGAACACACGTAACATCCAATTCTAAATAAGAATTTCTCTTTCCCAAAATTAAATAAAATTTTTCTTAAGCATCCTAACAACTTCCCACAAACATAATTTCATTAACATTTGAGTTAACCACAGAAACTTCACAGAAATAAAAATAACCTCTCATATTTACATAGTGATTTAGCATTTTCGTGGTGCTCTCATGAATATTGGTGTTCTTGGGTGGTGCAAATGGTTAATGATTGTAATTATTAACCAAAAAGTTGGAGGTTCGAGTCCATCAAGAAGCATCTCAGACAATCTACTTCCAAAAAGTCAACCACTGAAAACCCTATCAAACCGTCTACCAGAACACCATGAGTGAGAATTATCTCATTTTCACTTCAGGTGCTGGGTTTTGTTGTTGTTTCACAGATGAAGAATTTCAGGTGCAGATCCTTTGAGAAAATTACCCAAACGTTATCCAAGAAGTGTTAATGAAACTAACTTAACTCCAGGTCTTCCAGTAGCAATACTAGCTCTTATCATAATCCTATATTGTGGTTGGCATTGGAGGGTCGGCACTGAACTGCTAACCTCAAAGGTGGCAGTTCAAACACATCTTGGAAACCCAATACAAGGTCACTATGAGTCAGAAGTGACTCAATAGCATATAACTGCAACAATAACATCATAATGCTAATCCTTCTTTATAGGTTTATACATTCAATATTCAATGTAGCATAGAGGTTACCAGTCTAACTACTAACCTCAAGGCCACCAGTTCAATATTACCAGCAGTTCTGCAGGGAAAAGATGAGGCTTTCTGCTCCAGTGAAGATTTGCAGCCTCAGAAATCCTATACAGGGTCGCAATGAGTTAGAACTGATGTCATGGCACACCACCACCATCACCAAAATTCTAACATGATTTTTAATCACCAAGAAAAATCTAGATAAAATCACTTCATTCATATGCAAACATAAAATTTATAATAAGATTGGTATAGATTTAAGAAAAAAAAAAATCCATTACCCATTAATAGCTTTCCTTTTACTTTCCCTAATATAGGTTGTCCCACTGTTTTTTACAGATGCTATGATTTTGCATCTCTGTACAGTTGAAATTAGATTAAAATGTCAAAGAATTGATATTTGGGGTTTTACACTGCAAGTATTTTTCCCTGTGCATTATGGCTTCTGCCAAGCACCAAATACAGCAGCATCTCAGAGCTTTTTCTAGCCTGCCCTAAACAAGAAGCACTAGAAATTATTGAAGACAAGTTGGCCTTGTGAGATTTCCAAACTAGTTTATAAACCAAAGAAATTGAGTGAGATAAATTTAGAACACTTGGGAGCTTTAAAAGTCTATTTGTATAAATTTCAGTTACTGCCAATGTGAAAGCATGTCCTAGAAATAGAAAAGGTGATCAAAATCTCACCTCCAAATAACATTCATCCCCCCACAAAATGCACAAGGGCAAACTTTACTTTCATGTGAAACAATAATACATTCTTATCCAGAAACCAAAACACATTTGGGTGGGAAGAGGAGAGGGTTTATTGCTTTTATTGTCATTAATGTTTATTGATTTTATTTATCTTTAACAACTTGTATTTTCTGGAGTTTTTCTTAGATCCACAATCAGATCAATTGTTTAACAATTGCTATTATGATAAGCAATATTTATAGATTATAGGGAGAGTAAAGAATTTACTGCACCAAATCATTTATGGTGGTGAATTCATTATACGATGATCAATAAAACACTATATTTATGGACTATCAGTCACAGGAGAAAAAAAAGAAAAACAACAACTTTTCATTGAAATAGTCGATTTACAGAATACCAGAACTGTAATGGATATTTCTGCAAAATAAAATATCAATATCCTGAAAGGTCATGCCTTTTAGTCCAACCAAAAATTCTAGGAATCTCTTCAAACACATGTATACATGTATAATATACATGTATAATATGCATGTATAATACAAAGATATTTGTAAGGTATTAATTATATCATTACCAAAATCTTTGGACTGTTTTTAAACAAACAAATTATCCAAAAATAGAGGAATACTTTATATGGTATATTCATACAATGAAATACTATTTAGCAATTAAATCTCAATATAAAGATTTGAACTTTTATAGAAGAAGAAGGGCTAAAAGTTGTAGGATAAGTTTGTAACTAGAGGACAGACATATATTAATTTGGGTAAAGGGAAAGGCAAATAAACAAAATGGTACTAGCTGTAGATGGCAAAGGAAAAAACATAGCAAATGTGAAAAAAAATTTTTTAGAAGTGAAAATAAGTATTTATGTGCGTTGTGGAATAAATAATAGCTATCAAGCTAT
>NW_006408531.1:9693062-9695158 GCF_000296735.1 Chrysochloris asiatica
TCTTGGACGTCCTCATTTCTTCCATTTGCTTTAGCATCTCTACACTGGAGAGCAAGTTTTCAGTGTCTCTTCTGACATCCATTTTGACCCTTTCCTTCTTTCTTGTCTTCTCAATGATTTTTTGCTTTCTTCATTTACGATGTTCTTCATGTCACCCCACAACTCTTCTGGTCTTAGGTCTTTAGTGTTTAATGTATCAAATCTGTTCTTCAGATGATCTCTAAATTTAGGTGGATATATTCAAGGTCATATTTTGGCTCTTGTGGACTTATTTTCATTTTTTTCAGTTTCAGTTTGAATTTGCATGTGAGTAATTGATGATTTGTTCCACAGTCTGCCACTGGCCATGTTCTCACTGATGCTATGGAGCTTTTCCATCGTCTCTTTCCGCAGATGTATTCAACTTGATTTCTATGGATTCCTTCTGGTGAGGTCCATGTGTATAGTCATCTCTTATGATTTCTAAAGAAGGTAGTTGAAATGAACAAATTATTGCTTTTGCAGGATTCTATCATGTGATCTCCAGCATCATTTCTATCACCAAGGTCATATTTTCCAACTACTGATCCTTCCTCTTTGCTCCCAGGCTTTGCATTCCAATCACCAGTCATGATCAATATATTTTGATTGCATGTTTGATCGATTTCAGATTGAAGAAATTGGTAGAATTCTTCTATTTCATCCTCACTGGCTTTAGTGGCTGGTGTGTAAATTTGAATAATTAACTGGGCTTCCCTGTAGGTGAATGGATGGTATCCTATCACAGACAGTGTTGTACCTCATGACTGATCTGGATATGTTATTTTTCACATTTAACGCAATACCATTCCTCTTCAATTTGTCATTGCCGGCATAGTAAACCATGTGGTTGTCAGATTCAAAATGGCCAATACCAGTCCATTTTAGCTCACTAATGCCTAAGATATTGATGTTTATTTGTTCCATTTCATTTTTGACAACTTCCAATTTTCCCAGATTCATACTTAGTACATTCCTTGTTTCGATTTTCAATGGATGTTTACAGCTGTTTCTCTTCATTTTGAGTTGTGCTCCATCAGCAAATCAAGGTCTCATGGGCTTTTCTCCCACAAGCTTTACTCCATTCACATTATCATAATCAACTCTACTTTGAGGAGGCAGCTCTTTCCAGTCACATTTTGAGAGCCTTTCAACTTTTCCAGCACTATATATGACTCTATATCTGACAGTGTTTCTCTGCTGTTCAGAAGGTTTTCAGTGACTAAACATTTGGAATTAGTTCGTCACTCTTTCTTCATAGTCTGTCTTTGTCTGGAAGCTCATCTGAAACCTATCCACCATGGGTTACCCTGCTGGTATTTAAAATACCAGTGGAATAGCTTTCAGAATCACAGAAACTCACAAGCCACCACAGTAAGACAAACTGACAGACAAGTGGTGGCCGTTTGGTTTTAAGTGGAAACTGTCATTTTCATTTTGAGGAGATCAGTGCACATGCAAAGTAGAATACTCCAGGGGTGGGAGTGGAGTGTCCACTCATTCAGGCATCCCCTCTAGTCACCAGAATGGAGGTGCACAGACAGTGAGAGACCAATGAACAGATACCAAAAAAAGAATGTCCACACCTGTATCTCCATGGTTCTGTCAGGTGTTCATGGCTGTTTTGATCCTTTCCCCACTTGGTCTCTCCTAAGATGATGGCTCCAGGAGTAGCTTTTTGTTGTTATGCACCATGGAGTCGGTTCCGACTCATAATGCCCTTGTACAGGGTTTCCTTTGCATCTTTAATTAGAAAGCAATGGATTTCTTGATTCTGCTACAAATTCCCCTAGCTGTAAGCCTTCCAATCTTCTAAATATTCCTTTATATGTAGTTCAGAGTTCTAGCACCATCCCCTGAGCCTATTTGGTCTGGTATTCTGTGTTGTTGGTGACGGAGCTCCTCATGGCACATCTACTCAATCCACCATCTTAAAAAATGTACTGATGAAGATCAAAGAGCACAGCCTTTGGTATGGATTACATTTCAATGTAAAGAAAATAAAAATCCTCACCACTGGACCAATAAACATAATTCTTATCAACGGAGAAAAGATTGAAGTTGTCAAGGAATTCATT
>NW_006408531.1:9700373-9725526 GCF_000296735.1 Chrysochloris asiatica
TGCTATGGGTCAGAACCTACTCGACAGCACTTAGCAACAACATTTTTAAAAATAAAATGATGGAGAAGCTCAACATCATCATACAAAAGAAAACCAGGAACTGACTGTGGAACAGACCATCAAGTGCTCATATGCACAATTAGGATGAAGCCAGAATAAAATTAAAACAAGACTCTATGACTCAAAATACAGTCTTGAATATATTGGATGTATTGGGCAAATTTGCAGCAAAAGATTGTTTCAAAATGTTTAAGAGAAAGATGTCAGTTTGAAAATTAAGATGATAGTTAAGGTTTTGTGTCAAATTGACTGGGCCAGAATTCCCAGTGGGTTGATATTTAAGATGTAGTTATCCACATGGTAAAATATAATACAGGCATAGTTAACTCTATGATGATTGGCTATGACTAGGCCTAGGTAACTATATGATGATTGGCTATGAGGAACCGATCAATTGAACAGATATTTCCTTGGGGATATGACCTGCTCCCAATATAGTTGACATTTAGGAAAACATACTCCCTTGATAGGGGCGTGGGACTCTACAATTGTTAGCCATTTCCTTGATGTGAATTTTTCTTTACATATATATACATATATGTTTCATTGGTTTTTCTTCTTTAGGGAACGTAGCCTAAGAAATGTGGTACTGAAAGTGAAGTCTAAAGAACCAAAATCACAAGTTTGAGTTTTCTAAATTGGTACTCATTATTGGTTAATTTTAACAGCACTGATAACCCTACCTTCATTAGTAAAGTAGGTTGTAGGGTGAAGACATGTCTGACCTCCACTTCATAGGAATCATCCTTGGGCTGCTTTTGAGTTTGGTTATCTTCCCTCTTGTGGAGTCAAAGGAAGACAGACTTAGTCACCACATGGTTTTTGCAGTAAGCATCAAAGTGGGAGTCAATGCAATGACTCCAGACTCATGGAAGCATGAGGTTTTATAAGATAATGTATCAAGTAACACAGGAAATGAATCTTTTAGTTTTTAGAGTATTATTTTGGTTTTAGTTGCTTGTGATGGCTAAAAGGAACATAAGAGATAAAATGCTTCCACTGAGGGGATAAAAGCAGAGTCTAGAGATTTCTGAAGCATATGCCATGCTGGTTAAACAGGATAGTTAATAGGGGGCCAGGTCCTACTGGATCAGCCCTGCCAGATGTCCAAAGTAATATGCATATGAATGGGGTTAGTTCAGTGATGAAGAAAATATTGAACTTGAATGTTTTTTAAAGGCTTATGTGTTGGAATGTCTTTTAGGTACTGATTTCTCCTATCTATTATTATGAAATACATATAGACATATGATGGCAATGAATACTGGGAATTATGATTACAGAGAGATTGTAAATCTACCTTCCACTTATACTTTATTGCATTTGCTAAAAGTGGAGTTTGAATTTGCCCAGAAATAGGTTTCTTGGTTTAAGCCTTGGTAGAGTGTGGGATGTTAGGGGGAATCCTGAGCCCTACCAGAATTTCAGAGTTGGGACATTCGAGATCATGTATATGATTAATAGGTACCAAGTTGACAAGGGGTGGACTGTGATAATTAAGGTTTTGTGTCAACTTGACTGGGTCAGGATTCCCAGTGGTTTGACAGTTAAGATGTCATTAACCCCATGATGAAACCCAGTACAGGCAAAGTTAACTAGGATGATTGTCTATGTGTAGCCAATCTATTAAAATGATGCTTCCACCTGCTCCCACTATAATGGACATGAAGTTAAAGCTCTTTCTCTTTCCCACTAGGTAGCTAGGATTCTACAAGTATAAACCATTTCCTTAATATAAACTTTCTTAATATGTGTACATATATAAGTTTCACTGGTTGCTTATCTAAAGAACCCAGTCTAAGACAGTACCCATGGCCCAACACATGGTCTTTTTGCCTCTTGTGTGTTTGAAGACTGGACAATGAATAATGAAAATTGAAAAATTGATGCATTTGATTTATGGTATTGGTGAAGAGATTTGAAATTTCACATATTGTCAGAAAACAAGCAAATTTGTTTTGGAAGCAGTATCGACAGAATACTCCTTAGAAGCAAGGATAGTGATTTTTTCATCTCTGATATTTTAGACATGTTATCAGGATGGACCAATCCCTAGAAAAATACATCATGTTTGGTAAAATGGAGGATCATCAAAACAGAGGAACACTCCTAATGAGCTGGATTGACACTGTGGCTTCAACAATGAGCTCAAACTTAACAATCGTGAGTATGATGCAGGACTGGGCAGTGTTTCATTCTGTTGTGTATAACATGTCTATGAGTCAGAGATGACTTATCAGCATATAACAATAACCACAAGGGATGTGCTTTGGGATTTCACAGAATTGAGTTTGAATTCTGATCACATCACTTTAATTCTATAAAACTGATCAGTCTCAGGTTTCTAATTTTTAATGATACTTACAGGTTATGGCCATTTTAAATAGTGTGATGGATTCATAGGTTAGGCACTGGACTGCAAACCACAAGGTGGGCAGTTTAAGCCCAGTAGCTGCTTTTCAGGAGAAAGACTGAACTTTCTGTTTCCACAAAGGTTTAAAACCTCAAAATCCCATATAGGGTCCCCACTTTGATACATTGAAAACACTTTGTAAATTGTAGTTACTAGATTATTAAGGAATATTAAGTAAATAATATTATATACATATTACCTTATAGCAAATGAGCTCTGGAGGCAGAGTGGTTATGAGTCAGGTTGCTAACCACAAGGTCAACAGTTCAAAACTACCAGCCATCCCTCAGGAGAAAGACAAGTCTTTCTACTCCCATAAAGATTTACAGCCCTGTAAACCCTATGTAGGGTTGCCATAAGTCAGAATTGACTCTACAGCACACCACCACCACCACATTATAACTATGTAAGAATCACAACACTTGTCAGTCAGTTTGTCCTTGTGTGGTAGCTTTCTGGTTGTGATGCTGAACGCTATGCTAGTATTCCAAATACCAGCAGGATTAACTTTGGTGGACAGGTTTTGGCAGAACTTCCAGAATATGACAGAGTAAGACAGAGAAAGAGATGGTTCACTTCTGAAAAATTAGCCACAGAAAGCCTTATGAATAGTATCAGAACATTGTTTGATACATTACCAAATGATGAACTCATAAGGTTTGAAGGCATTCAAAATACAAGTGAGGAAGAGCTGCCTTCTCAGAGTAGTTATTGCTATGTTTTTGTTAGGTGCCATCAAGTCAGTTTCAGCTTATAATGTGACCCTATGCATAAAAGAACAAAACATTTCCTGGTCCTGCATCATCCTCAAAATTGCTGCCACAGTGATAGTCTATTTTTTGGGAAATCTTCCTCTTTCGCCCAGAGCATCCACTTTACAAGCATAATGTCCTTCTTCAGGGACTGATTCCTCCTGACAACATGTCCAAAGGATGAGAGATAAAGTTTCACCATTCACCTTCTGAGGAGCATCCTGGCTGTACTTCATCCAACACAGATTTCTTTGTTCTTCTCCCACTGCTTGGTACTTTCAATATTTTTCTCCAACATCATAACTCTAATACATCAATTCTTTTATAATCTTCCATATATATTGTCTAATTTATTGGCCTTAGAATAGAGTCGACCTTAAAAAAACATGGATAGAACAAAGCTGTCTGAAGTTTCATTTGCTGGCATGGCATGACTCAAAATGAAAATAAACAGCCACAAAAACCCATTAATTCACAACATAGAATGTATGAAGCATGATTGAAGAAAATTAGAAGTCATCAAAAGTGAAATGGTACACATAAAGATCAATATTCTAGGTGAGCTTAAATGGACTGGTGTTGGCCATTTTGAATAAGGCAATTATATGGTCTATTATGGCAGGAATGAAAATTCAAGAGGAGTAGCACTAAATTCATTGTTAGAAAGAATATTTCAAGATCTACCCAGAAATATAGCACTTAGAATAATAGTATAATATCCATACACTTACAGGGAGACCAGTTACTGTGACTATTACTCAAAGTTAAACAGAAACCACTAATGTCATATACGAAGGAATTGAAAAATTTTGCCTACTTCTGTAGTTCGAATTTCATCAAACATGCAATCAAGATGCATTGATATTTATTGGTGATTGGAATGCAAAAGTTGGAAACAAAAAAAGTATCAGCAGTTTGAAAATGTAGCCTTGGTGATAGAAACAACTACTGCCAGAGATCACATGATAGGAATTTGGAAGACAATGACTTACTCATTGCAATACCTTTTCAATAACATATATGGTGACTAAATATGTGAACCTCTCTGGATGGAATACAAATAATAGAATCAAATTAATTACCTCTGAGGAACAAGGCAATGGAGAAGCTCAATATTGTCAGTAAGAACAGGAGTATGGGCTAACTGCAAAATAGACCACCAATTGCTCAGATGCAAGTTCAATTTGGAACTACAGGAAATTAAAACAAGTACACAGGAACAAAAATACAATCGTGAGTATATCTCATCTGAATTTAGATACTATCTCAAAAATAGATTTGATGACTTTAATAAACAAAATGTTATTAAAAATACAGAAAAAAAAAAAACAAAAACAAGACCAAAACTGATGTTTGAAGAAACTCTGAAACATGCTTTAGAACTTAGACAAGCTAAAGCAAATGAAAGAAATGACAAAGTAAAAGAAATGAGCATATTTCAAAGGGCAGCTCAAAAAGACAAATAAAAGTATAATAAAATGTGCAAAGATTTCAAGTTAGAAAACCAAAATGGAAGATATCTGTATTCTTGAGCTGAAAGAATTGAAAAATTCAAGTACTGAAGGGTTCTGTGGTTAAAATATTAAATGACATAGGAAACATCAAAAGAAAATGGAAGGCCACTGGGCCAGGGTATTCAGAACCATAGTCTCAGGGGACAAGAAGGTCAACTGGAATAAAATAATCCACAAAGACAATGTTCTATATTCTAATTTGCAGAGTATCAACAGGGAACTTAACAGCTCATGAGTGTCAATCTAAGATGCAACTCTTGGGCTCTCCCTGTCAGGAGGAAAAGAAAGTGATTGAAGACATATAGAAACAGTTTAGTTCAATAGACTAATGGACCATACAAGCATCAGTCTCCATGACCCTGAGAGAAGAAAAATTACATGGTGCCACTACCTAACTGCTCTGAAAAGGATCACACTAAAAAATCCTACCGAAAGGTGGGCAACTCAAACCCACCACCTGCTCCTCTGCCCGGTGACATTTACAATGACAAGAAGAATGGGAGAAAAAAAACTCTCAAAATAATAATAAAAGACCAAGCTTACTGGTCAGATTGAGACTAATGAAATCCTTGAAAATATGGCCCTTAGTCACCCTTCTGGTGTGGAAATGAAGTCACCCTCACAGCTCAATTTTCAGACAAGCAATAAACAATAACAATGGGGAGGTAAGCACACCTTAGAATAATCAATCATTTGAGACTAAGAAGACAGTTTACCCAAGGACAAAGTTTACAAGGGGCAGGAAACAAGAAGGAATAGAAACAGGAAGCACAGAGAGGAAGTGGGACAAGTGATGTTACATTTTGCAATTATAAAAGTGATGTTACTCATTGCAATCAATAAGATGAAATAAAATGTGTATGAATTGATGAGTAGAAAACTGATCTGCTCTATGAAACACCCAATTCACAATTTAAAAAAAAAAAAAAAAAAGTAAGGATTACACAGTCATTGTACCAAAAAGGAATTTGTTGGTGTTTAAGCACTCCAGGAGATAACATATGGTTAATAACCAATGGTACTGAAAGAAGTTCAGCCTGCATTGAAGGCATTGAGAAAAACAAGGCTCCAAAAACTCACGGAAAACCAGTTGAAATGCTTCAGCAAATAGCTGTCATTCTGGAGGCACTTGCTCATCTACACCAAGAAATTTAGAAGACCTGATGAGCCAACTAGAGGGGATTCATAGTTATGCCCCACAAAAAGATGGTCCAACAGATGTGGAAATTATAGAGCAATATCATTAATATCACAAGTAAAAATTTGCTGAATATAATTTTTAAAAATTGTTGAAGCAGTACATAGGCAAGGAACTGCCAGAAATACAACCTCAATTCAGAAGAGGGCATGTAACAGGGGATATCAATGCTGATACTGTTTGTATCTTGCCTGAAAGCACAGAATACAAGGAACAATTTTAGTTGTGTTTTACGGAGTCTGCAAAGGCCTTGAACTGTGTGGATCTTGAAAAACTATGAATAACATTGTGGAAAATAGGAATTTTAAAACACTTAATTGTACTCATGTGAAACCTGTGTATGACCAAGAGGCAGTTGTTCAAAAAGAACAGATTTTACAGGGGAGTTAAAATCAGGAAAGTGTGTGTCAAGGCCATATCCTTTCACCATATTTTCTAGTCTTCATGCTGAACACATGATTAGAGAAGTTGGACTATATGAAGACTTCAGCAGCATCAATATGTAGATGGCAAAATCTGGTTTACTGAAAGAAAAGAGGACTTAGAGTATATAATGTTGTTGTTGTTATATATAGTCAAGTAATTTTTGACTCATAGTATTGAGTTTCCAAGGAGTGGCTGGTGGGTTTGAATTGCTGACTTTATAGGAAGCAGTTCAGTTGCTTGTTCTACAGCACCACTCCACTACTTAGTGGTGAAGATTTAAAATGACAGCTTTCAATATGGATTATACCTCAGCATAAAGAAAACAAATGCCCTCACAACAGGACCAATAAATCACAATAAACTAAAAAATAAATCAAGTTGTCAAGATTTTCATTTGATTTTGATCCACCATCAACACTCATAGAAGAAACAGAAAAGCTGATCCACCATCAACACTCATGGAAGAAACAGAAATTCAAAGGACCTATTTGATTGCCACTGTGAAGATTAAGGTGCCCTTGATACAAGCCATGGTATTTTTAGACACCCCCATATGTATATAAAAACTAGACAATGAATAAGAAAGGCTTGAGAAGAACTGATGACTTAGAATTACAGTGTTGTTGAAGAATATTAAAGATAATACAGACTGTGCAAAGAATGAGCAAATTCATACTGAAAGATGTACAAGATGTTCCTTAGAAAAGATGGTGACACTACGTCTCATGTCCTTTGGATATGCCATCAAGAGAAACCAGTCCCTAAGGAAGCACAGCATGCTTGGTAAAGTAGATAGAAGGTCAGTGAAACTGAGGAAGACAGTCCATGGCTGTAACAATGGACTCCAACAAGGGAACAATTGTGAAAATGGTGCAGGGCTGGGCAGTGTTTTGTTGTATTGTACATAAGTTCAATATGAATCAAAACTGACTTGATGGCACCTAACAGCAATAATAACGTAACAATGGAAATAAGAAAAAGACTGGAAGGAAATACTGCAGTATAAAAACACAATAGAGTTTTTTCCAAAGAAAATTTCTTTTACAATATGAATAAAATAAATGCTATAATCATTTTTAATGTCTACTCAACTATTTGGGCTAGAAAGTTTACACCAAGAGAATATTTTTCAACTCCCAGTTTCAGGTTCTTTCCTTTCCCACTCTAACTGCATTTTACTTACAGAGTATTTTCTAAACATATTCATTTAGTATCTTTCTCTCCTTCTCTAGATGGCAAACCCTGCCTATCAGTTAAAGTCATTTGAAATATTATCTCCTTTGTGAAACTTTGTTTTAACTTCCAAGAATCTCTGGGTGATGCAAACTGTTAACAAGCTAGGCTGCTAATCCAATGATTGATGGCTACAGTACACCCAGAGACACCTGAGAAGAAAACCGGGTGCTCTACTTGTGAAAAATCAACAACTGAAAAAAAATATGGAGCATAGTTCTTCTCTGATCTTCATGGGGTTGCCTTGAATTGGAATCCACTTGATAACACCTGAATTGATTGCAGCAGTATTATTCCTTCTGTTTCTGTGCTCCAGACTAGTCAGCTTTGTATAACACTAATGACGGGCATCACCTCATCATAACCGAAGACCGACGAGTCAGGTCCAACTCACAGCGATCCTGTATAGGGATTCCGAGGAGGTGCCAGTGGGTTTGAACTTCTAATCTTGTGGTTAGCAGTCCAGTGCTTACTCCTACAGTGCCACACCAGGGCTCCTTCACTCTAATGACATGCTATATTATTTAATCCTCAGAGAAGTCCAATAAATCAGATAGTCATTATTCCCACTTAAAAACTGAGGAACTGAGTTAAAGAGAGTTTGAACATTCTGATCCCTTATTCCGTCCTTTCTCCTCATTGCTGTCAGATCTTAATTCTGTTTATGCCCTTAAACTTGATGTTTTGGCACCAGGAAGATATTACTGACATCTCCAACATCAAATATAGACAGTTTAAGATAAATATTACTAATTTCCTTCAATAGAATTTGACCTGCATACATTTCCATCATCCTTGTCCCTTAAAATCTTTATACTAACTTATGATTTTCTCAAAAATGTCTTCTTGATATCCTTCATGCCCTGCACTAGGTACTGGGGATTCAACAATGAGAGACAATAGCCAAGGTGCTGCTCTTCAAGGGCAGTGCTGCTTATCTGTAATAGAGACACACAGTAACCAAACGGTTACACAAATGATTTCATAATTGCACCTGTGATGAGTGCCATGAAGACTAAGGACCCAGTGCTATGTGAACCTATTTTAGACATTATTTTTTCCTTTCAAAAATGAAGGTTAAGTAAAAATGCAGAGACAGAGTAAATGAGAGGAAGTGGAATCAATTTTTATATAATCTTGTTTATATATATAACTTGGAGTCCTAGTGTGGGGCTAGAGGACAATGCGCTGGACCACAAGGTCCATTTGAGCTGCGAGGTTGGTGGTTCAAACCCACCAGCTGCTCTTAGGAAACCCTATACAGGATAGCTATGAGTCAGAACCAACTCCATGGCACTTAACAACATCAATATGTATAACTTAGTATACATACATTTTTCATTTTACATTAATGTCTGTCCTTAGCCTTTTTAAAGATCTTGCACTTCCTTCTGGAATGACCATTAATTATGCTTGTTTGTTTAATGCTAATTCCTTTCGAAGTGTTGATTTACTGTGAAATTTTCATGAACTCAAGGTCCAAGTATTGTTATGATGTAACCTGATTGATTCTCTCTACTTTTGTCCATTTGGTGATGTTGTTAAATACTGTCAAGAAGATGTTGACTCACAGTGATCCTGTATAGGATTTTCAAGGAGCATCTGGTGGGTTTGAACATCTAACCTTGTGGTTTGCAGTCCAGTGCTTATCCTACAGCACCACATAAAGAGTCCATTTCTGCTTTTAAAGCTTTTCAGATAAGAAGACAAGTTTGCTCTAGTTTTATTACTAATGTAAATTCAAGCTTTCCTTGAATTAGTAACATTAGATCATTTGTAAGTAACACCTTTCATGGTCCATTAGGAAAATCTGGAATATAAGAAGACTCAGGAATGATATTAAGGTTTGTGTGGGTAATATCTAGATAGCTGGTGTTATTTACTTGGGAATGGTTGCTAAAAAAATGGGAATGTAACATAGAGTGATGTAATCAAAAGTTAGTTATGCATGTGTAAAGTTGAAATAACTATTTGTTCTTGAGAAGTAAAATGAATGTATAAATTTAGAATTGAAAAATAATTATCTAGGCTAGAGAAATAAATGGGGAACCATTGTTGTTGTCAGGTGCCATCGAGTCGGAAGCAACTCATAGCGACCCCATGCACAGCAGAACAAAACAATATCTGATCCTGGGCCAACCTCACTACCGCTGTCACACTTGACACCATCAGTGATGCCACCTGGCTGATCCATTAGTATCTTATAATACTAGACTGTTCTAGACTGTATGAGATTTCTACATAAGTGGGAAACGTGGAGCTCCTGCAGCAGTTCATCATTTAGATGTCAGGAAGATGAGCTGAAGTAGAACTGGAAAAAGAGACTCCAAAGTAGATACCAATGAAATTCTGGAAAAGCAGGAGATGGAAGTGCACTTTTAACCAGGAAAACAAGTCTTTCAAAGAAGACTGGGTGATCAACTGGGTTGAACAACTGCTGATAGGTCAAGAAAGATAGAGTCTGGGAATGAAAATCATTGATGATTTGCATCAGAGCAAAGTAGGTGACTTGGGGCAAAAACTTAACTGAATTGAGTTCTAAAATGAATGAAAGTACATGAAAAAAGCACTTGAGGAATTTGGATATACCATTACCACCGATTACTTTTGAGTCAGTTCAACTGATGGCAATCCCAAGTGTGTCAGAGTAGAATTGTGCTTCATAGAGTTTTCAATAACCAACTTTTTTGAAATGTATGATCAGACTTTTTTTCCCAAAGTGACTCTGAATGGATTCAAACCTCCAATCTTTTGTTTAGCCATCATTTGTCCCACTCGGGAACTCTTAATTTGTGTTTAAAGGAAGAAAAGAAACGAGGTAGTAATTTAGAGTGTGGATATAGGGAAAATCTTTTTTAGGATGGGAGAAATAATAGCATGCCTGTCTGCTAGTAGGAATCACCCAGTAATGAGGTAAAGACAGAAAATGTGAAGCCAAGAAGTGAGAAATGTTACTGGGAAAGCATCACAGGGTTGAATCAGTCAAGTACATAATGAGAGATTTGGTGGTCTTCAATTGAAAAGCCAACAGGCAACACATAGTAAGAGAAGAGAAGAAAGAACAAAGAGGCAAAAATGAGGTTTGTGGCTTGATAAAATACTAGTAGCTTGTGGGTTTTCTTCCAAATTTCTCAGTAAAATAAGAAGCAAAATCATCAAGAGATTAAAGATAAGTGAAGAGGATTTGTAAATATGAGGAGAAAAGGGAATACATTAAATAGTCATCTGGGAGAGAGAGAATGGATATACTAGAAAATGTAGCATGATTGCCTGGCACACTAAGGGAGCATTTGCCATTATTTAACTTGAATCAAAAATAAGACGACTGGGTGGTTTTCTCAAGTCTGCCCCTGGGTGGGTGCAGAGTGGTTAAAAAGTTGGATGGTACCAGGGGTGATTCTACCAGAAGAGTATGAAGAAGGGAAAGAGTGACAAGGAAGATGAAGATGAGAGGAGCGTGTATGGGAGAATAATGGATAATGAAAATGCATGGATTATAGGTCTTAGAAGGTCCCAGTAGTAGTATTAAAGTTGGAATATTTAAGAAAGTAAAAAGGAAGGTAGGAGGTATTAGTTGGAGAATGCTTGAAATGTGATTGTGGAAAGTTTAAAGGTATTAATATGTCAAAGTCAAGAGTTGTTGTTGTTCAATGCCATCAAGTCAGTTCTGGCTCATAGTGAGCAAGTATAGGGTTTCTGAGGAGTGACTGGCAAGCTTGAACCACCTACCTTGTGGTTCAAAGCAACTTTGCAGTACAGCGCATTAACCTGCAGCACCACACCAGGACTCCAAAAACTGGGAAAATCTGTTGTTGAAGTTGGAAAGTAAACCAAAAATTGAGAGGACAGGAAGTGACGAGTAATGTATGTGACATTTAAATTACAAGGAATTATCATAGGAACAGTGCTAGAGAGAATAGGGATGAACTAAAATCTTCAAGAAAATGTGAATGTGAATAGGAATTCTACAAAAGATTGGAAGAAGAAATAATAGTAGATGACATGGTCAAACAACTAGAGGTACAAATATGTGGTTTTAGGGAAATGAGGAAAGAATAATTGTGTGGAAATTGAAGTGAAGTGCAAAAGACAAGTGTAGCGGTACAGAGATGTGCTAAAGAAAAGATCTACCCCTGATAAGAAGGATCACCACCCTCAGGAATCCTGGCCTTTGCTTTCAATTATGTAGCTCAAGTTCGATTGCTGGCTTATTGTCAAATGAGCTTAAAAGCTACTCTCTTTTTAATTCTGAAAAAAGAGAAAAGAAACTTCAATCAAATAGAATTTGAAATGCACTCTATAATTGCAAGTGAATATCCTGGTGTTCTGATAAGTCACAATATATCACTGATGACAATCCAAAAATTGTTAATGATCATTAATTAAACAAATTAGAGGCTACAGGCAAGGTCTTTTCAGAAAAGAATTTAGGGAAATGGGAAATAACATTAACATATACATTATCAAGAAAATATTGAAACTGGAAATCAGATTAATGGTACATGATCTGTCAGTTTCCTAAAGTCCCAAGAACTCAGAATAGCACTCTGACTGACAATAATGCTTTGGATATAATATATTTTGTATTTTTCCAAATCCAAATTTCTCCTTTCCGTGTCAAGAAGAAGGAACTTTGTGATGATGTTCTAGAGCAGATCAGTACAACTTCCTGTGATGACGGATGTGTTCTACATCTGTACTGTCCAGCATGGTAGCCACTGGACACATGTGGATATTGAACAATACAATTATAGCTAATGTGATGCAGGAACTCAATTTCTATTTCATGCCATGTAATTAATCCATGTCTTCATAGCCAAACATTGGGTATCATATTAGACAGTAAAGTTCTAGAGTATTTTAGCAAGATAAATAGAAAGTAAATCTAGGAAAAGCATAAAATTCTAGGCAGATAAAGTGACTGTGCCCCAATGTATTTCTTTTTGTTTACAATTATGTGTCAGCTATTTTAGCTGTAGATTTCCAGGTCTCCAAGGTACTCACCTACCAGGAAACTCTTTTTTGTACTCTCTCACCCTCATGTAAGAGTCCTACCAAGTACATCTTTATTAAACAGGTTGTCTTTTAAAATCCCAACCTGGTAAAGATAACAAAGCTATTGTATAACCTTATTTTAAGTCCAAAATGAATGGCGAAATTAAACAGCTAACCAATTCCATGTAAATATTATTTATTTTATAAAATGATAGATTGTTCATGAGCTATTAGAAAAACACTATAATTTGAGTGGTGGTGGTAGAAAGTTATGTTTTAATGATGAAAATGGAAAAAAACAATACAGATTTTTTAATGAGAGTTTATTTGATTTTCCCTTTGCATAAATGGATTTTATGTACTGAAAAAAAGTAGCTAATTTTGATAGATATGACTAGAATTGGCATTACAACTGATGGCTATTGGAGCCAGCTTTCTCATTCTAATTTCTTTCCTGAAACTTCCAATTGGAGATGACATCAATATTTATGTGAACTGGGAAAAAGAAATGAGGCTCAAGGTACATAAAACTGATTAATGTAAACTGGAGAGGAAAACTCTAAAACTAAATCTAATGATCCATCAAAGAACAGTCACTCTGCTGCCAATTTGAAGTAACAACTTAAATCAGAGAAGATGCCAGAGAATAACAAATATCTTACTGTTAAGAAATAAAATATAAAAGCTTTATTAAAATCAAAGAGCAAGAGAACGATTGTGAACTCTTAGGACAAAACTGGCATCATTCTCCAATTAGCCGAATACCTTAGAGAGGATTATGTGTCTGTGTGCCATATTTAAATTAGCTTTACTTGTAAAATCACTACATGCCTCAATTCAAAATGCAGCTGAGAAATCTCCCTGTTTGACGCACAGATGATAACCTAATTCCAACTATTTTTATCTCTTTTGTAATTCAAGTGATGCATGCTATATATTATTTCCCAAAGAGTCAAAATTATATTTAGAATTAAAATTGGTTTTATGTAGTTCAGGTTATTGCACCCGAAAGCAATGAGTCATGTTCCAGAAGTACACAGATTTGGGAGGCAAATACAAAACCATTAACTGCTCAGCAAGAGCTTGCTCAGCCCCTTAGCTCTAAGAATAAGCTTTAAAAATACTATACAGTCAATGTGGATTCTAGTATCAAGGTCACCTCTGTTCCTTTTTCAAAGGTGCCATCGGCTCTTTGTCTTCTACCTTAAGGCCATGAAACTAAACCAGGCTTGGAGTTTTCAGCTTGTTACGTTCTGTGCTACAGCTTATATGGGAAGGTGATGCTACTGACCCACCAACCTTCCAGTCCTCACAAAAGTTTTATGAGGGATGACCGCTTCAAGAAATGTGGAAATAGAAGCCTGACAGCTAAGTAATGTTTTCAATGTCATACAATTTTAAGAAATGGAACCAGGCTAGGATGACCACAACTCAAGGTATGTCTCCTAACCATTGTTCCTAACCAGAGTTTTGCTGTCTTCATCACTTGGCAAAGAGAGAGAGAAAGAGAAATATCTAGAGCAGGGGTGGGAATGCCTGGCCCAAAGACCATGATAGGTCCCCAGAAAACATTTGTCCTGGCCCTGTTAAGGCTCCCTTTTAAAAGCGTGTAAGCCAGTCACTTTTTGTCTATATAGCACCCCCATTTCGGGTAACCAATGTCTAAGTTGCCCATCCCTGTCAACCCTGTGTACTGTGGGGGTGGATATGATACTTGCTGTAAAGATATTTCCTCTTTTGAGCTACTACATCCATAAATATAGGTCAAGTTCATCAAATTGTAGTGGATTACTCTTTTTTTCCTCTTGTTCTGATCATTTAGCCATTGAAACAAGGTCAAGTGGGTACTATCTGCAAATATGGGTATGCTTGTGCATCTCCCCTCATTTCATATCAGCTGAACACTTCACTCTCTGCTCTAAACCTCTGTGGCCATGTCTTTGTCTCTGGGCCCAGTAGTTCCCAGGTCTTGTCATACTGCTGGCCACCCAGGTGTCAAGCTGGGATGACAGGAGTCTATTGAATGTGGTTGGACTTACCTCACAACTTCATTGCTGTGTTTCCCCCACTTCCCCTTTTTGGTAGACCAACGTGGTTACCAGCAAGACCACATGCCTGCTCATGTATTCTCCTTGAGTCTCAGTCTTGGATGGGGGTTTGCCCTGAGGGGACCCAATTGCTTTTCTTGATGGGATGCGTTAATTAAATATTTGAACAAATATATCAGGCTAATTTTTAAGTTGATAATTTTGTATGGCCCACAAATGATATTATAAATGTTGGTAGAAAACAGGTTCCCCAACTCTTATCTAGAGAGTTACTAATGCCTTTATTTTAACACAAATTATTGTAGAAAAACTTATCAACATCTTTGAAAACTGAAAGGGCCTAAAAAATCTCATGTTTAGGAAATTAAAAAAAAAAGTATTTCCTAAACTTGTTCCAAATTGTTTTCACAACTATAGATGTCACAGTTATTATGAATTGATGAGACCTATGAAAATAGGAAAGCACACTCAGTCAAAGTCATATTTAAGGTCATGAAAAACATGGTCAGCAAGAAAAGCTTTGTCAATGAAAACCAACACTCAAAGTGGTCAATCTGAGAAATTCTACTTCCAAGATGAAATAGTATCATCTCATACTAAATCTCCTATCTGGAAAGCTATTTAAAAAAAGGATAAAATATTCTTAAAAAAATTTTTGAAGACATCACAGATGATCAAAGACATTTAGATTTAAGGGTCTGGTATTCCAGAGATGGGGGGTGGGGTGGAAATTCATTGAAGGGCTCATGATCTTCTCTGTCACTTTTCTTCTTAAAATATTTGTCTATTAGTGAGTACTATGGGCTGATGCACAAAACATAAAGTGTCAGCCCTGAGATACAGGCAGAGACAAAAATGGATTATGAGACAACCAAGCTGGTCAAAGCTTAAAGGGCCAAGATTCTAGAAAAAAGGGAAATGCAGAGAAGGGAACTCAACATTTCAACATCCTGCTATTTTTATCTCTTTTGTAATTCAAGTGATGCATGCTATATATTATTTCCCAAAGAGTCAAAATTATATTTTTGCATCGTTCTTTCCCTCTTAGCATTTAAAACTACTATGCTGCACAAAGTGAGAGTCATAGAAGTTAAGCAGAAATCCATGGCAAAAAGACTTAAAAAGAATTCGAAATTTCTGAAATAGCATCACACCAGATTCAAAATTTGAAGAGCAGGCTATGGAATTCCCCAAACTTTGAGATCAATGAAGGAATGTTGTTGTTAACTGTTGTCAAGTCAGTTCCAACTCATAGAGATCCTGTATAGAGGTTCTGTGGAGCAGCTGGTGTATTTGAGCAGCATATGGTTAGCAGTTCAGTGCTTATTGTATAGCACTGTACCAGGACTGCAATGAAAGAATAGACCCAGGAGTAGAGGCAAACAAGAAATAGAACAACAACAACAACAAAAATGCAAACATTCTAAAATAATTTTAATCATCAAAATGAT
This sequence comes from Chrysochloris asiatica, assembly GCF_000296735.1. Classification (NCBI taxonomy): domain Eukaryota; kingdom Metazoa; phylum Chordata; class Mammalia; order Afrosoricida; family Chrysochloridae; genus Chrysochloris; species Chrysochloris asiatica. Next base: position 9,716,464 of record NW_006408531.1, read on the forward strand.
CTTCCACTCTTCTAACTGGTTGCCAAACACAAACAAATACTTTCTGGAAAGAAATAAAGTAATATAGATACAGAATGCCTGATCTTCAATCTAAAATTACCAGAGATTTGAAAAAGTAGAACCAAGAAAGCAAAAACAAAAACAAACAGAAACTGTTACACTACTGGTAAATATAATATTGAACTTTGACACTAATTATAAAATAATTCTGAGTACTGTACATAAGGGAGCTCTGGTAGCATAGTGGTTACAAATCGAGTTGTGAACCACAAGGTCAGCAGTTCAAAACTACCATCTATTCCATAGGAGAAAGATGAGGCTTTCTGCTCCCGTAAAGATTTACAGCCTCGGAAACCCTGTACAGAGTCACTATAGGTCAGAACCAATGGGACAGCACATAACAACAAGAACAACAATATTTAAAAAAATAAATATGAAGACAAAAAAGTCACCAAAAGACTGATATCAAAACATTAAATTAAATTTTAGAACTAAAAAATACAATAATGAAAATTAATAATTTATTAGAGTTTGTAGCATTTTAGATATAACTGATAAATGTAAGTATAATAGTTATATCCAGGAAGAAAAATAATGGAAAATATAAAAAGGTATATTAGATTCAAGGGACTTAATGAGAAGGACTAACATATATGGGTGAAATCCCATGAGGAAACTACAAAAACAATGGAGCAAAGCATGATCAGAAGAATTATTTAATAAGATTATAAAACAGATAATAAATTACAGATTCCTACAGCTCTAAGTAGAACTCATTCAAAGAAAATCTACACCTAAACACATAATATTGGAACTATTGAACACTGAGGACAAGGAGAATGTTTTACAAGCAGTCAGAGAAAGATACCCATGACTTGAAAGAATCAATAATATAACCTGACCATTTTCAATAGAAACAAAAGGAACCAGGAAAACAAACATGTAAACAAACAACAATAAAAAGAAGTAGAGAACAGTCAACAGGAATTGTTCAAAGGGAAAGGTCTCCCAGAATGGTTCCAGCCTGCTGAGTAAGGGATGTTAAAGTCATACCCAAACTTTGCTACTTTTTTTTTGCCATTATAGACTGTAGAATCCAATCTGGTTTTTTGTTTTGTTTTGTTTTTTTCCTCGGTGTTTTATTTATTAGTTCCTTTTTTTTCTTTGAGGGTGGGAGGGGCTCTTTCTCTCCCTACTTTAAACAAGAAGGGACAGCAATTGTGGTCATATAGCCAGGCTACAATCACACCCTATAAAATCTCACCATTGAGGCAAGGGCCAATACCAGCTGCTATACACCAGATAGACAGTCAACACCTGCTACAGTTACTCTGAATTGAGTAATAAGAAAAGTGAAAAAGGAAGCACATCTCCTTATCACATCAACATGGAGGCAACCAGAAAGCTTAATAATATGTCAACATATATTCATCTAATTATTAAAAAGCATCTAATTATTGAAGATACCCAAGAGACAATGGAACATTTTGGCACATGTCAATAAAAAAAATGAGTAACTGAGACAAATAAGCTGCAGGTAGACCTAGATTTCCCATTGGAAAGAGGGTAAGCTTTGGAACTACCTGAAAATGAATTCAGAATGATATTGAGGTGCATCCAAATGTCCCACAGAGGGTTTGACAAAAATAAGGAAGAAATCAGGAAAACACTGCAGGATCAATCAAATAAAATAGAAATAGCATTGGAAACAATTCAAAACTTGCAAAAAGAGGTCTAAGTGATTAATAATAAAATACCAGAAATGGACAATACACTGAAAGTGTAAAGGAACAGAAGTGAAGATATGGAAGGCAGAACCAGTGAGCTTGAAAACAAATCTCTCAATACTGCTAAGATAGAAGAGCAAGCAGAAAAAATGATAAAAATATCTGAAGAAAGTCTAAGATTCACGAGGGACAACAGGAAGAGGAATAATTTGAGAATTGAGAATTGTAATTCCAAAACAGGAAAAATCACAGAAGACAACAGAAGAGATAGTTGAAGAGCTTCTGGAAGAAAATTTCCCTAACATCAGAAAAATGACAAGATAAGCATTCAAGATGCTCAACGAACCTCAGGAAGGATAGACCCCCAAAAGAAAATCACCAAGACATACCATAATTAAGTTCTCTAACTCAAAGATAAGGAAAGAATCTTGAAAGCAGCTATGGAAAAGAGAAGTGTTACTTACAAAGGCAAGCAAATCAGATTAATCTCTGATCTCTCAGCAAAAACCATGCAGACAGCAAGGCAATGGGGAGACATATTTAAAACTCTGAAAGAAAAAATTGTCAGTCAAGAATTGTCTACCCAGCAAAGTTGTCAATCAAATATGATGGTGTAATAAAAACATTCCAGGATAAACAGAAGTTAAGGCAGTTTGTCAAAGCCAAGCCAGCACTTCAAAATATCCTAAAGGGAGTTCTTTGAACTGAGAACTAACAAAAACAGACAACAGCCAGAGATTGATATATGTGGCAACACCACCCAGAACTCAATCAACAAATGGAAGAGTCCAGAACAGAACATAACTATAAGAGTGGATTCAGAGGATTTGTGAGGTCAGTCTATGATCAAAACAATTAAAATGTGAAAAAACGTAAAAATATATGAGGAGAGATGATGAAGAAATCAGGTAGATTGCAAGGTAAAACAGACTGTTATAAATGAGGAAAAGTTCATAGAATATAGGGTAACCTAAAAGAAAATTATTACTTCACAACATATCTATAAAATGAAAATCCAAGAAGAGCATTGTTGTTGTTGTCAGGTGCCATCGAGTTGGAACCGACTCATAGCGACCCCATGCACAGCAGAATGAAACAATGTCCAATCCTAGGCCAACCTCACTACCACTGCCACACCTGACGCCATCAATGATGCCACCTTGCCAATCCATCTCATTAGGGGTCTTCCTCTTTTGCTCTGACCCTCCACCTTACCCAATGACTGTTTCCTCTGGACAATATGTCCAAAGTATGAGAGACGAAGCTTAGCCATCTTGGCCTCCAAGGAGCACTCTGGCTGCACTTCTTCCAAAACAGATCTAATGGTTCTTTTGGCAGTCCATGGCACCCTCAGTATTCTCCTCCAACACCACAATTCAAAAGCATCAATTCTTCTACTATCTTCCTTATTCACTGTCCAGCATTTGCATCCGTATGAGGCTATTGAAAACACCATGGCCTGGGTCAGGCGCACCTTAGTCCTCAAGCTGACATCTCTGCTCTTCAACACTTTAAAAAGTTCCTGTGCAGCAGATTTGCCCAATGCAATACGTCGTCTGATCTCTTGACTGCTGCTTCTGCGAGTGTTGATAGTTGATCCAAGAAGAATGAAGTCCTTGACAACTTCAATCTTTGCTCCATTGATAAGAATGCTGTTTATTGGTCCAGTGGTGAGGATTTTTGTTTTCTTGACATTGAGATGTAATCCATACCGAAGGCTGAGCTCTTTGATCTTCATAAGTAAATGTTTCAAGTCCTCTTCACTTTCAGCAAGCAAAGAAGAGCATAGAAACATTAAAAATATGAAGCTTCAGAAAAGATATCCATACTAAAAGAAAGAAAGAAAAAAATCTTTGTTGGCTACCAGGGGTAGGTAGCATGGAGGGGACAGTAGAGCACATATTAGGGGATAGACACATCATAGTTCAGGTGCTGCGGAGGGCAATATACAAGAAGGAGGATGGAAGTGGAAGAACAAGGTTGTTAAGGGAACACTTAGGCATGTTTGCATGGGCTAAATGGGGCAGAAGTAAATAGTTTATGCTCAACAGGATTCTGTGATACAGGGTTTGAGGGACATTCTTAATGGGTAAAAGTGAGGAAATAATGTTAAGATGCTTGACTGTCTTATGAATGTTGGTTTCCTTGCCTACTATTGTAAAATAGACTCTTGAGTGGGATAGAAAAGAATATGAGGAAACATGATTACAGAAAGATTGTAAGCCCATCTTCAACCTATAACTGATTGGAACCTAAAAGGGGTTCTAGAACTTGCCCAGTGAAATAGGTTTCTTCAGGAGCCTTTGTAGTACATAGGACCATAGGTGGAATCCTGAGCCCCATTCAGAACCTTCTGAGGTGGGACATTCCCACTTGAAAGTGCATGCAGACCAGCCTGGAGCAGATAGAAGAACAGAAGACACTTCTTGAAAGAAAACCCAGAAGGAAAAATTGAAAACAAAAATGGTAGTCTGGTTGGCTACTATAAGAACAAGCAAGTTGTTCACTGGGGAGCCATCAAGACAAGTAACCAAGTTCCTTCAGGACAAACCCTCCTGCAATACTGAAACTTAAAGGAAACTCATGAGTGGGCATGTAATCTAGCTGGTGACCACAATGGTCACTAGTGAGTGGAAGAAGGAGAAAGGCAGCAATGAAGAAATGGGCTGTGTTCGACCACATTCTATAGAGTCCTACTGACCTGGATATGAGACAGAGAAGAGGAAGTGCTGGTTGGTCCAAAGTGTAGTGAGAATTGAGGACTCCTAAGCACATGGGCAATGACCTAGCCACAGAGGGCTAGAGCTGAGAGTGAAACGTTCAGCTGATAAGAAGAGAGGAGAGACACATAAGAACACCCAAATTTGCAGATAGTGTCCATTTGGCTTAGCTTCAATGGCTTGATGAACAGAACTTGAATAGAGCAAGATAAAGAAATCTGATTAAGGAAACAAGTGTAAACTGCTACAATTTTATTAATTTGACCTATATTTATAGATGTAGTAGCTCAAAATACCAATTGAGAAGGAAGGAGTCTTCACATCAAGGATCAGACATATCCCCTCTGTACACAGCAGTCAAGATATCAAATGACGTATTACATTAGGCAAATCTGCTGCACAAGACCTTTTGAAAATATCGAAGAGCAAAGATGTCAGCTTGAGGACGAAGGTACACCTGACCCAAGCCATGGTATTTTCAATAACTCTTATGCATATGAAAGCTGAACAGTGAATAAGGAAGACCATAGAAAAATTGATGCTTTTGAGTTATGGTATTGGAAGAGAATATTGAAAGTGCCATGGTCTGCCAGATCCGTGTTGGAAAAAGTGCAGCCGGAGTGAGCTTGGAGGCTAGGATGGCCAAACTTCATCTCTCATATTTCAGAAATATTGTCAGAAGGGACCAGTTGCTGGAGAAAGATATCATGTTCGGTAAGGTGGGGAGTGGGGGGGTTTCAGATAAAAAGAGGAAGACCCCCAGCAAAGTGGCAGCATCAGTGGGCTCAAGTAGGGCAACAATTGTGAGGTTGGCCCAGGTCTGGGCATGTTTTGTTCTGTTTTGCATAAGGTTGCTATGAGTCAGTACCAACTCGATGGCACCTAACAACAACACCCAGGATTAATAGGGAGGGGCCACTTAGACATTGACTACCTAAAATCAGGAGGCTATAAAGGCACGAAGTGGCTTTCTTACAAGTTTTCAAAAGGTAATTTAGTTTAATAGTGCAGGGGAAGTAGTATCCCTATTGAATAGTTTTCAACAGGACTGTTGAAAGGAGATGGGGATAAGATTCTTATGATTCAATAGTGAGTAATTGTTATCATGACTAATTGAGATTGTTACAACTGTAAAGATAGAAGTTTTGTAACATAAAGGGGGGAGTAGTTACTCTTACATTCCAGGAACAGAGGACCCTAGGACCATTAAGGGAGTAGAGTGCAAGCAGAATGTAGGAACCTATCCAGAGAAGCAGCAATACCAGAGATGGAGGCATCAAGAGATAGAGAAGCTGAGGACTCTAGACTCATGGAAAGAGAAAGGCTGTGTGCTGGCGACCTGGAGGCAGGCTTGTAGAATGTGCCCTTAGGTTGTTTAAATGATTATGTATTCCTGAATGTTTTTGTGCACATCAAAACAACAAAACAGAGGGAATAGAAGTAAATACTATTGAATGGTGACATATGGAGGGGATTGTAATCATTGCAATAATACAAAATAAAACAGGATGAGTGCAAAACTGATGTTCCCCCATGTAAACTACCACTGATAGTTTATATCAGTGTAAAGCACAATAAAAGCTTTTAAAAAAGTGGTAGAATTGATAACTTTATAATATTGATGAAAAAAATATATATAGCTGTCAACCTGAAATTCTATACCAACAAAAATGAAGACCATCTGTTCAAACTAAAATAAATACGGTAAAATTCTTGCAGATTCACAAGAAATGAAAATTGTATTTTTTTCAGGGAGATACAAAGTTATTTCAACCAGTAGCAGGAAAATTCAAGGCTTATATATCTTAACTATTGAATCATTTCTAACAATTAAGTATAATAAATAACATCAATTTACATTATCTCATACAGAGAACAGAAAAGGGAAGAATATTTCACAGCACGATCTTGACATGAATGCCAGACATGGAGATTTAAAAGGGAAGATGATAGGCCAGTGTCCCTCTTGAACATGGATGTTCAAAATAATATTTACAAAACAGGTATATATATATATATACACACACACACACATATATAAAGTTAATACATATTTTTCATTCCTGAAATGCAAGGATTTTTTTTAATTTATTCATTTTTTATTTTATTCTTCAAGAATCAATCGATGTGATTCACTGATTAAAATGATGAAGGATAAAAAATAACCACTGCAAAAGATCCTGTTCAATTGATAAAATTTAACATGCTCATGATAAAAATGGGTAGCAAGTCAGGAATAGAAAGAAAATCTCTTAATCTGATAAAGCATATCTTTTAAAATCTCAGAAATAAAATCTTATTTAATAGTGAAATACTGAAAACTTTCTTTTTGCAATCAAGCAAAGGAAAAGGGTGCCTACTTCCAACTACTGTGAAATTGTTTGCTTGGATAATAACCAATGCAATAAGGAGAGAAAAAAGTTGCGAAAAATGAAAAGGAAAAAATAATTTTTATTTAATCATGAACTTATTGTGCATTTAGGAAACCCAGTGAATCTGCTGTAAACTATTAAATTTTCTAAGTTGATTTAGGAAGGAGGTTGGATATCATGCCAGTATACAGAAACATTGTTTGCATATAAGAGTAAAAAATAATTGTGGAAGAAATTTTAAATTGATACCATTTGATATAAAATATTTAGAAACTAATATATTAAAATATATAAAAGTCTTTACATTAAAAATAACAAAACACTGCAGAAGAGAACTAAGAAATTCTAACTAAATAGAGAGAGAAAGCAGGCTTAGAATTTACAATGTTCAATATTATAACAATGTCAGTTTTCCCAAAATTAATTTGTATATTTAACAAAAACACAATCAAAATCCCAGTAGTAAGATTTTATACGTGTATGTAAATCAACAAGCTAATTCTAAAATGTATATGCATATATAACGTGCCAAGAATAACCGAGACAATCTTAAAGAAGAAAAATGTGGGAGAATTTAAGGTACTAGATATGCAGACTTATCATAAAAACCCTACAGGATCCTACAAAATAGCAAGAAAAAAGACAACACAATTGTCTTACTTTCTGACATGAAAATTCTTCTTCATATATATATACAACAGATGTACATATATGGGTGCCAAAAAAGTATACAAGAATGTTCATAGATGCATTATTCATAGTACTTAAAATTAGAAACAACCTAAATGTCAGTCAACAGTGAGATGCATAGATAGAATAATATACAGAAATTAAAATAAATTATATACTTATATGCAACAACACGGATGAGTCTCGCAAGTATAATATTGAACAACAACAAAAAGGCAAGAACAGAAGAATACAACCGATATAATTTTGCTTATATAAAATGCAAAATGTATGTGGTGTAGAGTTAGAAGTATGACTGGTAGAGGGACAATGGAAGGCTCTGGGCTCAGGACCTTCTTGTTTCTTGATCTGGGTGATTTTTGTCTAGGTGTGTTCAGTGTAAAAAACCATCAAGTTACTCAATTATAATTTAAGTAATTTTACAAATATATATTATTGTTGTGAAGAAAGCAAAAAGTCATTGAGAAGACAAGAAAGAAGGAAAAGGTGAAAATGGATGTCAGAAGGGACACTGAAACTTGCTCTCCAGCGTACAGATGCTAAAGGAAATGGAAAAAAATGAGGAGGTCCAAGAGATGAACAGAAAATTTCAAAGATCAGCTCAAGAAGATAAAACCAAATATTACAACAAAATGTGCAAAGATCTGGAATCAGAAAACCAAAAAGGAAGAACACGCTCAGCATTTCTCAAGCTTGGGGAACTGAAGAAAATACTCAAGCCTCGACTTTCATTACTGAAAGATTCTCTGGGCGAATTATTGAATGATGCAGAAAGCATCAAGACAAGATGGAAGGAATATACAGAGTCACTGTACCAAAATGATATGGTTAATGTTCAACTGTTTCAAGAGGTACCATATGATCAAGAGCCAATGATCCTAAAGGAGGAAGTCCAAGGTGCATTGAAGGAATTGTCAAAGAGCAAGGCACCAGGAATTGATGGAATAAAAATTGAAATCTTTCAAGAAAGTGAGGCGGCACAGGAAGTACTCACTCATCTCTGCCAAGAAATTTGGAAGACAACTATCTGTCCGACTGATTGGAAGACATCCATATTTGTGCCCATTCCGAAGAGAGGTGACCCAACAGAATGCTGAAATCATTGGTGAGTAAAGTTTTGCTAAAGGTAATACAGAAACGGCTACAATCATACATTGACAGAGAACTTCCAGAGGTTCCAGATAGATTCAGAAGAGGCCGTGGAACTAGGGATAGATATCATTGCTGATATCTGATGGATCTTGGCTGAAAGCAGAGAATATCAGAAAGATATTTACCTGTGCTATTTTAACTACGCAAATGCTTTCAATTGTGTGGATCATGACAAGCTACGGACAACATTCCGAAGTATGAGTATTCTGGAACACTTAATTATACTCATGAGGAATCTGTACCTGGACCAAGAGGCAGTTGTTTGAACAGAACACAGGAACATTGAATGGTTTTTAATTAAGAAAGATGTGCAACAAGGTTATATTCTTTCACCATACTTATTCAACCTGTATGCTGAGCAAATAATATGAGAAGCTGGGTTCTATGAAGAAAAACGTGGCA
>NW_006408531.1:9726703-9739051 GCF_000296735.1 Chrysochloris asiatica
TGAAAGAATACAACCTTGTCGCACACCTTTCTTAATTTTAAAACACTCAATGATTTCCATGTTCTGTTCGAACAACTGCCTCTTGGTCCAGGTACAGATTCCTCATGAGCACAATTAAGTGCTCATACTTCGCAATGCTGTCCATAGCTTGTCATGATCCACACAACCGAAAGCCTTTGCGTAGTCAAAAGAGCACTGGTAAACATCTTTCTGATATTCTCTGCTTTCAACCAAGATCCATTGAACATCAGCAATGATATGCCGTATTCCACAGCCTCTTCTGAATTCGGCTTGAACCTCTGGAAGTTCTCTGTTACTGTACACTTGTAACCATTTCTGTATTACTTTTAGTAAAAGTTTACTTGCATGGGCTATCAAAGATATTGTCCAATGATTTCTACATTTCATTGGGTCACCTCTCTTTGGAATATGCACAAATATGGATCTCTTCTGATCAGTTAAATAAAAAATATACTTTTATGGTAGTTGGTCATGTGCCATGCAGTCAGTTCCAACTCATAGATAACCTGCATAGGGTTTCTGAGGCTGTAAATTTTTACGGAAGCAGAAAGCCTCATCTTGCTCTGGAACCACTGGTGTTTTTGAACTGCAAACTTAAGTTAACAGCTCAACTAATAACCACTATGCTACCAGAGCTCCTTATATTTTTGTTTTTGTTATTATGTGTCATCGAGTTGGTTCTGACCCATAGTGACCCTGTATAGAGTTTCCAAAAAGCAGCTGGAGAGCTTGAACTGCCAACATTGTTGTTCAAACCAAATTTACAATCCAGTGCATTAGCCCACAGTACCACACCAAGATGCCTTTATAAAACCACTCAAATGTCAGTAGATGTAACGCACAGACATGCACACAATATATTAAACTTATAAAGTTATTCTGCAATAATTTAACAGTTTATATAGATTATAGTTGGTTGAGTACACCTGGTGTGGCACAATAGGACTAGGACTGGACTGCAGACAAGAAGGTAAACAATTCAAACCCACCATCTGCTCCTTGGAAACCCTTACAAGGTAACTATGAGTCAGAACCAATTCTATGGCACTAACAACAACAGCTAATATCTTTATAAATAATTCTTACAACCAGTAAGTTTGGACATCACTGACCAACACCAAGCATGTGATCAGATCAGACATTTATTAGTCACTCTTTCAACCAGTGATTTTCAAATATCAGTATGTACTTAACAAAAAAAAAGAAGAAAAAACCCAATCCGCTTGTTTAATACAGAGAGTTAAAGCTATAGAGAGAGTCAGTAAGCTTATAAATGGTGTTTATCATAATGTATTGTTGTTGTTGTTAACTGCCATTGAGTCAGTTACCTTGTTTAGGGTTTTCAAGGAGTGGCTGGTGAATTTGAACCACCTACCTTGCAATTCAAACCAACATTGAGGTCGAGTGCTTTTCTTACAGTGCCACACCAGGACTCCATCATAATGTATTACAGGTGCATAAAAAAGGTGTGCACAGGAAGACAAAGGGGTGGGGTGTTATATCTTCCTCAGGGGCTAGAGGAATTTTTCAGAGATTATACACCATGACATTGAATCCTAAAAGTTAAATATTTATTTGTTTACCTACAGAGTAAGGTCCCAAAAGTCATTATAAGTAGAAGTAACAGCTTCAGTAGAATAGATGTGCAATAGTTTGAGATCTCCTGGCTATATTAACCCAGAGGACAAGAGATGGTACCATCATAATAATATCATGAAAGTCTTTCTTTGCCAAGTATTTTATACTTTTGTGTGAAAGCAATAGGGAGATTCTGAGATTTTTCAAATTACGAAAACTTGTGATCAAATTTTCATCTTAAAATATGTGTATTTGGTGGTTGTGTGAAGAAAAGAATCAGGAAAAGCAATCCTATTGCACCTGCTTCTGCAAGAGAAGACTAGACTAAGGGATTAGCAGTAGAGGTATGGAAAAGATACTGAAATGATATACGTCAAGGAGGAACTATCAGAGACTTAACTTTGATTAAGGCTAAAGTCAAAGATGACTTCCTGATTTCTGACATAAGATAAAGGGTTCTGGTGTGGCACTGTAGAAAAAGCACTGGACTTCTAACTGCAACATTGATGGTTCAAACTTACCAGCCACTCCTTGGAAACCCTATATAAGGTTGCTATGAGTCAAAATCAACTTGATGATACTTAACAACAACAGCAATTATAAGATAAAAGGATAATGGTTAAATACTCTGTCTCTAATCTGTTGCTGTTGTTGTCAGGTGCCATCGAGTCAGAACCAACTCATAGTAACCCCATGCACAGCAGAATGAAACAATGTCCTATCCTGGGCCAACCTCACTACTGCCGCCACACTTGACGCCATCAATGATGTCACTTGGCTGATCCATCTCTTTGGGGGTCTTCCTCTTTTCTCTGACCCTCCACCTTATCCAGCATGACATCCTTATCCAGCGACTGTTCTCTCCCGACAATGTGTCCAAAGTATGAGAGACGAAGCCTAGCCATCTTGGCCCCCAAGGAGCACTCTGGTTGCACTTCTTCCAAAACAGATCTATTGGTTCTTTTGGCAGTCCATGGCACTTTCAGTATTCTCCTCCAACACCTAGCCAGTGAGAATCCTGGTGTGGCACTGTGGGTTAATGCACCAGACTGCAAAGCCATTTGAACTGCAAGGTCGGTGGTTCAAGCTCACCAGCTGCTCCTTGGAAACCCTATACAAGGTCGCTATGGGTTGGAATCAACTCGACAACACTCAACAACAATAACAACCTAGACCTAGCCCCACAGGAGAAAGACCTACCAATCTGCTTCCATAAAATTACCTGTTGCAACCTGATGAAGTCAGATTTAACTCACAGCAACCCTATAAGACAGGATAGAATTGCCCCATAGGGTTTCAAAGGTAAAACCTTTATGGAATCAGACTAATGCATCTTTGTCCCATGGAGTAGTTGGTGGGTTCAAACCACTGACCCTTCAATCATCAGCTGAATACTTAACTACTATGCTATCAGGACTCCTGTCTTAAAGATTATAGCCTATGGGGAAGTTCCATGGTCACATGAGGTCACTAAGAATTAAAACTGATTTGAAAGCATCTAGCAACAATCACAGCAACAATCATAAGATTGGAAACAAAACAAAACAGGAGGTATCCATCCCCTTATTTCAGGAACACCAAATCTACAAGTAATGCAACCAGTTTTAATCACTCCTCTTCCAAACATGGGAACCTTTTCTAAGACTTAGTGAAGTTATTGTTCCATAACCTACATCTTAAGTAGCTCTTCTGGAGAATCTTCAAGGTAACTGAAAATGGGGTGTGTCTTTGGGAAATTCTTTACCACTAAGTTTTATGTGGCTTACTCACTCGAGATAGAGAATTTGAAATTAGAGAAAGAAGCAGAGATTCTAATGTTGGATGGCTCCATTGAACCATGTATCCAGCTGATACATCTTTGTTGTGAAAAGTGGGAGGATCCTGTAGCTATTATTAAAATTGCACAACAACAAAAATGATGTGATGAAATGCTTATTGTCCTTGATTAGGCTGTCCACTCAGATAGCTAAAGATAGAATATGCGTGATAATAAAATCTTAAAGCTGTGAAAGTAATTGCTTCTGACATCTCCAACTAGGTAGCAGGCTGCCCAAACAGTCCTATTCAGTCACAGATTCTATGCCTAATGAAGTGAGAAGAACACAGTGTAGATACAAATTAAAATCTACTTACCAAGAACAGTCAGTATTTTCTTCTCTTTTCTGTATACTTCCTTGTTTTATGTGAAGGAGAAAATAATCTGTTGGGAATAATCACTCTTTTGTGTTCTAAGTTAACACAGTAAAGCTATTATTACCTACAAGAAATGGTCGTCTCCAGAAATTCTAATGTTACTGAAACCTGTGGTTTCTATAGGACTTCTGGTAGATTCTTTTAATGATTATTATTAAGTAGATGAAATATAGTTGTGAGAGAAAAGGAACCTGCTTCAAGAAATGGCTAAACATTTATCCTATTCTTTTAAGTTTTCTTTTTTTTTATTATTTATAACATTCAACAATTTTGAAGACCTAGTTTTTCTATTAACCACGCATCAACTGACATTGTGTATCTCAGGAGAGCTAAAATTTTAGGATGGAATTTCTTCTGTAACTGGATTGCAAAGAAGTATGATGTAAACAACCAAAGATTTGAATTGTTCCAGAAATTCACTTTCTAATTATTGTGTGTTTTGTCTCTGATGTAAATTGTTTGTGAGTAACTTTGCTTACTTAGAGAAAGGAAAAAAAAAAAAAAAAAAGACAGGAAATCTCCTATGACTCAACTCAAAACCTTGTCCGCATTCTTTTATACCACCTCAGAGTAAAATGGAAGCTAAAATGCATCTTTTGTGATACAGAACCTTCAGTAAGGAAACGAGGCTTCATTAAACATATTACTGCAATAAGTCATCTATCATTCAACGGTCGATTATACTTTGGCAGTTCTAGCCTAGACTTCTGCAGCTGCAGTGAGTCTCTCTGGCTTTGAGAAATCAGGTGAAAACCCATACAAACAATCCTACTTGTGCTGACACAAATAAGGGAGCTCTTTTATAACTATTTCCCCAAATGTGGATATATTATTATATGTGCAATATGTTTTTCAAATATAAATATGATACCTGTATTGCAAGTGAGATAGATAGCATAATACGAAGAGGAAAAGTGTGGCCTTGTGGTTTGATGACTTAGGTTTAAAATTATTTCTGCGCTCCTCTTTTAGTTACTCTGAGCAAGTCAGTTATCCTCTCAGGTACCTGTTGTCTCATCCTCAAATGGGAAAGCAATGCCAATCCAAACACTTTGTTGTAATGTTGTTAAATGCCGTTGAGTCAGTTCCAACTCATAGCTATCCCGTATAGGGTTTCCGAGGAGTGGCTGGTGAATTTGAACAGCTGACCTTGTGGTTCAAACTGACCTTGTCATCCAGAGCCACACCAGGAGTCCTAGGTTATGAAAATTAAATGAAGCAATGAACATGAATACACTGCACATTATAGCCTCCTTAAAAATGTTATCGTTCATGCGGTAGCCTGGGTGGGATCCTGGCACAGAGAAAGGACAGTATATAAAAACTAATTTTAGCTTAATAATCACTTATCAATATTCACTCATTAAATGTGACAACTGTGCTATACTAATGTCAGATGTTAACAACAGGGAAACTGTGAGGTATGTGGGCCTCTAATATTTTGCAACATTTCTATAAAGCTAAACAAGGGAGTTGAAAAAAACAAATCAAGTATTCCATTCAGAAGACTTCTTTTGTCCCTTCAAACAACCTAAAATTGAACTTGCATAGTCTTTCCTGTCTAGTTAGAGTGATGACAAAGAGAAACATCTGCTTTATGGCAACTACCGAACCATCAGAGAACATTCAGCCTGGACCTCACAGCTCTCCTCAATCCTCTTCCTTGTGTCTACTCACCACCATGACTATTACTTCCAAAACGTTGATTATGCAATCAATGAACAATTAAGGTAAAAGTGCAGGATTTAATTAATGATTCTGAAGATTCCATGACACAGGAAATATTGTTATTAAGTAGCATTGAGTCGGTTGCAATCTTAGTGACCCTGCATGGGTTTCTGAGAAAAGGCTGATGAGTTTGAACCACAAAATTTGCAGTTAGCAGTCCATTACTTATCCTACAGCACCACATCAGAACTACCAAAACATTGATTGTATATTAACAGGTAAGGTTAAATTTCAGGATTTTATTGATAATTCTGAATTTGCAATGACACAGCTAGCCTAGATGTGTATGTCTCTGGGGCAAATTATTAAAATATATGAAGCACTCATCTTAACTATGGAGATAAAAACACAAACTATCAGTCACTGATTTGAGAATTCTTTACCTATTTGCATTTGAGTGTTATTTTTTGTTTTGTTTTTTGTTTTAATGACTACTTCCAGAAGTTCTTATCATACATAGAATCATTTTTTCTTAACCAGCCAAATTCAGGGACTTAAAAAAAAATGTTTAATATTGCTTTATATTTTTAACTTTGTATCAAACATAAAGGAAGGAAGATATTAGCTTAATTATCAACAAATAAGAAGTGATCAGTATAATAAGGCTAGAAGTGGGATAATTCCAGAAGAGCAGGAGTTAAGAAGTATTGATTGAGTTCCCCCTATGTCCTTGGCATTCTCATTGCAAGAGGAACATCAAGTAAAATGAGCCATGGTTTCTGGGCTTAATAAATCTGCAGTTCCATTGATGGAGCAAACAGGTTAAATAATTCCAGTTATTGAGTTCTTCCTACTTCTTGGACTGTGTTCCAGGAGCATGGAATACTTTTCTCTTTCAATGCAACAGTCTTAAAGAGTACATATGATTCTGCCAATTTGACACAAAAGGAAACCGAGAGTCAGAGAGGTGAAGATAATGACTCCAAATCTATACACGAAGTAAGTAACAGATTAAGATTCGAATACAGAACTGTGATGCCAACACCCATGCCCTTTCACCATGATACGATGATGCTATGTGTTTTCAAAGTCAAATTCAATCACTTCACAAACAAATTGGAGCAACCTTCCTGAAAATGAAATAAGAATTTAGGCATTTTCTGTGGCATCACTCAACAGTAATGAGAATACATACTCCAAAAGGAATATATTAGTTCACCAGAGCCTTTTTAACTAACACCTTGACCTGTCCTTGAAAATGACCTGGTGATGAATATGTCAGTTCTCCTGAAGCCCATGTGGGCCACTGATCCAATGAACCACTTAGAAGAAAGCCTGAAAGACATGAAACTGCTCTGCCAGTAAAGGTCCTCAACCATTCTACACATTCCTGAAGTATTACCATGACTGTGTGTTCTCTGATGCACAGGTAAGTGTGAAGCCAGCAAGGGGAAAGCAGAACTTTTAAAATTATGTTTCAAACTCAGATGTTATGCAACTATGCAGTATCATGTTTAATTCTTATATTATAAAACTTCAGACCTGATTTCTCAGGGTCTCTGGGATAAAGGTCAAATCATGTTGCTTAAGAGAGGTCTCTTATCAGTTTTATGGATAGCTGTCTCCAGAATGTGCCAAGCTTATTTGATAACATTTGGCAAGATGAATTTTTCCAGCTATAGTTTCAGTGACCAAACAGCAGTGAAATTAAGATCTGATACAGATTTGACATTCCTAGATTTTCATGTTACAAGCCCACTGGGGTATCTTTGAAATGCCTTAGTAGTCCTCCTCCCAGACTCCTAACATAGAGTGAAGATGCTCCCTAAAGAAACTGTTCAGCGTAAGGAGTGTGGTCAAACAACAGTTATGAAAAGTTTGGACATGCTCTCTAACAGCAGAACTACCACAGGATTGAAGCTAATCTGAATATGACCTATGGACTGGCAGTTCTTTGCTAAAAGGACTAATTCTTACAAGGAGGAAGATTAATATATTGGGATATTAATTTGGGCTTTGTTTATCCCTGTGCCTCCCCTAGTCTACAAAGGCAGCCAGTCTGGAGGAGTTTTTTCTTTCAGAAGTTGCTTGTAAGCACCTCCCCCCTCTTCTTGCCCTTTGTTCTCAAAATACGCTGGATTCCTCAAAGAGATTAAGCTAAGTGTTCAGGAGCAGCAACCAGAGACATGAGTGCTTCTGATGGGAGAGCAGTGGAGGCAGCAGCGAGAAGCTGGAAATTCACCTGGGAAGGGAATACAGGTTGAGGGTCTCTGGAAAATGAGGGCACTTGTCTTACTTTCTGGTCATGCTTTGAAAGATAGCAAAATTCTCCAAGATTTCCTAGATTCAACCTGTGAATCTAGGAGGCTGCACGCTAAAATTGGGACTGCCAGTTCAGGCAAACACTCAATAGCCAGCTTGGCATTGGGACAGCAGAGATGTCCACATGTAAGAAACAGGTAGAGCAAGAACAATGTAAATCTCAATAGCAACTATGACAATCTCAAATTTTCAGGCAGACTTTTAGGTAGAATCTAAATATGAGTGAAATAGAGTCTCCTGCTACATTTGAAAGAGATATAATTTGATTTAGAGTCATGTGATTTTTCTTCCACATCTGAGTTCCTTCCTGCTGTCACAATCATTTGAGCTTAGAACTCTTGGCTCTATGCCATGCCTGTCCCCACACTGCTTCCACCTTCCTTACTTCACCTTCAATCCATGCACAGGCTTACACGGACACACTTACCACCATTTATGTTTGTGGATGATGGAGGGATTTTTAATTTCTAATAAAAGGTCATAGTCACCCATAGATTCCCAATATAAAACCCATGAAGATTTATCTCCACTTAAATATGCAACTAGAAATACCAAATTATTTGCCAATTCATTACCTTTTGAAGAATATCCTGGAAAATCTGAGCTGAAATTAAGTGAATCTTTTGCCAAAAGGAATATTTGAATTGTTCTTTCTTGAGCTATTAACTAATGCAGTCTCTTCTTTAACAGTTCTGCTGTGGTATATTTGATTCAAAGCAATCTTCCAATTGTTTTACCATTAGCTTAAAGCAAAAGAAAATGAAAAGCATGACAAGGCATAAAATTGACCTCAGCAATATCTAAGCTTGGTTCAGCCGTGACCATTATCCTAAATGCTCTTACAGTCTGAACAAAATAGCCATAAAATCGGGTTATTGTTTTTAATTTTACAACCCATGATTTATTTTGTTTAACTTCAGTGACAGCCTGTTATCCCAGTAAGTGTCGTCAGTTAGGAAATGCAAGCAGGAAATCAAGGCCTAGAAGTCATTAGTTGTAGCATGTACTCATTTCATTTATCTTCCTGTTTAACTACCAGAGTATGATCCGTGTGATTCCTATTATATAAACGAGCACTGGGAATTTTTAAATAAGAATAGCTCGTAGAATGAATAACTCTGTTTTGAAAGAAGTATAGCCAGAACTCTCCTTAGAAGCAAGCATGGAGACTCTGTCTAACAAACTTTAGGTGTGTTATCAGGAGAGACCAGTGCTTGAAGAAGGACACCATGCTTGGTAAAGTAGAGGGCCAGCGAAAAAGAAAAAGACCCTCAATAAAGTATATTTACATAGTGACTACAACAATGGGCCTAAATACAGCAATGATTATAAGGATGGTGCAAGAAGCTCTGGTAGCGTAGTGGTTACGAATCAGTCTACAAACCACAAGGTAAGCACTTTGAAACTACCAGCTGTTCCACTGGAGAAAGATGAGGTTTTCTGTTCCCATAAAGACTTACAGCCTCAAAAACCCTGTACAGGGTCACTATGAGTCGGAACCGACTCCACGGCACATAACAACAACAATAAGGATGGTGCAGGACTAAATAGTGTTTTATTCTGTTGTACATAGGGTCCCCATGAGTTGGAACTGACTCAATGACACCTAACAACAACAACCTGTTCTTCATATAATCCAGTTTCTCAGATTATTTGCTCAACATACAAATTGAGTAAGTATGGTGAAAGGATACCTCCATGGAGCACACATTTTCTGATTTTAAATTGTTCGGTGTCTCCTTGTTCTAGTCTAACGACTACCATCTGATTATGTACAGATTCCTCATGAGCACAGTTTTAAGTATTCTGGAATATCTGCTCTTTGCATTAGTCATAGTTTGTCATATGTTATTTCTTGACATGGTTGAACATTGACCATGTCTTTTTGGTACAGTTACTCTGTGAATTCCTTCCATCTTTTGATGTTTTTGGCATCATTCATTATTTTGCCTATCCAATCCTTCAATCTTCCAAGGCGAGTCTTGAATCTTTTCTTCTGTTTCCTCAGCTTGAGAAATACTGAGTATGCGCTTTCCTTTTGGTTTTATAAATCCAGGTTTTTGCACATTTCATTATAATACTTTGTCTTCTTGAGCTGCCCTTTGAAATGTTTTGTTCCATTCTTTTACTTCCTCAATTTTATTGAATTCCTGTGTGTTCTGTAGGATAAGCACTAGACTACGAACCATAAGGTCAACAGTTCAAACCCACCCCCTGCCCTCAAAAACCCTATACAGGGTCACTATGAGTTGGGACCAACTTGACAGCAACATGCTCAAGAGCAACTTTCAGAGTCTCTTTTGACACCCATTTTTTGTCTTTTCTTTCTTCCTTTCCTTTTTATGAACTTTTGCTTTCTTCCTGCATGATTGGATGCACGTAAGGCCATATTTTGTCTCTGATGCACTTCTAAAAATGTTCTTCATCATCAGCCTAAACTTGCAAATGATCAATTGATGGTCTATTCCACAGCCATCCCTTGGCCTTGTTTTCGCTGTGTAGTCTATATGGTGAATTCCATGTTTTATGCTGTTTAACAAAGGCATTTGCAATGAACATATCATTGGTCTTGAAAAATTCTATTATAAGAACTTTATCAATCATTTCTCTCACCAAGGCTATATTTTCCAAGTACTGATTCTTCTCTTTGTTTCCAATGTTCATATTCCAATCACTAGTAATTATCAATGCATCTTGATTGCATGTTTGATCCATTTCAGACTGGAGAAGTTGGTTGTTGTTGTTGTTAAGTGCTGTGGAGTCGCTCCTAATCATACCGACCCTGTATAGGGATTCCAAGAAGCAGCTGGTGGATTTGAACTGTTGATCTTGTGGTTTGCAGTCCAGTGATGATCTTACAGTGCCTTCAATTTCAACATCACTGTCTTTCGTGGTTGGCACACAAATTATAAATGGCATTGGTCATTTTTAATCAGATAATCATGTGGTTTACTGCTCTAGGACATCAAATCAAAGAGGAATGACATCACATTAATCATCAAAAACAACTGGCAAGTTAGTTCTTCTCCATGTGGGCCTGCTTCAATATCCTCACAATATGGTGGCTACAAGTGAGCAAGTGGAAAGGTTCCGTGCATTTTTGAGCTTTTCTAGAAAGTTACACAAGATCATTTTCAATATGTTTTATCGATCTCATAGGCCAGCCCTTATTTCCATGAAAGTGATTACTAAGGATTGCTGGAGACCATCTAGAAGGCTGACAACTACATATCCATTACCCAAAGATAACATTTAGTGAAACCATTCCCTAAATTGAATTATAACTGTTATTGAGTTGTTGTTATGTGTCACTGAGTCAGTTGTGACTCACAGTGACCCTGTGCTCAATAGAACAAAGCACTATACAATCCTGCAACACCCTCATAGTGGTTGTTATGCCTGAGCCCAACCTCGCAACATCCACATAGTGGGTGTTATGCCTGAGCCCAACCCTGCAACACCCTCACAGTGGTTGTTAGGCCTGAGCCCATTGTCGCAGCCACTCTGTCAATCCCCCTCATCAAAGATACTCCTTTTCTTGCCGAACCTCTACTTTATCAAGCTTGATGTCTCTATCTAGGGACTGGTCCTTCCTGACAACATGTCCAAAGTATGAGAAACAAAGTCTCACCATCCTTGCTTCTAAGGATCATTCTGGCTGCACTTCTTCCAAGACAGATTTGATTGTTCTTCTACCAGCGCATGATAATTATTCTGCACCAACACTATAATTCAAATGTTTATATTCTTCTGTGGTCTTCCTTATTCATTGTCCACCTTTTGCAAGCATATGAGGAAATTGAAAATAGCATGGCTTGGAATTTTCAGGCAACATAGTCCTCAAAGTGACATCTTTGCTCTTGAACACTTTAAAGAGGTTTTTGCAGCAGCTTTACCTAATGCTGTATGATAAGCAGAGTCCTGGTGTGGCACTGTGAAATAAAGGACTAGACCGCAAGGTCATTTTAAGTAGCAAGGTCAGTGGTTCAAACTTACCAGCCGCTCCTCTGAAACTCTATACAGGGTCACTGTGATTCAAAATTGAATCAACAGAACTTAGCAATAGCATACAACAAGCACTGGACTGTGAACCACAGGGTCCACGGTTCTAGACCACCAGACCCTTTGCTGGATAGATGATGCTTTCTGCTATTGTAAAGATTTAAAAATCCTAGTAAACTCTACCCAAGGTCTCCATGAGTTGGCATGAATTCCATGGAACTTAGCAACAGCAACAATGCATTGCTTGCTTTGTTGACTATTGTTTCTGTGAGTGTTGATTGTAGATCCACGCAAAATAAAGTCTTGGACAACTTCAACCTATTCTACATTTATCATAATGTTTTTTATTATTCCACTTGCAAGGATTTTTTTTTCTTTACATTGAGATGCAATAATCTAATTCATACTGAAAACTGTAGTCTTTGCTCTTCATCAGTATTTTTTAATCCTTTTCATTTACAATAAACAAGATTGTGTCATATGTGTAGCACAGATTGTTAATGAATCTACATTCTTCGTGACATATACTTCTTCTTCATATTAATACAGCTTCTTAGATTATTT
>NW_006408531.1:9743566-9758236 GCF_000296735.1 Chrysochloris asiatica
GATTTTCAATGGATCTTTACAGCTGTTTCTCTTCATTTTGAGTTGTGCCCCATCAGCAGTTTGGAGTGTTAATAGTGGGTTTCTCCATTGTCTCTTTCCACAGATGTAATCAATTTGATTCCTGTATGTTCCATATTGCCTGGTTGATGTATAAAGTCACTGTGTTGAAAAAAAATTATTTGCAAGAATAAGTCATTGACTTTGCCAAAATCTATCATGGAATCTCAAACTTCATAAAAAATTATTGTTACACAACAGCCATATTTTCCAGCTACCAATCCTTTCTCTTTGTCTCCAACTTTCACATTCCAATGAACAGTAATTATCAATGCATCTAGATTGCACATTTAGTCATTTTCTCAGAGATGAAGATAGTAGAATTCTTCAGTTTCGTCATCACTGACTTTAGTGGTTTGTACGTATATTTGAATAATACTCTTATTAACTGGTCTTTCTTGTATCCTATCATAGACAGAATCGCACTTCAAAATAGGTTGGAAATGATGTTTTTGATGATGAATACAGTGTCATTCCTCTTTAGTTTTTCATTTCCATCATATTACACTATAAGATTGTCTGATTCAAAATGACCTCTGGCAGACCATTTCAGCTCACAGATGCCTAAAATATGGAGGTTTATTTGTTCCATTTCATTTTTGACAACTTCTTCTTTTCCTAGATTCCTTCATTGTACATTTCATGTACTATTGTTGTTGTTGTTGTGAACTGCTGTTGAGGCAGTTCCGACTCACAGCAAGTCACAAAATAGGCCACCAGGTCTTATGTTACCGCAACCCTGTGTAGG
The DNA here is from genome assembly GCF_000296735.1 of Chrysochloris asiatica. Classification (NCBI taxonomy): domain Eukaryota; kingdom Metazoa; phylum Chordata; class Mammalia; order Afrosoricida; family Chrysochloridae; genus Chrysochloris; species Chrysochloris asiatica. Next base: position 9,744,372 of record NW_006408531.1, read on the forward strand.
GTTTCCCAGGACCAGCTGGTGGGTTTGAACTGTTGACCTTGTGGTGCACAGTCCGGTGCTGATCCTACAGCGCTACTCCAGGATGATTATAGCTGTTTCTTCTCATTTCAAGTTATGTCCTATCAGCAAATGAAGGTCCTAAAAGTTTTGTTGTAGTCTCATCATTAAGGCCAACTACTTGGACGAAGCAATTCTTTCCTAGTTATATTCTGAGTGCCTTCCAATCTGAGGTGCTCATCTTCTGACACCATCAGACACTATTCCCCTGATATTCATATGGCTTCCAGTGGTTAACCTTTCAGAAGTTGTATACTTCTCCTGCTTGGACTGTCTTATTCTGGAAGCTTCACTGAAGCCTGCCCACCATGGATGACTCTGCTGGTATTTAAACCATCAGTGGCATAGCTGCTGGCATTAAAGCCACACAGCCACTACAGTAGGACAACTGACAGATGAGTAACGACATTACAACTTTGCAATTCTACTTTATAGAAAGAGCTATTAATAAATCAATTTTGCATACATAACTCCTAGGAATCCTGTACCTAGAAAGGGATTTGTTGACCCTTAGAGCTCTGGTAGCGTAGTGGTTACCAATTGGGCTGCGAACCTTAAGGTCAGCAGTTCAAAACTACCAGCCGCTCCGCGGGAGAAAGATGAGACTTTCTACTCCGGTAAAGATTTACACCCTCAGAAACCCTGTACAGGGTTGCTATGGGTCGGAACCGACTCGACGGCACTTAACAACAACAACAACAATCATATTATAGCAGTTGTAATAAAAATAAGCTACCAGGTCTGATGTAACCATCAAAAGCTAGTCACCCAGCCACAATTCACTAGTCTGGCGTCAAATTGTGAACGCAATAGTCTGCCTATTAGCCTTTAAGATATAGAAATTAAATTTGCTAGCCCACTAAGAAATTAACCAAGATCCCAGAAACAAATGTGAAGAAATCATAAGGCCAGTTTGATTATTTAAAATAAGGCCCCAAACTCACACCAGAGCAATTGTTGCCAAGTGAATTCTGATTCATGGTAACCTCATGTGTGTCAGAGAGAACAGTGCCTTCAATGAATGTGTTTTCTGAAGTAGCTCACTAGGCATTTCTTCTGAGGTGCCTTTGGGTACACTCATGCTGCCAGTCTATTGGTTAGCATTTGTGAAATTCTCAAGCTCATTTGTTATCTGTGTGTCCTGATCAAGGTCTACTGCACAGATCCTTCTATGTTAGAAGAAAATTTATTATTATAAGGTAGCTCATTGACCATGGTGGTACTGGTGATGGTTGTACGCCATCGAGTTGGTTCAGGCTCATAGTAACCCTGTATAGGGTTTCTGAGGCTGTAGAAATTTACAGAAGCAGAAAGCCTTATCTTTCTCCAACTGCTGAGCATAAGATCATGCAAAATTAAGCATTAGAAGGTGACTTGTTGATCAAGGAATCACACAAAAGAAAGGGATTTAGTAGGACTGGTGGCTCTCAAAGTTTCAGAGCTTTATGCTTTCATATCTATATATGGGGTAAACCAGACACACTGGTCAGAAACTCAGCCCTAGCTCGCTTTGCCCTGACAACCACTGACACTTGGCTCTGGTCTGCACTCTTTTCAACCTTTCCTTGGCTGAGCAACTTTCATTATCTTCTTCCTTTAGATCTATTAGTTGCCATCATATGACAGACAAATCTGAAACTCTGCAGTCACTTGAAATACAGGGACTTACAATATTTGTTTTGTTTTTTACAGCCCAGCAAATGGGAGAGGGATGTCATCATCCCATCAATAACAATGGCTGAATGATAGTACTGAATGTAGGCAGGAGTCGGGTAGGGTGATTAGAACAACCCAGATGACTCTGTTATTATTGTAGCAAGTCCATTACCAACATTATTGTAAACATTTTTAAGAATTACATCGAAAGAAATACAGCTTAAAGTAGATTTCCATATTTCAAGTGTGATTCATTAAATGTGCTTGCAATTTAACTCTCAGAGTTATTTTCTAAAGTTCAAATTTTAGTAAAAACCAGATGTGGACAAGCTGATTCTAAGTCATGATGACCCTGTGTGTCAGAATAATACTGTGTGTGCTCCATAAGGTTTTCAATAGCTGAGTTTTTGCAAGTAGATTGATAGGGTTTTCGTTCAGTGTGTCTCTCAGAGGACTCAAACTGTCAACCTTTCAGTTACTAGGTAAGTATGTAAACCATTTGCACCACCCATGGACTCTAAAGTTTTGATACACCATCTTATTTTTACCTCTAAATCTTGCCTATATGTCCTTGTCCATTTTGATTTGCTTGAGTTTGGAAATAAGCACCTGCTCTCTGGTAGCATAGTGGTTATGAATCAGGCTGCAAATCACAAGGTCAGCAGTTCGAAACTACAAGCTGTTTAGTGGGAGAAAGATGAGGCTTTCTGCTCCTGTAAAGATTTACAGCCTCAGAAACCCTGTACAGGGTTGCCATGAGTCAGAACTGATACCACAGCACATAACAACAACAACAACAACTCTTCCGTCAAGCTGCATTATTTAATGATTTTGGTGGATCACCTTTAGAGGTTGAAATTAGTCAATAGTCTCTGATTATTCATTTCACAAACTATAACAACTGTTAACCAAGAATCTTCTGTGAATTTGTTCTTACCATCTGTAACTTAATGTATTGGTGATCTGGGCTACCATAACAAAATACCATAAACTTGTAAGAATAGAAATAAACTCTGGTAGTGCTTTAGGACAGATAACAACAAGTTTGGCAGTCCAAACCCAGCAGCCACTCCTTGGGAGAAAGATGAGGCTTTCTGCTCCCATAGAGATCTGCAGCCTCGGAAACCCTGTACACAGTCACCGTGAGTCAGAACCAACTCCATAGAAGTGGGTGTTAAGAATAGAAAATTCTAACAAGAAGAGAAAATTCTTGACTCAAAGTTCTAGAGGTTAGAAATTCAAATCAGTCTGTCATCCAGGTTATGATCACTCCTAAATCCCTAAGGAAAGATCCTTTGTGGTCTTTACCAGTTCAAGTAGCCCCAGGCATTCCTTGGTTTATAGATGCATCTCCAAATGGCCATCTTTTCTCTGTGTTTCTCCTTCTTCTCCCCTTTTATAAAGGAATCGCTCATATTGGATTAGGACTTATCCTATTCCAGTGTGTTGTTTTCATTAAGTGCTGTAGTATCAGTTCTTACCCATAGTGAGCCTGTATAGGATTCCTGAGGAGCGGCAGGAGAACTTGAACCACCGACCTTGTGGTTCAAACTGACTTTGCAATCCAGTACCCTTGACACACAGCACCACCCTAGGACTCTGGTATGACCTACTAACTGATAGCACCTTAAGAGACCTTATTTCCAAACAAAATCACTTTCACAGACCAAGGGTAAGACTTCAGTGTGTCTTTTTAGAGACATAATTCAATTCATAACACTCACCTACTTGTGATCTTAGGAACTGTTTCATTTTTTTGCTGTTCTTTCTGCTAGAGAAGGCATAGCTCTTCCTTCAGTGTCCATTCAAAGTTTGGAACCATCTGACTATCTGTGTTTTCTGTAGTTTCTATTTATCATACATGATACCCTTTTATACTTCCCAATTGAACATCAAGCATAAAATTTCCCTAGCCTTACACAATTATGAGAGTTTTGTATCTTGCAAACATTCGGTTTAATTGGTATTAAAATTGTGACATTGCAATAATTTTTGCTTTAATATTTTTATTTTTTTCTTTATAAAAACATTAAACTATGCCACATTTAAAAGGAATATTTTTTTAATTTATTAATGCATTGAACTAATCTGTCACCCATTGATATCTCAATATAATTAGATTTTTTTCCTGAGAAATAATGCACTCTTACTTTGAATATCAATAAAAATAAAATATTATAATTATATGACTTTTCTTTGAAAGTTATGTCAGTTGGCATAGCATTTAATTAATGTTGTTGTTGTTAAGTGCCATCAAGTCAGTTCTGATCCATAACGACCCTGTATTGGGTTTCTAAGGTGAGCTTGAACCACCGACCTTGCAATTCAAACGGCTTTGCAGTCTGGCGCATTAATGCACAGAGCCACACCAGGACTCCATTTAATTAACAGAAAACTCAAATTTAGGATTACTATTTATTTCATTAGAATATGACCATATATGGTTATGTATGTGTGTTTACAATCATTCTTTCTAGATTTAATGCATCAAGGTGACTCCATCCTTATTTCTAGCACAGAGATAAGATGCTTAAATCAAACAATTGCTAATAGAGTATATCTGCATATTACCAAGTAGCATAATAAGGCATTTCACCAGGGAATGTTAATGTGGATTTAAGCAGAGAGTGTAAGTTTCACACTGAATCTCTCACCTGTTATCTACACAATTGTGAAACTCTCCCAGGCAGTAACTGGCTGTGTGTTCATACCTCATCATCACCGCCCCAGCTGCTAAAATGAACACAGCACCATTGAATTTAGTAGCACACCACTAGTATCGTGAACATTACTAGCTTTTCAAAAGCAAATTTGGCATAGGACCCACTGAACACTGACTCAGTTGAAATATCCTTAAGACTGGAAAAGAGTCCCACAATCAGTGTGTCAGTTTGTAGTACTATGGGGGCTTGGGAGTTGCTGTGATTCTGGAAGCTGTGCCACTGGAAATTTAAATACCAGCAGGGTCACCCATGGTGGACAGGTCTCAACTGAGTTCCAGATTAGGAAAGCGAGGAAGACTACTTCTGAATATTTAGTCACTGAAAATCTTAAAAATAGTAGTGACACATTGTCAGATAGCACCAGAATATTGAATATTGAAAAATGATGAAGAGCACTAGAACATTGTCAGATATAGTGCTGGAAGATGAGCACCTCAGATTGGAAGGCAGTCAAAATACGACTGGAAAAGAGCTGCCTCCTCAAAATAGAGTTGACCATAATGACGTGAATAAAGTAAAGTTCTCAGGACCTTCATTTGATTATGGGGCAAAATTCAAAATGAGGAGAAACAGCTGTAAGTATGATTGCTATGCACATGGACCTCACCAGATAGAATACACAGAAATCAAACTGCCTACATATATGGAAAGAGATGTTGGATAACTCCATATGAGAATCCAAAGAAAAGCCAGAGGAACACTGTGGAAAAGACCATCAATTGCACATATGTAAGTTCAGACTGAAGTTGAGGAGAATTAAAACAAGTCCACAAGAGCCAAACTATGACCTTGAACAAATCTCACTTGAGTTTAGAGATCATCTCAAGAACAGATATAATGAATTATACACTAATAACCAAAGACCAAAATATACTTACTGATGAAGATCAAAACTACAGCCTTCCATGTAGATTGCATCTCAATATAATGTAAACAAAAATACCATTGGGCCAATAAATAAGATCAATATAAATGGAGAAAAGATAGAAGTTGTCAAAAATTTAATTTTGCTCAAATCAGTCCTCAACACTCATGGAAGCAGCAATCAAGAAATCAAACAATGTATAGCATTAAATAAATCTTCTGCCCAAGACCTCTTTAAAATGTTCAACAGCAAAGATGTCAGTTTGAGGATTAAGATGCGCCAGACCCAAGTCATGATATTTTCAATAGTCTCATATGCATGTGGATTTCTGTTATGGCGCTATAGGACAAGCACTGTACTGAAAAGATCTGTTGAACTGCAAGTCAGTGGTTCAAACTCATGAGCTGCTCCTCCAAAACCCTAAACAGTCTCTCTATGAGTCAGCAAAGGAGCTCTGGTAGTGTAGTGGTTACAAATCAGGCTGCGAGCCACAAGGTCAGCAGTTTGAAACTACCAGCTATTCCATGGGAGAAAGATGAGGCTTTCTGCTCCCATAAAGATTTACAGCCTTTGAAAACCCTGTGCAGGGTCACTATGAGTTGGAACCAACTCCACGGTACTTAACAACAACAACATTGAGTCAGAAATGACTGGATGGCACAAAGCAACAGACATAAACCAGTGAAAGTTGGATAATGAATAAGGAAGACTATAGAAAAATTGATGCTTTTGAGTAATGGTGCCCGTAAAGAATAGTAAAAGTTCCACAGAATGCCAAAAGAACAAACAAATCTATATGGAAAGATGGACAGTCAGAATGCGCCTTAGAAGCCAGGATGTCTAGACTTTGTCTCTCAAACTTTGGACAAATTATTCGGTGGGACCAGTCCCTGAAGAAGGACATTATGCTTGGTGAAAATGAAGGGTTAGTGAAAAAAGGAAGCCCCTAATGACATGGATTAGCACAAAGGCAGCAACAATGAAATCAAGAGTAGCACGGATTGTTAGGATGGTGCCAGACGGGTCATTGTTTCATTCCTTTGTGCATAAGTTTGTTATAAGTGGATACTGATGTGTTTGCACCTAGCATCAACAATAACATGAGTCTGACCCAACTTTATGGCACTTAATAATAATAACTACAAACTAGATTTAAAGATAGTTTAAATCTTTCAAGACATCTGTATAGGAGTACTCAATTTTCCTCATTGCTACCAGTACACAGATGAGATGCTTAAATCAAAGAACTGCTAATAGAGTATATCCACATATTACCAAGTAGCATGGTAAGATCATTCACCAGGCAATGTTCATGTTGTTTTAAGTAAAGAGTGTAACTTTCACACTGAATCTCTATCTTTGTCATCATATGCATAATTGTGAATCTCTCCCAGGCAGTAACTGCCTGTGTGTTCATACCTCATCACCTTCCAAGATGCTAAAATGGAATCAACACAATGGAGTTTATCAGGACTTCACTGTTATCCAAACCAAGGAGGTCATGCCTAGTTTTTCAAAACCAGATTTGGCATAGAACCAACTGAACACCGACTCAGTGAAAATTCCCTAGGACTGTAAAAAAAAATCCATCAGCACTAGCTGTTGTCAGGAATGTAAATGGCTTCCGTAACAGTTCATAAAGCATTAAAGTGTTAAAATTCAGCAAGCCCATTTCAAGTATTTCCCAGTCTATTCTGATGATAAGGTATCATAGTCTTCACAATTGGAGGCAAAATTTTAAGATGGACTTTGTATAAGCATTGTGTTTTGATTATTCTCCGTTTACTCAAATGTTCAACGTTCACAAATTGTGTTAATTGAAATGGTACTCAGTTCTATTTATTAATGCAAGAACTCAGCCCAAAGTGGACACAAAATTTGTTAATGTAATTTCCAGGGTAATCAGATTCTCATGAATACTTGGGAATTAGAAAATTCTGCTGTTTCTTCCTTGTGAGAAGGCATTACCAGATTCTCCAAGTGACTGTTCAGAAACATTCATGGGCAGAATTGTGTCAGAGTTGGTGGTCATGGGGAAGTCTTGTGTGTGTTTGGGGGATATATTGGGTAGAATTTTTTCCTTTACATTGATCTTCATCAGTAAGTAACTGATGAAGAAAAAAGACCACAACCTTCAGTAGGGGTTGCCCCTCAATGTAAAGTAAACAAAAATCCTCACCACTGGACCAATAAATTACATCAAGATAAATGGAGACAAGATTGAAGTTGTCAAAGACTTCATTTCACTCAGATCAACCATCAACACTCCTGGAAGCAGCAGTCAAGATATCAAACGACATATTGCATAGGCCAAATCTGCTGCATAAGAACTTTTCTAAGTGTTTAAGAACAAAGGTTTCAGTTTCAGGATGAAAGTGCACCTTACCCAATCTATGGTATTTTCAATAACCTTATATGCATGTGAAAATTGGACAGTCAATAAGGAAGATTGTAGAAGAATTGATGCATTTGAACTATGTCATTGGAGGACAGTATTAAAAATACCATGGAGTACCAAAAGAACAAACCAATCTGTGTTGGAAGAAGTACAGCCAGAATGTTCCCTGGAAGCCAGGATGGTCAGATTTTGTCTCTCATACTTGGAACATATTGTCAGAAGGGACCAGTCCCTGGAGAAGGATATCACGTTTGGTAAAGTGAAGGGTCACCAAAAAAGAGGAAGACATCAGAGGTATTAAACTCTTATTTCTGGTCCAACTAGGACCTTATGTTTCATCAGTCTACCCATTACTAAAATACTTTTACTCTTCAATAAATTACCTTGAACTTTTAACATACACTCATCAGTGAACTAGAAACTGAGATGCTATCATTAATAAGAGAAACAAGAGATGTAGATGTCCATGGGCACTCAATTTCTTATAAAGAGAGATAGATATATACAAGGAATATACACAAGGAATAAGTATATGGAGTACTGGTGTGGCACTGTAGGATAAGTCCTATATCACAAGGTCAGTTTTAACAACTAGGTCGGTGGTTCAAACCCACCAGTTGCTCCCGGGAAATGTTAGACAGGTCACTGAGTCAGAACCAACTTGAAGACACTTTACAACAACAAGCTCTATGCACTTGGCTGCTGTTATTGCTAAGTGCTATCAAGTCAGTTCCAACCCCGTAAAAGTCCAATATAGGGTTTACAATGAGCAGTTGGTGAGTTTGAACCACTGACCCTTTGTGGTACAGTGGTTACCCTACAGGGCCACATACCAGGACTCCTATGTATTTCGCTTGTTGTTGTTGCTAAGTGCCACCGAGTCAGTTCCAACTCATAGTGACCCTCTGTAGTACTTGGCTAAAAAAGATACAAAAAGGCCCTGGTGGTATCATGATTAACTGCTTGGCTGGTAAACAAAAGGTAGGCAGTTTGAACCAGCCTAGCCATTCCGTAGGAGACAGGATTTGGCAGCAAGCTCTAGTAAAGATTGTTTTTGTTGTTGTTAAGTGCTGTCAGTGAGCAAGGAAAACCATAGAAGAATTCATGCATTTGAGTAATGGTGTTGGAAGGAGACTATTAAAAGTATCCTGGACAATCAAAAGAACAAACCAGTCTTGTGTTGGAAGAAGTACAGCCAGAATGTTCCTTGGAAGCTAGGATGACCAGATTTCATCTCTCATGCTGTTGTTATGTTCTGTGGAGTCGTTCTGACTCATAGCGACCCTGTACAGGGTTTCCGAGGCTGTATATCTTTACGGGAGCAGAAAGCCTCATCTTTCTTCCGCAGAACAGCTGGTAGTTTTGAACTGCTGACCTGGTGGTTTGCAGCCCGATTCGTAACCACTTCGCTACCAGAGCTTCGGACATATCATCAGGAGGGTCCAGTTGCTTGAGAAGAATATCATGTTTGGTAAAGTGGAAGAAGAGCACCCCCTCCCGCCAACGAGATAGATTAGCACAGTGGTGGCAGCAATGGGCTCAGGTTTAGCAATGATTATGAGGTTGGCCCAGGACCAGGCAATGTTTTGTTCTATTGTGCATAGGGTGGCTATGAGTCAGTGCCAAGTCAATGGCACCTAACAACAACAACGAATTCATCGAATTGGTTCCAACTCATATCAACCCTGAATAGGGTTTCCAAGGAACAACTGGTGGGTTTGAACCACCGACCTTGTGGTTCAAATTGATATTGCAGTCCAGTGTAATAGTCTGCAGTGCCATACCAGGACTCCTACGAAACTCTGTGGGGGAAGTTTTACTTTGTCATACAGAGTCCCACTGAATTGGAATCCAGAGGAGACAGGAGCCTAATTGATAAGAATAATACAGTTGGTTCTGACTCATATAGACCTTGTATAAGGTTTCTGAGGAGCGGTTGGTGGGTTTGAAGCACAGATTTAGCAGTTAGCAGTCTAGTGTTTATCCTAAAGCATCACATCAGGACCTGGGGAAGGGTTATCTGGATAGAAATCTGATTGGACAATGATGATGTAGGAGAGCACTTCCAGGAATGAATACTAGGAAGTAGATTCTTTTTCTTTAAATCGTGGTCCAAGTCCACTTGAAACAAAATCACCTACTGCAATTGTTTATATACATAACAAAAAAATGTCATTAACCAATTTCCAGACTCATTTGCTTCTGACCAGGGTCTCAGGCATCAGCATTTTTAACAAATTCTCTAGGTGATTCTTAGCACAGTAAAGTTTAAAACACATTGAACTAAATCAAGTTATGCTAGATGAGCCACTCTCAAGAATTTGGACTTATTTCTAAAATAAAAGGGAAGCCATTTAAAGATGTTATGCAAGGATGTGGCATGATTAAGATGTGTGTTTTTGATAGCTCATGATAGCTGCAATGTTAGACAATGGGCACATTGAGCAATAGAAAGATCTCTGTGCCCATTTTAAGATGCAATCATTAGATTGAAGTCAAAGATTACAGCAAATTTAAATATATGAATTACCAAATTATACACCCAACTCAAAGACTTTCCAGTCACATTCTCAAATTTATACCCGTCTAATTTAGGGTGGCCCATTGTTCTGTTTATCCAGAACTGAGGGGTTTCCTAGAATGTGAAACTAAGAAAGTTCTAGGTAAACAGGGACAATTTGGTTACCCTATAATATTCAATAATAATCTCCTTAGTTCTCAATACAGTCTTTTTTTTTTTTTTAATCTAAGACAAAAATATATATGTGTTAGTGAAAAGAAGGGTATTAAAGAGTAGAACAGAATTAAATCATCATTTGTAGTTAAAAAAATAATTCTAAGAACATTGTTGCTTGCATGAAAATTTAAAACAGAAACAAAAATTCTGGCAGTACCTTTTAATTTGTAAGAGCAAAGTCTCTCAAGCGTGATGTTGCAATCAGTAGAGGGGCGTGTTACAAGGAAATTGTTTTCTACTACTCATAATTAAAGAACTGAAGTTTGCAAATGATTTACTTTTAAAAATACAGAAAATCAAGGCTACCTCATTCACATTCTGCTATACTTACTTTACCAGGTCAGAGTTATGAAAAACCTGCCTAGAATAATCAAAACCCCAAGCTAGCTCAGGGCTTTGAACTAGATGGAAGAATATCATCCATCATTCCTATGTAAGGAAAAGGCATTGAAAACTATTATTTGCAAGGTAACATAAAAAGGCAGATTTTAAATATGTGTATATGTGTATGTATATATTTATTACTGTCAAGGAATTCTGGTAGCATAGTGGGCTACAAGTGAGCTGCAAGTTTAGCAGTTTGAATCTACCAGTCACTTCATGGTAGAAAGATAAGTCTTTCTGCTCCTGTAAAGATTTACAGCCTTAGAAACCCTCTTTGCAGGGTTGCTGTGAGTTGGAACCGACTTCACAGCTCATAACCACGTCCACTACTGTTGTTGTGGTTAAATACTGTTGAATTGATTCCCACTCATAGCAACCGTGTATAAGGTTTCTGAAGAGCAACTGGTGGATTTGAACTGCCAACCTTCTGGTTAGCAGTCAAGTGGTCATCATACCTATGCTATAGTGCCACTGCAGTACTCTCTCTGTCTCTGTCTCTCTCTCTGTCTCTGTCTCTGTCTCTCTCTCTCTCTCTGTCTCTCTCTGTCTCTCTCTCTCTCTTCTATATATATATATAGTGGGATAATGCATTGGACCTTAAGAGATTGGTTTGAACCACAAGGTCAGTGGTGGAAACTCACCAGCCACACCTTGGAAACCCTATACAGGGTTGTTATAGGTTACAACCAACAGGATATCACTTAACAACAACACCAGCAACATAGTAGTTGTAGTCATAGTAGTAGTGTGCTGTTGAGTCAGTTCTGACTCATAGCGACCCTATATAGGGTTTCCAAGGCTGTAAATCTTTATGGGAGTAGAAAGCCTCATCTTTCTCCCACAGAACCGCTGGTTGTTTTGAACTGCTGACCTTGAGATTAGCAACTCAACTCATAACCACTGCACAATCAGAGCTCCTTAACAACAACATACATATACGGGAATCCTGGTGTGGTGCCATGAGATAAGCATTCGACCTCAAGGTCTCTTTACACTATAAGATTTGCATTTCAAACTCACCTGTCACTGCTCCAAAACCCTATACAGAGTCTCTGTGAGTCAGAACCCATTTGATGTCACTTCACAACAACAACAATATACGTCTATACATATGCTGTGTACCATGGAGTTGGTTGTGACTCACAACAATCATAGATTCGGTTTCTGAGGCTATACATCTTTATAGAAGCCGACAGCTTCATCTTTCTGCTAGGGAGCAGCTGGTGGATTCAAATCACTGACCTTGTGGTTAGCAGCCCAACACACAACACATATCATAAGGGCTACATATATATGGTATCCTTGTGTAACACTGTAGGATAAGCACTGGACTGCTAGCCACAAGGTGTATAGTTCAAATCCACCAGGAGCCCTTTAGAAACTCTATATAGGGTTACTATGAGTTGGAACCAACTCAACAGCAGTAAACAACATATATATAAACTGTCCATTTGTCTATTGTGGTTACTTGTGTAAGTTAGGGCACCAATATTTTAAATACCAGCAAGGCCACTGATGGTAGACAGGTTACAGTTGAGCTTCCAGACTAAGACAGACTTACAAGAAGGAGAGATAGACCACTTCTGAATGGTTAGAAACTGAAAACCTTATGAAGAGCTGCAGAACATTGTCAAATATAGTACTAGAAGATGAGCCCCTCAGGTTGGAAGGCTCTCAAAATAAACAGAGAAAGAAATACCTCTTCAAAGTAAACTTTAATTACATGAATGAAGCAAACTAATCGGGACCTTCATTTCTTATGAGGCACAACTCAAAATAAGAATAAAAAGCTTCAAAACTCCATTAATAATCAGAGCATGGAATGTACAAAGTATGATTCTTTGAAAATTGCAAGTTGTAAAAAATGGAATGGAACATATGAAGATTGATATCATAAACATTAGTTAGCTGAAATGGGCTGGTAGTGATCATTCTGAATCACGTGATCACATGGTTTACTATACCTAGAACCACAAACTGAAAAGGAATGACATCACATTCATCAACAAAAAGAGCATTTCAAGATCTATTTTGAGGTGCAATGATGTCTGTGATAGGGTAATATTTATATGCCTACCAAGGAAGACCAACCTATATCACTGTTATTCAAACTGACACATCAACCAATAAAACTAATGATGATGGAACTGAAGAATTCTACCAATATCTTCAGTATGAAATTGATTAGACAATTAATTAAGGTGCATTGATTATTGCTAGTGATTAGAATGCAAAAGTTGGAAACTAAGAGGAAGGATCAGTAGTTGAAAATTATGACCTCAGTGATAGAAATTATGCTAAAGATCACACGATAGAATTTTTTTTAAGTTTTTATCACAAATTATGTGTTAGTTTACATGGCTGAATATTATCTTTACATTCATCCTATCATACTTTTTTTCATTGCAATGATCAAAATCCTCTGCATGAATCATCAAACAATCAAAGGGTCCATCCCACAGCCTGCCCCCTGGCCGCCAGCACACAACTCCTCTCCCTCCCTGAGTCCAGAGTCCCCAGCCACTGCTTCTGTCCACTTCATTGTCTCTTCCTCTATCCCCAGTGTCACTGCCTTTCTGGACATGATCTCACACTTCTCTTTTCTTCCTTAATGGTTCCAGGGATCTCCGCTCCTGGACTACAAAATCATCTGCTCCCCTCCTTTTGTTACCAAGCATTTACATTTACCTTTCCAACATTCACTATCAGACTTGATAGCAATCATTCCCTATTGAACCACAGGAGTCCTTTCCCCCTCACCTTTTATTAACCCCATCCAAACAGGTTGGAAACAATTCAGTGGAGGTTTTACCTTTCCCTGTATCTTCTGAAGCTAGGTTCCCTATTGAAAGCTTATAAGCCAGTCAATTCTTGCCTTTGTAGTCCCACCATTTTGGGTAGTCAATATCTAAGGTCCCACTCCCTGTTGACCCTGTGTACCAAGTGGGTGGGAATGATCCTCACTGTAGAGATTTGTTCACTCCTTTGTCATTCTACATCCACAAGCATAGGTTAAGATTATCCACTTATAGTGGGTTACTCCTT
>NW_006408531.1:9759610-9760653 GCF_000296735.1 Chrysochloris asiatica
TTATTCCATATTTCTCCTTTTGAGACTGACTGATTTTACTCAGCATAATGTCCTCAAGGTTCATCCATGTTATGCAGTGGCTTGCTGCTTCCTTGTTATTCTTCCACATGACAGAATTTTGCAAAACCAATGACTTATTCATTGCAAATACCTTTTTTGACAATTTAAACAGTGTCTATACATGCTGATCTTACCAGATGGAATACACAGGAATCAAATTAACTACATCTGTGAGAAGAGATGATGGAAAAGCTCAGTATCATCAGCCAAAACAAGGTCAGGGACAGACTGTGGACTAGACCATCAATTTCTCCTATGTAAGTTCAGATGTTCACCTGTGCTTTATTGACCACACAAAGGCTTTCAATTGTGTAGATCATGGCAAGCTATGGAAAACATTGAAAAGTATGAGTATTCTGGAACACTTAATTGTGTTCATGAGGAATCTGTACATGGACCAAGAAGCAGTTGTTCAAACAGAACATAGGAACACTGAATGTTTTAAAATTAAAAATGGTGTGTGACAAGGTTGTATTCTTTAGCCATACTTATTCAACCTGTATGCTGAGTAAATAATCTGAAAGCTGGGTTATATAAAGAAAAGCATGGCATCAGGATTGGAGGAAGACTCATTAACAACCTATGATAGGCATATGATACAATATTGCTTACTGAAAATAAAGAGGAGTTAAAAAATTTACTGATGAAGATCAAAGAGCACAGCCTTCGGTATGGATTACATCTCAATGTCAAGAAAACAAAAACCCTCAACACTAGACCGATAAACACCATTCTTATCAATGGAGAAAAGATTGAAGTTGTCATGGACTTTATTCTTCTTGGATCAACTATCAACACTCACAGAAACAGCAGTCAAGAGATCAAATGACATATTGCATTAGGAAAATCTGATGCACAAGACCTTTTAAAAGTGTTGAAGAGCAAAGATGTCAGCTTAAGGACTAAGGTGAGAGTTATCCAAGCCATGCTATTTTCAATAACCTCATATGCATGCAAAAGCTGGACAGTGAATAAGGAAGACC
>NW_006408531.1:9761100-9764136 GCF_000296735.1 Chrysochloris asiatica
AGTGAGGTTGGCCCAGGATTGGCAGTGTTTTGTTTTGCTGTGCATAAGGTCACTATGGGTCGGTACCGACTCAATGGCACCTAACAACAACAAAGTTCAGGCTGAAGCTGAAGCAAATGAAAACAAGTTCATGAGAACCAAAATATGACCCTGAACATATCCTATCTGAGTTTAGAGACCATCTCAAGAACAGATTTGATATATTAGTCACTAATGACCAGAAAAGCTGTGGGATAACACCATGCACACCATACAGGAATAAAGTGAATGTCATTAAAAAGACAGGAAAGAAAGAAAAGACCAAAATAGATTTCAGAAGAGACTCTGAAACTTGCTGTTGAGCATAGAGGAGGTAAAGCAACTGGAAAAAAATGATAAAGTAAAAGAGCTGACAGAAAATTTCAAAGGGCAGCTCAAGAAAACAAAGTAAATATTAAAGTATTATAATGAAATGTTCAAAGACCTGGAGTTAAAAAAACAAAGTGAAGAATACGCTCATCATTTCTCAAGCTGAAAGAACTGAAGAAAAGATATATGTATGGACTTCAATACTGAGCAATTATAAGGGGGAAATATTGAATGACACAGGAAAATTAAAAAGAAAGAAAAAAAAGAACACAGAATCACTGTACCAAATAGATTGTCCAATGATCTATCATTTCAAGAGGTAGCATATGATCAAGAACTGATGGTATTGAAGAAAACAGTACAGCTGCATAGAAGGCAATGGTGAAAAGCAAGAGTCCAGGAATTGATGGGAGGCCAATTGAAATGTTTCAACCAACTGATGCAATGCGTGGAAGATAGCTACCTGACCAACCAGTTGGAAGAGATCTATATTTGTACCTATTCCAAAGAAAATCACCCTAATAGAATGCTGAAATCATCGAACAATATCAATATCACATGCAAGTAAATTTTGCTGAAGATAATTCAAAAATGTTTGCAGCAGTACATCAACAGGAAGCTGCCAAATATTCAAGCTGGATTCAGAAGAAGACTCAAAACCAGGGATATTGTTACTGACACTTGCTGGATCTTGGTTAAAAGCAGAGACTATCATAAAGAAGTTTACTTCAGTTTTATTGACTATGCAAACTTATTGAATTCTTTGGATCCTGATAAACTCTAGATAACATTGCAAAGACGAAATATTCCAAAACAATTAATTGTGCTCATGCGGAGCCTGTGCATAGACTATGAGATAGTCTGTTCAGCAGAACAAGGGGATAATGAATGATTTAAAATCAATAATGGTGTGCTTCAAGGTGGTATCTTTCACCATACTTATCCAATCTGTATATTCAGCAAATAATCAGAGAAGATGAATTTTATGAGGAACATGGCATCAGGACTGGAGAAGACTCATTTACAACTTGCTTGCAGGGAGAAAAGAGGACTTGAAATACTTGCTGATGAACATCAAAGATTACAGTCTTCAGTATGGATTGCACCTCAATGTCAAGAAGATGAAAATCCTCCCAAATAGACCAACAAATATTATCATGATGAATGGAGAACAGATGGAAGTTGTCAAAAACTTCGTTTTGCTAGGATCCACAAACAATGCCCATGAACGCAGCAGTCAAAAAGTTAAATGATGTATTGCATTAGACAAATCTGCTACAAAGGCCTCTTTAAAGTATTAAAGACCAAAGATGTTACTTTGAGAACTAAGGTGTGCCTGACCCAAGTCATGATATTTTCAATCACTTCATTAACATGTGAAAGTTAGACAATGAATAAGGAAAACTATAGAAGAATCAATGCATTTGAATTGTGGTGTCATACAGAATATTGGAAGAATCATCAACTGCCAGAAGAACAAACAGACAGAATGCTCCTTAGAAGCCAGGATGGTAAGACTTTATCTCACGTATCTGGACATGTTATCAGGAGAGATCACGCCCTGGAGAAGGATATCATTTTGGAAAATTTAAGGGTGAGTGGAAAAGAGGAAACTACCAATATGATACATTTTCACGGTGGTAGCAGAAATAGACTCAAACGTAAAAATTGTGAAGAAGGCACAGGACTAAGCACTGTTTTGCTCTGTTATGTGTAGGGTTGATTTGAGTCAGAATCGACTCAACAGCCCCTGACAACAACTAAGAGTAAAAAGGATAGGAAAAAGAGAGGGGAAAAAACTATTTAAATTAATTTTTCTAAGTATTCAGTTGTGATACAAGGGCCATTTTTACTCATATGTTGATACTATAGTTGATTTTTAATGGTACAAGTATTGTTGCTATTATTAATGGCTTCTGTCAAGTCAGCCCACAACTTAGCATGAAATCCTACCTGTTTCTGTTATCCCCATTGTTGGTGTTGTGCTTAAGTACTTTTGAGACGGTTTCAATTCATACTGACCCTGCGTAGGGTTTCCAAGGAGGAGATGATGAGCTTGAACTGCAGTCCTTGCAATTCAAATCAACCTTGCAGTCCAGCACATTAACCCATAACGCCACAGCAGGAACCCAACCTGCAAATCAGACTAGTGCGTAAATCAGTTAACTGCAAGTCAGACTATCTTTATCTATGTATATTGTGATGGGTAGGGTTTTCATTGGCTGATTTTCAGAAGTAAATTGTCTGACTTTTCTTATTAGTCAGTCTTAGTATGGAATCTCCAATGAAATCTATTTAACATCATAAGATCACATAAAACTCCATTGACTGACAGGTGGTACATAAGGTACACTGTACATAAGGTACACTGGCCAGGAATGAAATCTGTGTATACTTCACGGAAGGGAGATTTTTACTATTAAATCACTAATGTCCTCAATATAAAGATGAACCATTTAAAATTTTAATAGTTTAGTTTTTATTTTACTAAGTAATGGAAAGGAATTGAAGGATTTGGCAAAGAACAAGGTACCAAGAATTGATTGAATGAAAACTGAAATCTTTCAAGAAAGTGAGGCAGCACAGGAGACACTCACTCATCTATGCCAAGAAATTTGGAAGACAACTATCTGGCTGACTTATTGGAAGAGATCTGTATTTGTGCCCATTCCAAAGAGAGCTGATACA
>NW_006408531.1:9766011-9767036 GCF_000296735.1 Chrysochloris asiatica
CGACCCATAGCGACCCTGTACAGGGTTTCCGAGGGTGTAAATCCTTACGGGAGTAGAAAGCCTCATCTTTCTCCCGCGAAGCGGCTGGTAGTTTCGAACCGCTGACCTTAAGATTCGCAGCCCGATTCGTAACCACTACACTACCAGAGCTCCTTCAATATAGTTGATAGATGATAACAATTTTTGACTGTGATATAGGATTAATGGAAGTATCGGAAATATTGTGCTTTTCTAAGTGACTAGTGAGAAAACAGCACATCTCTAGCTTTTCAATGTGAAGAGCAACTAAAATTCTATCCATAGTTAAGTTCCTCGTCTTAATGAACACCCAGAATCTTCAGCTCATTTACTAGAGTAAGTCAAAAAGTATTGCTACTAGGATTCCAGTTTACATATGCAAAGGTTTATTCCAAACAAAAGGTGTGAAAACATCTCAGAGCAGTTGATAATTGTAGACATGTTTTCTTCATTTGTCTTAGTTTCATTGTTGCTGTTGTTGTTAATTACAGTGGAGTTAATTCCAACACATAGGAACCCTGTATAGGGTTTCAGAGGAACGGCTTTTGGGTCTGAACCACTGACATTTTGGTTCCACCCAAACTTGTAGTCCAGTGCTTATCCTATAGTGCCACACCAGGACTCATTAGTCTCATTGTTATTGTTGCTGTTAAGGGCTGTTGAGTCAATTTCGACTCATAGTGACCCTATATAGGATTTCCAAGGAACAGCTTATGAGTTTGAACCATCAACCATTTAGTTCAACCCAACCTTGCATCCTAGTGCTTTATCCCACAGCACCACAATAGTTGTTGTTAGGGGCCATTGAGTTGGTACCGACTCATAATGACACTATGTACAACAGAACAAAAAACATTGCCCTGTCCTGGGCCAACTTCACAATTGTTGCCATGCTTGAGCCCACTGAAACTGCCACTTTGCCAATCCATCTCCCTGGCGTCTTTCTGTTTTTCTGACCCTCTACCTTACCAAACATGATATCCTTCTCCAGTGACTGGTCCCTTCTG
>NW_006408531.1:9767606-9782366 GCF_000296735.1 Chrysochloris asiatica
ATAATAGCAGCTTAAAATTTCAAAACAATTACCTTGAAATGGATATTATCCATGTAGGTAAACCCAAACCCAACTCACTGCCATTGAGTTGATTCCAGCTGATCGGTGGTCATCCTGTAGAGCAGAGTACACTGCTCTATAGGGTTTATTGAGCTGTAAATCTTTACAGAATCTGACTTCCATGTTTTTCTCTCTCAGAGCAGCTGGTGAGTTCTAACAACTGATCTTTCATTTAGTTGAGTGTTTTAAATGTGAAACCACTAGGGATCTTTACCCTTCTACATAGGATCACAATCCTTGTAAGTCTAGCACAGAAAAAACAAAACAAACAAAAACCCCAGATAATCATTTTTTAAATGAAAGTATTTTGACTTCTATATATTCAATCCATCTCTTCCTTATATGTTGCTGTTGCTGGGAAGTACCATTGAGAGGATTCCGACTCATAGTAACCCTGTACAGGGTTTACAAGAAGCAGCTGGTGGGTTTGAATCACCTCTGACCTTCTGGTTACTAGACTGGTGTTTATCCTATACTACCACACCAGGACTTCTTAGATACTAAGACACTAGAATTCGTGTGAATTATTAAACCCATAAATTTGTTGGCAATTGGAACACAGTGACTCTAAAGGATAAGCACTGAATTGTGAACCAAAAGGTTGGTGGTTCAAGCCCACTAGGCACTCTGTGGGAGAAAGATGAGGCTTTATGCTCCCTTAGAGATTTACAGCCTCTCAATCCCTACACAGGGTCACTATGATCAGAACCGATTCAGTGGCACTTAACAACAGAAACAGAGATTTCAAATCATCCCTGCTATTTCTCTAACTTCTCCAAAACTAAGTGGTTAGTTTTGTTTATTTGTGTATTTGCAAAGCTCTATAATTCAGAAGCAAAGTTTTAACATTCCTGCTGTCAGATTACATTTTCTCTCCTATACAACCAAATTATTTATCATAAGATCACATTTTGTAACTTAACTTTCTACTTACAATTTTATAGTTGAATAAATATATTTCTTCCAAGTTGGAGAAAAATACATCAGCTTGGGTTTTTATATTCAAAAATATATATTTTTTAAGTAAATAGAATTATTTTGTGTGGAAAATACACCATTTCATAAAATATTAAAGTAAAACATAAGATATTATAACTCAACGTAAAATGTGTTCTCTGTTTGTTCTGGCACAGTATTGTGACTTGCAATATTGAAGACTTCTATGGACAAAAAGTTGAATGATTCAGAAAGCATCAAAAGAAGATGGAAGGAATATACAGAGTCACTGTACCAAAAAAAAAAAATGGTCGACATTCAAACATTTCACAAGAGAGCATATGATCAAGAATCAAAGGTGCTGGAGGAAGAAGTTTAAGGTACACTGAAAGCACGGACAAAGTACAAAGCTCCAGGAATTAATGGAATACAAATTGACATCTTTCAACAATATCAGTAACAGTAGAGGCACTCACTCATCTATACCAAGAAATTTGCAAGACACCTACCTGGCCATCTGATTGGAAGAAATACATGTTTATGCCCATTCCAAAGAGAAGAGACCCAAAGGAATTTGGAAGTCATATGATATCATTGATATTGCATGCAAGTAATATTTTGCTAAAGATATATTTTAAATGGTTGCAGCAGTACATTGGCAGGAAACTGCAAGAATTTCAAGCAAGGACGTGGAATTTCAAGCAAGGATAGGTGTCACTGATGATATCAGATGGATTGTGGCTGCAAGCAGAAAATATCAGAAAGATGTTTGCATCTGATTTATTGACTACACAAAGGCTTTTGAATGTGTGGATCCTGAAAAACTATGGACAACATTGCAAAGAATGAGTCTTCTGGAACACTTAATTGTGATCATGAGGTAGTGCATAGACCAAGAGGCAGTTGTTTGAACAGAACAAAGGTACACTGAATGGTTTAAAATTGGGAAAGGTGTGCACCAGGGTTCTATTTCTTTCACTATACTTATTCAGTCTGTATGCTGAACAAATAATCTGGGAAACTGGATTATATGACAAAGAATGTGGAGGAAGACTGATTAACAACCTGTTATGTGTAGATGATACCAACTTGCTTGCTAACAGCAAAGAGAACTTAAAATACTTCCTGATGAAGATTAAAGACCACAGCTCCTGTATGGGTAACACAACAATGTACAGGTAACAAAAATCTTCACCACTGACCCAGTAAATAACATCAGGATAAACAGAGAAAACATTGAAGTTGTCAAAGACTTCATTTTACATGGATCCACTATCAACCCTCATGGAAGTAGCAATCAAGAAATCAAGAGATATATTACATTAGGCCAGGAGTGGAGAACATCATTTGGTCTGGCCCTGCCAAGGCAACAGCAGTTTCATCCACTACATTGTTGTTGTTGTTGTTAAATTCTTTTGAGTGGGTTCTGACTCATAGCGATGCTGTGTAGGATTTCCGAGGGGTAGCTGATGAGCTTGAACTGCTGACCTTGCAGTTTTCATAAAATATTAAAATATTTTACGAAATATTTTATTAACCTGAAATGCCAGTGCATTAACCCACAATGCCACACCAATATTGCAGTCATTACATTGGGGTAAGTCAGGCAAATGTCTGATCAAATATGTCAGGCAAATTTTTAAGTTGATAATTTTGTCTGGCCTACAAATGATGGTACAAATTTTGGCAGATAAATGTTTGCCTACACCTGCATTAGGCAAATCTGCTACACAAGACCTCTTTAAAAATGGTCAAGAGCAAAGACAACAGCTTGAGAACTAGGGTGCACCTGATCCAAGCATGGCATTTTCAGTAACTTTATGTTGCTAATGTTACATGCCATTGAGTCGGTTACGAATCTTAGCAACTCTATATAGGGTTACCAAGGAGTGGCTTTTGAGTTTGAACTGCCAACCTTGCAGTTCAAACAGAACTTGCGGTGGAGTGCCTGTCATGCAGAGCCACAAACCCTCATGGGCATGTAAAAATTCCACCATGAATAAGGAAGACAATAAGAAGAATTGATGCATTTGAGTTATGGTGTGGGAGAAGAATCATAAAAGTACCACAGACTACTTAGAAGAACAACCACATTTGTGTTGGAAGAAGCATAGCCAGAATGTTCCTTTGTTGTTGTTGTTGGTATTAGGTGCCATCGAGACGATACCGACTCACAGTGACCCTATGTGTGACAGAAAGAAACACTGCCCGGTCCTGCACCAACCTCCTAATTGTTGCCATGTTTGAGCCCATTGCTGCTGCCACTGTGCCAATGCATCTCATTGTGGTTTTCCTCTGTTTCTTTGACCATTCACTTTACCAAACATGACATTATTCTCCAGGGACTGGTCCCTCCTGACAATATGTGCCAGGTTGTTGTTGTTAAGTGCCGTTGAGACAGTTCTGACCCTTAGCAACCCTGATAGGGTTTCTACAGAGTGATTGGTGATCTTGAACCACCAGCCTTTCAGTTCAAACCAACCTTGCAGTTTACTACATTACCCAACAACGTTACAACTGGACTCCATGTCTCAAGTATGTGAGACAAATTCTGGCAATACTGGTTTCCAAGGAGCATTCTGGCTGTATCTCTTCCAACACCTAATGGTTTGTTCTTTTGGCAGTTCATGGTACTTTTCTCCTCCAACACCATAACTTAAATGCATAAATTTCTTCTACATTCTTTCTTATTCACTATGTAACTTTCACAAGCATATGAGGTTATTGATAATACCAAGGCTTAGATCAGATTCACATTAGTCCTTAAATTGACATCTTTGTTCTTAAACTCTTATAATAAGTATTGTACAGCATAATTGCCTAATGCAATATGCCATTTGATTGCTTGGTTGCTGTTTCCATGAGTGTTGATGGTTGATCTGAGCAAAATGAAGTCTTGGACAACTTCAATCTTTTCTCCATTTATATGGATATTGCTTACCAGTCCTGTGGTGAGGATTTTTGTATTCTTTCCATTGAGGTGCAATCCATACCGAAGGCTGTGGTCTTTGATCTTCGTCAGTAAGTATTTTAAGTTCTCATCACTTTCATCAAGCAAGGTTGTATCATCAGCATAGCACAGGTTGTTAATGAGTCTTCTTCTAATCCTTTTGCCATGTTTTCTTCATTTAATCCAGCCTCTCGTATCATTTGCTCAGTATACAGATTGAGTAAGTATAGTGAAATAACACAACCCTGGTGTACACCCTTGCTAATTTTAAACCATTCAGTGTTTCCCTTCTTCTTTTTGAATAACTGCCTGTTGGTCTACGTACAGTTTCCTCAGGAGCACAATCATGAGTTCCAGAATATTTGCTCTTTTCAATGTTGTCCATAACTTTTCATGTTCCACACAATCAAAAGCCTTTGCATAGTCAGTAAATCTCAGGTAAATACCTTTCTGGTATTCTCTGCTTTCATCAAAGATCTATCAGCTATAAGCAATGATATCACTCATTCCACGTTTTATTCTGAATCTGGCTTGAATCTCTGTCAGTCTTCTGTCAATATACATTTGCAGCCATTTTGGGATTATCTTTAGCAAAAAATTTAATTGCACGAGATATTAATGATATTGTCCAATGATGTCTGCATTCCTTTGGGTTACCTCTCTTTGGAACAGGCACAAATACGGATTTCTTTCAGTATTTGTCTTTCAGTTTTCTTGGCATAGGTGAGTGAGTGCCTCTAGTGTTTCATCAGTTTGTTAAAAAATTTCTATTTGTATTCCATCAATTCCTGGTGCCTAGCTCTTTGCCAATATATACCTTAGATATACCTTAGATTTCTTTCTTCAGTATAACTGGCTCTTGATCATATGCTACCTCTTGAAATGGTTGAGCATTGATCATTTCTTTTTGGTGCAGTGACTCTGAGTATTCCTTCCATCTTTATTTGATGTTTTCTGCATCATTCAATAATTTGCCCATTGAATCTTTCAATATTGAAAATTGAGGCTTGAATTTTTTTGTCAGTTACCTCAGCTTGAGAAATGTTGTGCATGTCCTTCCCATTTGGTTTTCTAACTCAGGGTCTATGCACATTTTATTATTATATTTGATTTTGTTCTTCTCAAGCTGATCTATGAAATTTCCTATTTAGTGATTTTATCTCCTCATTTCTTCCATTTGCTTTATCATCTCTATACTAGAGAAGTTTCAGAGTTTCTTCTGGCATTCATTTTGATCTTTTCCTTCTTTCTTGTCTTTTTAATGACCTTTGCTTTCTTCATGTATGATGTTCTTGATACCATTCAACAACTCTCCTGGCCTTTGGTTTTAGTGCATAATGCATCAAATCTGTTATTCAGGTGATCTCTAAATTCCGGTGGGATATGTTCAAGGCCATATTTTGGCTTTTGTAGACTTGTTTAAATTTTTTTCAGCATCAGC
This sequence comes from Chrysochloris asiatica, assembly GCF_000296735.1. Lineage (NCBI taxonomy): Eukaryota > Metazoa > Chordata > Mammalia > Afrosoricida > Chrysochloridae > Chrysochloris > Chrysochloris asiatica. The sequence goes on from NW_006408531.1 coordinate 9,772,994, forward strand.
TTGAACTTGCGTATGAGCAATTGAGCATCTATGCCTCAGTCTGCCTGGCCTGGTTTTGGCTGATGATATGGAGCTTTTCCACCGTCTCTTTCCACAGATGTAGTCAATCTGACTTCTATGTATTCTGTCTGGTGAGATCCATGTGTATATTTGTCTTTTGGGTTGTCTAAAAACAGGAATTTTTCCAAAATAGGGGGACTACAATATCAAGAAGTGACTGGCTTACAAGCTTTCAAGAGGGAGCCTAGATCCAGAGGGTACAGAAGAAGGTAAAATCTCCATTGAGTAGTATCTAATCTGTCTGGGCAGGGCTGATGAAAAGAAATGTGGATAGGTCTCTTATGATACAATAGTGAATAATTGTTATCAGAACTGATTACAATGTCAAGGTAGACATTTTGTAGCAAAAGGAGCAGAGGTCCCTGGGACCATCAAGGGAGAAGAGCAGAGAGCAGGACCCACCCAGAGAAACAGTGAAGCCAGCAATGGAGGCAGAGACAATGACAATGACGTGGAGAGATGGAGCGGCTGGGGACTCTAGACCCAGAGAGGGAGAGGGACTGTGTGCTGACGACCAGGAGGTAGGCTTGCATGGTATACCCTTTGGTTGGTTGATGATGCATTGAGGTAATTGCAACCATAGCAATGAAATGATATACGATAGGATGAATGTAAAACTAATGTTCTCGCATCTAAGTTATAACATAATTCACAACAAAATATTTTTTAAAAAAGGTATTTGCAATATATATATATATAATTTGTCTTGCAAATTTCTGTCATGTGATCTCCAGCATCTTTTCTATCACCAAGGCCATATTTTCCAGCTACTGATCCTTCCTCTTTGTTTCCAACCTTTGCATTCCAATCACCAGTCATTATTAATATATCTTGATTTCATGTTTGATCAATTCCAGACTGAAGATGTTGGTAGAATTGTTCAATTTCATCATCACTTACTTTAGTGGTTTGTGCATAAATTTGACTAATAGTGGTATTAACTGGTCTACCTTGTAGGCATATGGATATTATCCTATCACAGACAGTGTTACACTTCAAGACAGATCTTAATATGTTCTTTATGTCTTTATGATGGTGAATATGATACTATTCTGCTTCAATTTTTTTATTATTGACATAGTAAACCATATCATTGCCAGATTCAAAATGGCCAGTGCCAGGCAATTTCAGCTCACTAATGCCTAGGATGGAATCCTGGTATGGCGCTGTGGGGTATTGCACTGGACTGCAAAGTCTGTTTGAGCAAAAAGAATGGTGGTTCAGGCTTACCAGTCACTCCTCAGAAACCCTATACAGGGTAACTATGGGTTGGAACTGACTCGATGGCACTTAACAACAACAACAATAATGCCCAGGATATCAATGGTTATGCATTCCATTTAATTTTTGACAATTTCCAATTTTCCTAGATTCATACATCATAAATTCCATGTTCTTATTATTAATGGATGTTTACAGTAGTTTCTCTTCATTTTGAGTTGTGTCCCATCAGCAAATGAAAGTTCCAAAGGCTTTATGCCATTCATGTCATCATGGTCAACTCTGTTTTGAGGAAACAGCTCTTTCTCTGTAGTATTTTGAGTGTCTTCCAATCTGAGGGGCTCATCTTCTGGAACTATATCTGGCAATATTCTGATGCTGTCTTCATGTTGCAATAGTCAATATTCTGGTGATATTTGACAGTGTTCCACTGCTAGTCATAAAGTTTTCATTGACTAAATATTTGGAAGCAGTCCATCTTTCCTTCCTCCTAGTCCGTCTTCGTGTGGAAGCTCATCTGAAACCTGTCCACCTTAGTTGAACCTGCTAGTATTTAAAATACTGATGGCATAGCTTCCAAAATCACAGCAACATAAAAGTCACCACAGTACGACAAATTGACAGATGAGTGGTGGAATCCTGCTTTAGAAGTCAGGATGATGAGACTCTGTCTTTCATACATCAGGTATGTTATCAGTAGGAACCAATCCCTGGAGAAGGACATCATGCTAGGTAATGGGAAGGGCCAGGAAAAAAAAAAGAGGCATACCCCAAACAGATGGGTTGGCGCAATGGCAGCAGCAGTGGGCTCAAGCTTAACACTGATTGTGAAAATGGTGAATGACCAGGCAGTGTTTCAGTCTGTTGTGCATAGGTTGCTATGAGTTGGAAACAACCCTAAGGCATCTAACAACAATGGTATTGCTTAATTTCAGAAATCATGTTTTTTGATCTATAGAAATTAAGCAATTAAAATATGATTCTGGATTCCTTAGTAATAATTTGATAAAGTAAAACCCTTTCTTTAGTAGCGTAATTTTTTAGCTGCCATTCAGTCAGTTCCCAACTCATGGAGACCTCATGTGCTACAGAGTAGAACTGCGCCATAGAGTTTTCTTCGGTTTACTGTACTGAAGCTGTTCACCAGGCCTTTCTTTGACAGAGCTTCTGAGCATATTCAAATTGCCAACTTTAGGTTAACCACCATTTCCAAAGAGCTTGCACCAGCCAGACTCCCTTGTTTGCGTACAGATTCTAAATTTCCAATGTGATTTCCCAAACATTGATGTCCTTTAGAGTTCTTTTGATGTCAGATAATTACAGAGTAATCTGAAAATGTCCTTGGGTGTCAGGTTATATCTGTACCACAAATACAGCCTCCAAGGATTATTCTTATTTCCAGTAACAAAAATAGCCTCTCTTCTTCTAGAGATTCAGAGCATGGCATAGTAGCTAATACACCAAGTCATTTTGCTTTGAATCCCATCAATGTCATTTACTGGTTGTTGACCTTGAGTTATGGATTTAACTTCTTACTTTCCTCATCTTTAGAAAAAAGATTATCATAGCACTTGCCTCATAAAGTTGCTACAAGAATTAGAGTTGATACAGATACTTAAGTGTCTACTACATAGCTGTTAGTTAATTAGTTTTCATTGAGTCAGCTCCAACTCATGGGGAACCTATAAGAACAAAACTTCACCCAGTCCTATGCCATCTTCTGGTGTGATGCTGTAGGATCAGCACTGGACTGTGAACTACAAGGTCAGCAGCTCAAACTCACCAGCTGCTCCTTGGAAACCCTATACAGGGTCGCTAGGAGTTGGAACCAATGCAATGGCACTTCACAACAACATGCTGTCTTTCACAAGCATTGGTATGCTCGAGTGTACTGTTGTAACTACTGTGTCTTTTGAGAGCATTCTAACCTAGGACGCTCATTTTCCAGCACTACTGGTTATGAGACAGGCTGCTACCCTTAAGGTCAACAGTTTGAAGCTACCAGCTATTGTGCAGGAGAAAGCTGAGATTTTTCTGCTCCCGTAAAGATTTACAGCCTCGGAAACCCTGTGCAGGCTCACTATGAGTCGGAACCGACTCCATTGTACTAAACAACAACAACAACATGAGTTGAAACTGACTTGACAGCATTTAACAATAACAACAAAAAGCTGATTTTTACTGGTTGTGATCTTTGTGAAAGCAAATTGCCATGTCTTTCTTCTGTAGTGCTCAGGAATGGGTTTAATCTATCAACCTCTAGGTTAGTTGGTGTTGTTAAGTGCCCTCAAGTCAATTCGATTCTGACTCATAGTGACCTATGTAGAGTTTCCAAGGAGCTGTGGGTGGTTTGAATTTCCAAATTTGTGTTTAGCAGTCCAGTGATTATCCTACAGCACTACAGTGTACTGCAAACCTTTTCTGCCACCCATGGACATCTGACCATATAGTTGTTTCTATTGTGAACATCAAGTCAATTCTGACTCACAAGAACCCTCTATGACTACATGATACAGTAGAACTGCTCCACAGGGTTTCCAAGACAGTCATCTGTATGAGGACTTATCACCTGCTCTTTTCTCCTATAGCTAGTGGAGTTACACTGCTATTTAGACAGCAGCTGAGTACGTAACTATTGTGCCTGGCCTGTAGTTAGTAGTTGTTGTTAAGTAACGTCAAGTTGGATCTGACTCATAGCAACCCTGTAAAGGTGCTCCAAGAAGTGCAGCTGTTGGGTTTGAACCACCAACCTTGACTTAGCAGTCCAGTGTTTATCCTAAAGCATCACACCAGGACTCAAGTTAGTTCTCCAAAAATTAGCTTTTATTATAATCACTAACTTAACCCTGGTGCAAGCTGATAAGGCCTCATTGAGAATCACTCTTTTCAATGACTCCTTTCTTTGGGCGGGGGGGGGGGGGACCAAAAAACAGATGGGGAAATACTAAAAATACTATAAGGTTTTCAATTTGATGCTTCAACATTATGATGATGGGACTAGATGAACCAGAGGCTTTTGCAACTAAATTTCATTTAGTCTGTGACTAAACAAATGTGGCTATTTTAGGGTCAAAGACTTCCCCTTGTTCTAGTTTCTGGCACCTAACAATTCTCAGTTTCACATCACCTATACTATACTTTAATTATGCAGACATTATTTTGTTTATAAGCAATACTATTTTTTTTTTTCCTAACTTAGTTCTATAACTGATGAAAGAGGTACCCCCCTTATTCTTTTTAGGAGTTACTATTTATGGGTAACCAGGAAGGTTCCAAGAAATCAAATGGAAGATTATAGACACCAAGACTGCATCTGTTTCAGATATGATTACGTGGAAACCACAGTGAATGAGAAGTGTTTAAATATTAGAGAATTTATTAATATAACTCATGACATCAGTAAGCTGAGGAAGATACACAGAAAGAACATATTTCAGTTACTGTTGCTGTGGACTGCAGAATTCTTGGTGAGTCACTGTTCTTTAGTAAATGTGGATAAAAATAGCTAATTTTGAAGATAACTCTGAGCAAGAGCCAGGAACTAAATCACTCTATAGCGCTACCCTAAATTTAGAGAAGGCATATGGAGTTCTGTTCTTTAAATAAAAAATGGAATTTTATTCATTCTGATTTTATTACTACATTTTTTAAAAAGTATCATCAGTACTAAACACATGTTTAGCACTTTATGTTATGAAATGAATTGTATCTATAAATACCTATTTCCTTTTTATCTCCAGTGAAATATTACCACATTCTTCAGAATCTCACAATTATAGCAACAAAGATCATCTAGTATTTTCACAAAATACAGGATCCAAAACCGGTCTACTGTATTCTGAATGCTAAGGATAGCAGAACTTCCAGTGAGTTTTCATAGCTTTTTGTCTTTTTATTGGACAATAGAATCAAAGAAAATAAATATTCTTTTCATATTATTACACTTTAAAACTGAGGCCTGATACTTCATGAGGCATCTTCTAGTCTGCGAAAAGTTTACATAGAGGAAGAAAACAACTATGTTCTCATGCATTCCACATTGACACAACAATAGAAATAAAAATAATTCTGTACTATCGGGACGTTTCAGAGTCTCTAGCCTTTGATTCAGTTTAAACCTGGTTTTGGTGCCAAGAGATTTCAGGCTCCAGTGGACGGGAAGAGAATACAAACCCATCATTGGCCCTACGTAATCTGGATAATCTTAGCTGAGGTTCAAAGGATTCAATTGGATCTGTGATTGGAATTTAGGATTATGCGGCCAATATTTTGTTTAAAAGCAACATTTTTTTTCACTTAGTTCTATAAATTGTCTTCTTACATTTCAGAAAAACTCCCAGTAATGCAGCATAATTGCTAACTAGCTATAAACTGTAGTTCCCATCACTGTATCATGTAGCCTCCATATTCCTCAGAAAGTGAAGACATTCAGACTGCAGTGGTACCTGTAATTTATCCAGAAACACACACACGCAGACAAAAACTATGCTTTGTCCTCAATTAGCTAAATAATTCAAAAATAAAGACTCACTTTTACCTGAAGTAGTGGGATAATTACAGCCTAAAATAGATTTGGCTTCAATTATCTAGATAATCTACTTATGTTTATTTAGTCTGAAATTAGAAGCTTAAAAACGAATCAACTTTCAAGAAAAAGCTAAACTACTTTGAAAACTCACAGAAGAATTTGACTTTAAATTGACCTCTTTTGGTGAAATATTTTGAAATAGACAATAAATATCAGCCTCATTTGCTTTAGATTTGCACCTCAAAATTTTAAAATATTAATAAATTTAAAAGCATCTACCTAACTTGCCTGTCACTAACCCCATTCCTTAGTAGATTTCAAACACACACACACAATGCTCTGATTCTTGTGTCTATCTTGGTCTCATTCCAGGGAAATGCTAACAAAAATATGCAAAGTGTAGAAGAAGGAGTTTCAGTTTGGGCTGTGTGTTAGAATCATTGGAGGTTTGATGCACAGACCGCACTGAACACCAATTAAATACAAATCTCTTTGATTGAGACCCAGGCATCAATTTGCAACATCTCCCAGGTGATGACAATATACAGCCAAGGATGACAATCACTAGTTTAGGAGTTGTGTCATCTTTCTGCAGAACAGTCAGAAAAAGACAGATTAAACATAGGCCACATTTTTCATCTCACTCCTATTCCCAGTGGAAACCTCACGGTTGGTTTCTCCCATCGCATGCTCAGATATATTTTCTATAGATACAAAAAAGTCAGGGGATCTTGCCTGGATTCTAAATCATTCAATTTTTATTCACTTGTTGAACCAATAAATATTTTTTAAAGGTGAAGAATATTAAATATACTGTAGATTTCCAAGAAAATGAACACACTTGTGATGAAAGTAGTACAACCAGAAAAACTGCATTTGAGGCGGTCAGGAAGCAGATGTAGGTACCCTAAGCAGGCAGAAGAAGCAGAAGACAGTGACAGTTTAGACAGAGAAAATGTATGTAAATGCTTTTAGGTTGAGGTGTGAACACATCCGGGGAGTTCAAGGAGGCCTACCTAGTTTGATGTGGCTGGAGGACAGCAGGGTATGTGTGTGTGCATTTTGGGGAAAGAAGTTATGAGGCTTTGGAAGAAGGCAGGAGAAAGAATGGTATAAGTATCTCATCTGAATGGCATGTGGACTGAGTTCATAAAGTCATTGCATAAGTTAATTGTATGTTTCACAAACTCCTATGACCTTTAAGAAACTGGATTCTTGAATATTTTCCAATACCTTTCCATGTTAATCCTTTTTTTGTGAAATCATGCCACTGGTGAGGAACACAAAGACACTGAACACCTGACATTTAGAAACTACATACTTTCTTAAAAATTTTCCTGATCTTTAATTTTAAATGGAATATAAGGGAGAAAATTAGAAGAAAATTCATTTCTTTTGGACTCTGGCTATTGGTTGTACTGACTGTCTTAAAATACATACTACATGATGCCTGAGAAGGCATAGACAATAGCACATTAATAGAATTATCTGCAACATAAAGAAAATACATGTGCATGTTGCTAAATTAAATTATTTAAAGTTTGCTGTATGTTACAAGTGATCTCATTACTTTCATGATCTTGTTCCTCTTTAAAACCTGTTTCCAGTGAGTTGATTTCAACTCATAGTTACTCATGTTACAGAGTAGAACTGAAAGCTCCAAAGAGCTTTAAATGATTGGTGTATTAGAACCAGATCTCCAGGAATTTCTTCCTAGACACCTCTGGGCATGGGTCGTTCTGACTCATAGCAACCCTATATAGGGCTTTTGAGGAGCAGCTGGTGAGCTTGAATTGTGACCTTGAGGTTCAAACTGACCTTGTAGTCCAGCACATTAGCCCACAATGCCACACCAGGACTCCTGGTGAGGCTGGTGAGGCTGTGAACCAGCCGCTGGACTGTGAACCACAGGCTGACAGTTCAAACCCACGAGTTGCTCCTCAGAAACCCAATGCAGTGTCACTATGAAGTAGGAATCGACATGATAACACTAACCAACAACAATCTTTTGGTTGGTAACTGACTATTTGCACCACCCAGGGACTTGTGCTTCTCTATAGATTATACCTAGCCTTCCTCTCATGTGCAAATCCCATCTTGTTCAAACACCCATTTCTTCAGCAAGTTTCTTCTGAATGCAATCTCTTTTTGAACTCACCCAGCATCTGCTAGATTCTTCCTTTATGGCAGGATCTGTACCTACTTTTTAAAAACAGACATTTTTTAAATAACCAATACCATTCCATTCACATATTTCATTTCATTTAATCCTTACAACAGCCTACTATAATCTTGAAGTTACTATCTAAATTTTCAGTTGAGGAAATTGAAGTTAAACTACTTCCCCCAGTTACACAACCAGTTAAGTATGTATAGTCTCAAAGTCATGTTTCAAAACGAGTTTTCTCCCTGTCACTGTGCACCCCTCATCACTCTTACTGAGAGAGCGTACAGCTCAATGTTGTATGGAGAACAGGTATACAATAAATATATATCTGATGAGGGCTTCTAGCTTTGTTTTGCTATATGTATGTGAATATGTACCAAAGTATGCATAAACACACCTACCCATACTCTATAGTGACTTACATAGACAGATAATTTCCTTGAATCCTGGTATGATGCTGTCGGATCAGCACAGCACTGAGATGCTAGCCACAAGGTTGGCAGTTCAAACTCACACAAACGCTACACAGGGTCACTATGAGTTGGAACCAACTCGACAGCACCTAACAATAACAACATAGATAACTTCTAGTGTACAAATTAGATATAATCCAAAGGTTCAGCTGTAATTTGTTGTTTAAGATACAGAATACTGTTTTGCTATAGAAACAACATCATGTGTAGAAATTTAGTCACTGCATGTGCCCATTAAATGCCTACTGAAAAAAAAAAAAAAAATAGTAGAAGTGCAGGGAGCCACTAAACACTGATTGAACAATCTTTCATTTTAAAGTACCCCTAGTTTATTTCCCACCTGAGCCAGGAGTTAGAACTTCACACCTCCTAACATCCTCAGCTTACAATGCTATGAGGATGGGAAATTTCCAAATGTGTTACAGAGTGCTCTAACGCAGACCATGAGTGCATGCCACACAACACATATGCTGCACATACACATGTCATGCAGGCTCCAAGAAGGCAGAGGTTTCCTTGCATTGTTCACTGGTGAATTTCAAATCCTTTGAACAGTACTGACGTATAAAAACCACTTGTCCCAGAGTTAACTCTGACTCATGATATGCCCGTGTGTGTTAGAAGAGAATTAGGCTTCATGAAAACTTCAGTGAGCTACCAAAAGTAGATCACCAGACTTTCCTTCCAATGTGCCTCTGCTTAGACTCAAACCTTCAACCTTTCAGTGATCAGTAAAGCATATTAACTGCCTACTCATTCCGGAACTATGACTGACATATTGTAAACACTTAATAAATACTTTACATAAAATAAATGAACATTGAATAGGTCTTATCAGCACCTTGCTCCCTTTCCATACCACCAGGCAAAGGTAGTACCTAAAAGAGTAAACAATAGTTTCTCTACTAAAGCTTTAAAAATGAG
>NW_006408531.1:9783127-9786580 GCF_000296735.1 Chrysochloris asiatica
TGGCAATTTTGGATTTATCCAATAGTGTTCAGACAAACTCATGGCTACATATAATCTTGGACTCAATAGTTTAAGGAGAGATAGGAAGATAACAAAAATCTTAAAAAGATCCATTAGGGCAGTTATAAGAATAGAGTTGGACTCAGAAAATATAAGGTTTTAAACAGTGAAATGGTTTAAATGTAAAGCTGATGATATTGTCTGTAAATCTTCACTCAATTCACATTAAAAAGTTTTTTTAAAAAAATGAGATTGTTTGGTCTAGTTGACAGCTGACCTAGTATATGCATTGAACCTGTGAGTTTGAACAAACATGACTAGTCTTCTGAGTTTTGTCACCACTGGGGAGTTCTGGTGTGGTACTGTAGGATAAGCATGAGACTAGTAACCAACCACAAGGTCAGCAGTTCAAATCCACCAGCCACTTTTGGAAACCCTACACAGGTTCACTGTGAGTTGGTACCTACTCAAAGGCACCCAATAAAGTATGGATTCTACAGAGACAAGTAATCAAGGTAAATTGTGGAATTTTATTAGTAGAAATGCCCTTTTCTGAATGGTTTAGACACCATAAACTAGAGGCAGAGCTATCGGAAGGGACCCACCAATTGCTGTGAGTTGGAACCAACTCAATGGCACTTAACAACAAAATGATATATTATTTTTATTTTGGTAAATTTAACAGGACATGAAAATATATTCTCAATTAAGTAATTTCAACTTAGTCCTTGTATGTTGTTCGTTGGTCTATAATGTAAAAAATTTAATATAAACTATAGCCATGCCATCAAGAGAGAACCATGTCTATGCTGCCTGTGATGGGGATTGGGAATTGGAGAAAAACACAACAAAATTCCCTCTCTCCATTATCTTTGGATTGCAACAAATTCAAGAAACTAAAATAATAAAATAAAATGGGATTTGGAAGCAAAAGTCTTGGTTCAAGTTGTGGTTCCGTAACTACAAACAAGGGGACTTTGGGTAAGTTGCAACTTCTTTAAACTATTTGATTTGTCTAAAATGGTAAAACTAATGATAATATAATGTTATTGTAAGTGCATCTGTTTGAATGGGCCTAGCAAAAAAAGTTGTCAATGTTGTTTGTGTGGGGGTATGAATAAGTCACTTTCTTACTTTGCTTTAAAAATCACAAGCTCTTTTAACAACAAAAGTAGAGAAGAGTAATAAACTTCAGGGATTTTGTGAATACTTTGACTTTAAGTAATTGGGGTAAGAGTCAGTTTACTACCCAAATATACACCCACAAATTCATGAAATCCAGATTATATCTAAATCCAGTGCCCTCCTGAAATCCTTTACATTCATCTTGGGTCAATGAAATTTGAGGTTCTAGAAGTACCATCTTCCTGATTCGATCCCTAGAAACCAACTAAGCCTAAACCAATGACAACTATTGTGGCCCTAAATTCTCCAATCTTTTCATGTAACTCTATGTTTAGTAACCAAACAAAATGACTTGAGCCCCATGCCTGTTACTGTGAAGCTTCTGACGCTCTTTTACATGTCTTAAGATGGTTGATGCCTGAAGTAAGGTCCATTGTGCCACACCAGGACTCTGCATTCCACTCGATTCCTGCTCCCTGTTCCCATCTCTCTTCTGTAACCTGCTCTTTCCTCTCTAGTCTGATACTTCTTTCTTGTCCTTTCAAAAAATGTTTTAAAAAATGATAATTGACTAGATTCCAAATCATGGAGACAGCGTTTGGAAGTAGATTTCCAGCCTTTTTGCTCCTGAGGCACTTCTGAGTAGACTACAATGTACAATCATTTGGTGCAATTAGTTAGTAACTAGATTGGCAACCAAAAGATCAGGAAATAGAAGGGTTCTCCAAATACCCTCCATATAATAGTGCTCTGTGTTGCCAGGTAGCCTATAGAGGAGCCAGAGAAGTTCATAGGCAACTGGACTTAACTCCCTATGTTCAGAAACCAAAGTTGATGTTGGTGTTAAGTGCCGTCAAGTTGGTTCCGACTCTTAGTGACCCAGTACAGGGTTTCCAAGGAACTGCTGGTGGGCTTGACTTGCTGGCCTTGTGGTTATCCTACAGCACCACACCAGGATTCTAGAAACCCAAGTTGTTGTTAAGTGCCACCGAGTCAGTTTTGACTCATAACAACCCTGTATAGGATTTCCAAGGAGCAGCTGGTAAATTTGAATTGCTGACCTTGCAGTTCAAACTGACCTTTCAGTCTAGTGCTTATTCTACAGAGCCACATCAGGACTCCAAGAAACCAAAGTAGAGGAGACAAAAGTAATTAATGAAGAAATTTTTGGAAACCTCATTCTGTTTCCAACACTGCCAGGAGTCCTGTCATGGGAAAAGAAAAGGTTTCACTCAGATATAAGAGCTACCAGTAAAGTTGCCTTCATAAAGTTTATCTATCTAAGAATTGCCAGATATTTGCCAAGAAAATCTGATTATATTCTCCGCTCTGGAAATCTGGCCATATTTTTCTACTTCCACCATCACTTTCTTTATTCAAGTGTCTAAGAACTGAGGTTATGCAAGCATCTTCTATCTAATCTACTCACACTCAAACTGGCCTTTCTGCCACCTGTGTTCCAAATTATAGCCAGTATCATCTTTCCAAACCTTAATTATGACAATCACACACACCATGCTAAAAAACATTGCCATCTCAGTGGCTTCGTATATTCTTAATATAAAGCACCTGAACATAGGATGCAGGGCTATGGATGGTCTTTAGCCTTCTCCCTGTTTGCTCCCCTCTTGTCCATTCAGACTACAAAGGTGTGATTCCTCTTCTTTTCTCTAGTCTTTCCCTTGTTAACTCCTATTCTTCATTCACTTCTCAACTCAGGTATTACTTTTTCAAGGAAGTCTCCCTCATCCTCCCTAAAGAATCAAATGTTTTTAACATCACAACTGCAAATTTTCATTTGTTTAGGTGTATAAATGCCTGACTCTCCCACAGAGTTATAAGCTTCATAAAGATAAGAATATATGTCTGACATATGTATTTTTTTTACCAGCAAATAATATGTTGTCAACTATTATAGTTCAATAGCCTACTCTTTTAAGAACAGATAGGACTAGAAAAGGAAAGAAGATAGGAAATATATACTAAGTTAGCTAATCAATAAAATAATATAGACAATAGTCCTTTTTAGTGAAAGTAACAAACACTTGAAAGTTTAATTAATTTCTCTGTCATCAATTATGATTTGATTGTCAAGTACATGGAAAGGTAAGAAAAATTATTTTTTTTCGATTAAACCTCCCTCTTGTTATATATTACCTTCCTTTTCATCAAAGATAATACGTATCTACCCTCTAGGTAGTGGTTTGGCCTCCGTCATCTCTCCCACATCTGGTAAGCATCAAAGAATGTTTTTCTGTGTACATGAAGCTTTCCCTTGACTTTTTGTAAAAGTGGTCTCATGCAATATTTGTTCTTGTGTGATTGACT
>NW_006408531.1:9787770-9788751 GCF_000296735.1 Chrysochloris asiatica
TTTACCATACTGTCATTTATTATTCCATTTATGATCATTTTTTATCTCTTTACATACAGGTATAATCCACACAGAAGGCTTTATTCATGTGACATCAGCAATGAACCTCCCTCTGACATCTCTAAAGCCATGTCCTCTTCTGAACCTGGCTCTCATTTCTGGCAGTGCCTAGTCAATGTACTATTGCAGCAATTTTTAAATTATCTTCAGAAAATTTTATTTGCATGTAATATTAATAGTTCAATGAATTCCACTTTCCTTTGGATCACCTCTTTTTTTTTTTTTGAATGAGTACAAATATGGAATTCTTCCAGTTGGCCAGGTAGCTGTCTTCCAAAACTTTTGATATAGATGAGTAAGTACCTATAGTGCTGCATCAGTTTGTTGAAAGATTTCAATTTGCATTCTGTCAATTCATGGACCTTTGTATTTTGCCAATAACTTCAGTGCAACTTGGACTTCTTCCTTCAGTACCATTGGTTCTTGATCATATACTACCTCTTGAAATGTTTAAGTATAGGACATTTCTTTATGGTATAGTGACTCTGTATTCCTTTCATCCATTCAATAGTTTGCCTATGGAATCCTTCAGTATTAATATTTGAGTTTTGAACATTTTCTTAAATTCTTTTAGTTCAAGAAATGCTGATCATTCCTTCCCTTTTGGTGTTCAAGCTCCAGGTCTTTGCATATTTCATTATAATATTTGACTTTGTCTTCTTAAACTGCCTTTTGAAATATTTTGTTCAAGTCTTTGACTTTTGATTTATTCCATTCACTTTAGTATCTCGGTATTGGAGAGCACATTTCAGAGTCTCTTCTGATAACCATTTTGGTCTTTTCTTTCTCTCTTGTCTTTTTAATGACCTTTTGCTTTCTAACAGTAAAATGTTATTTAAGTCATCCCACAGATCTTCAGGTCTTCAGTTATTAGTGTCTAATGCATCAAATCTCTTCCAGAGATGTTGTCTTAATTCAGGT
>NW_006408531.1:9789804-9792806 GCF_000296735.1 Chrysochloris asiatica
GGTTTTCACTGGCTAAACGTTCAAAAGCAGTCTGCCTCTCCTTCGTCATAGTCTTAGTCTGGAAGCTCCGCTGAGACCTGGGCACCATGGGTGACCCTGTTGGGTATTTAAAAGAATAATGGGATAGCTTCCAGCATCATAGCAACAAGCAAGCCACAATAGTACAACAAACTGACAGACAAGTGATAGAGAGACAAAAAATAGACACAAATACACTAGAAAATGTAACTAAACACATCAACAACAGAAGACAAATCAAATGATTGGAAGCACCTAAAAATTAGACATGTGCATCAAGAGATTTCACCAAAGAAGCAAAAGAAAATCTACAGACTGGAAAAAAAAATTGGCAACAACGTATCAGACATGGGACAATCCGCTAAAATTTATAGAAAACCTCAATACTTCAATAGTCCAGAGATGAATAAGCCAATTTTTAAAATGAGCAAAGGGTATGAAGAGACACTTTCGAAAGAAAGCTTTGCATGGCTAACAAACACATAAAGAAATGTTAGTAATTAGTTATTAAGGAGTCCAGTGTGAATCCTGTGCTGTAGGATAAGCACTGAACTGTTAACCGCAAGGTTGGCAGTTCAAACCCATCCTTTGCTCCTTAGAAATCCTATACAGGATTACTCTGAGTCAAACTCAAGTACACTTAACAACAGCAAGTACCAATGTGGGTTTGGCATTGGGCTGCTAGCCATTGTTGTTGTTATGTGCCATTGAATTCACCTCATCTTATAGGGACCCTATGCACAACAGAACAAAACCTGGTCCAGTCTTATCTTATCCTCACAATTGTTATATTTGAATTCATTGTTTAAGACACTGTATGAATCCATCTCATTAAGGACCTTCTTTTTTTTCTGAATCTCACCTTTACCAGCATGATGTCTTTTTCCGGAGTCCTGGTGTGGTGCTGTAGGATAAGCATTGGATTGCTTATTGCAGAGTTGGTGGTTCAAACATACCAGCTGCTCTCAGAGACTTTATACAGGGTCACTATGAGTAGGTGAGGCTTTCTGCTCCCATAAAGATTGACAGCCTCGGAAACCCTGTACAGGGGCGCTATGAGTCGGAACCGACTCCAAGGCACATAACAACAACAACAATGAGTAGGGACTGACTTTCAACAACAACAACAACTGGTCCCTCCTGCTAACATGTCCCATATGCACTAGATGAAGTCTCACCACTCTTGCTTCAAGGAGCATGCTGACTACCTCCAAGACAGATTTATTTGTTCTGCTGACAGTCCATGATACTTTCAATATTCTTTCCCAGCACCACAATTCAAGGGGATACTGTGTGATTTTAAAATTTTCTTTGGTCTTCCTTATTCACTGTCCAGCTTTCACATGCATGTGAGAAGATTGAAATACCATGGTCTGGGTTAGACCCACATTAGTCCTCAAAGTGACATCCCTGCTTTTTAAAGAGGCCTTTTGCAGCAGGTTTGAACAATACAAAATGTCTTTTGATTTCTTGAATTTTGCTTCAGTGAACATTGATTGTGTATTCAAGTAAAATGAAATCCCTGACAACTTCAATCTTTTCTCCATTTATCGTGATATTGTTTACTGGTCCAGTAGTGAGGATTTTTGTTTTCTTTACATTGAGTTGTAATTCATACTGAAGACTGTATTCTTTGATCTTCATCAGTAAGCACTTCAAAGCCTCTTTGCCTTCAGCAGAAAAGGCCATGACATCTGCATCTCACAGGTTGTTAATGAACATTCCTTCAATCCTGATGCCTTGTTCTTATTTATATAGACCTGCTTCTTGGATTATTTTCACAGCACACAGATTGGATAAGTGTGGCGAAAGGATACAACCCTGATGCATACCTTTCTTTATTTAAAAATCACACAGTATCCCCTTGTTCTATTCAAACATCTGCCTCTTGTTCCATGTACAGTTTCTGTATGATCAATACACTTAAGTGTCCTGGAATTCCCATTTTTCACAATGTTATCCACAGTCATTCTTGTTGTTGATAAGTGCTATCAAGTTGGTTCCAGATCATAATGGTCCTGATAGGTTTGAACCACCCACCTTGTGACCATGAGGTTAGCAATCATTACTTATTCTCAACATTACACCAGGACCTCATTTGTTGTGTTGTTGTTAAGTGCCGTTGAGTCAGTTCTGACTCATAGCAACCCTGTATAGCATTTCTGAGGCTATAAATCTTTACAGGAGCAGAAAGCCTCATCTTTCTCCTATGGAACAGCTGGTAGTTTCAAACTGCTGACTTGAGATTAGCAGCCCAACTCATAACTACTATGCTACCAGCAAGATGTAAACCAATGAAGTATCATCCCACCCCACCATTAATAGCAAAGTTCAAGATAAAAAGCAAACTGAAAAAACAAACACTGGTGAGAGTATAAAGAAACTTGAACCCTTATCTACTGCTGGTAGGATCATAAAACAGTACAACCTCTGTGGAAAAGAGTATTGCACTTCCTTAAGAAGTTGGAGATAGAAATACCATACCAGAATAGAATTATATTCTATATAATAGCAGCAATCCCATTACTAGGGACCCTAGAAATAAAGAGCCATAACACAAATCAATATATGTACACCACATTCATTGCAGCACTATTTACAATAGCAAAAAGATGGAAACAATCTAAATACCCATCAATGGAAGAATGGATAAACTACAAATGAGGCAAAAACATAATACAATACTACACATTCAAGAATAACGATGAAGCTGCAAAACAAAAAGCTGGAGGACATTATGCTGAATGAAATTAGTAATGAAAGGATAAATATTGAATGAGAACACTATTGTAAAAAGTCAACAAGTTTTCAGACACACACACAAAAAATGTTGATGGTTACAAAGAGTAGGATGAGGACAGGATGGGAAATCACTAATTAGAAAATGAACACATATTAACTTGGATGAGGGGAAGGTAATACATAATAAAAACAGGTCATCAAAAAACTGATGAAGGCAAAAGACTACAGCACTGGAACTGAAC
>NW_006408531.1:9793301-9801255 GCF_000296735.1 Chrysochloris asiatica
AAAAAAAAAAAAAAAAAAAACCTGAATGGGCCAAATTTGTTAATCAAGCAGAATAGCTAATTTGACATGAGTCCTAAAGGCTTCAATGTTCTATCCTCTATAGCAGCACAGTCATTCCTATTTAATTAGTTAAGCCAATGTTTTTGCAAAACAATTAAGAATGCGATTGAATGTGGGGTTTGGTAAACATCTAGGGATTCATTCCTTATGACCTCCACATTGAGCTTACTTTGTAAAGTGGCATGAAAGAAATCATTTAGAACTATAAAATGTGAGAGTTTGTCTTAGTTATTTATTTTTTGGATCCATAGACATGTTTGTCTTTATACAGTATATGATGTGCCTTCCATCTCGATACTGATATTGTTTGTTTGACTGCTTTTGAAAGCTACAGCTTGAGTGATTTAGTTGAATAATAATGGCAATGGCCAGGAATGACTGACAAACCCAGAGTGGCCATGTGGAGCATGGTGGAGTAGATACCAGATAACCCTGGGAGCACAGCTGTCAGCAGGTCCCAGCCTTACTAATCTGTAATCCACCCCCACCCCCACACCCCCATCCCCGCTGACCTGGGGCTGGGATTTTGCTCAGGAGAAACAGCAATCATGTGACTTGAATCAAAGTATTTAAAATATGTGTTGTTTTAAACTAAGGGAGAGAACAGGAAACCAGCCCCCCACAAATACCTAAAGCACTGGACTCATTTTCAGAGATGTTTATGTAAACTCCCAGACACCAGTGGATTAACCTCTCATGCCACCTGGCCCTTCATATTGATTAGTAATTTTTTTACACCCAATGAAATGAGAATCGGGGTTTTGAGGCCATGTACTTTCATACCCCAAGAAAATGCCAGTGTTCTCTTGTTCTCAAATGCTCCCTTGACTATTATTAGTGTCAGAGCCTGGTGAAAAAGCCAGCTGAAAGAGACATCTCAAAAAGGCCCATGTCTCTGACCCAGAGAACATGGTCAGTATGCCAGACCAGGAAGGGGCACTCTGAATTTTAAGGTTAGATAACTTGATAATACTATTTGAGAATTCTTATACACTACAAATATGTTGTTAAGTGCCACTGAGTCAGTTCCGACTCATAGTGACCCTGTATAGGGTTTCTGAGGAGCTGCAGGTGAGCTTGAACTGCTGACCTTGCAGTTCAACGTGACTTTGCAGTTAAGCGCATTAGCCCACAGTGCCACACCAGTACTTTCATAAACTTCTGTAAATATTTTGTGTTGTTAA
This sequence comes from Chrysochloris asiatica, assembly GCF_000296735.1. Classification (NCBI taxonomy): domain Eukaryota; kingdom Metazoa; phylum Chordata; class Mammalia; order Afrosoricida; family Chrysochloridae; genus Chrysochloris; species Chrysochloris asiatica. The sequence continues at coordinate 9,794,546 of NW_006408531.1, forward strand.
GTGCTGTCAAGTCGATTCCAATCGATAGTAACCCTGTATAGGGTTTCCAAGGAGCAGCTGGTGAGCTTGAACTGCCGACCTTACAGTTTAAACAGCTTTGCAGTCTGGTGCATTAACCCACAGTGCCACACCAGGACTCCTCTATAAATATAGAAGCTAATATACAACAACCGGATGAATAGGCATGTTCTAATATTGTGTATTATATATACAGTTAGTGAGAGAAAGAGAGAGAGATGAGTCCTGGTGTGTTGCTCTGGGTTAATGCACTGAACTGCAAGATGGGTTTGAACCGCAAAGTCAACAGTTCAAGCTCACCAATCACACCTTGGAAAGTCTAAACAGGATCGCTATGAGTTGGAAACAATTCAACGGCACTTAACAACACACACACACACACACACACACACACCTATATATATACACAATTCAAAAGTGAAGAGATAAATGAAAATAAAATTCTTCAGAAGCCCCCAATATATCCACTGTCACCTAGTGGATTCCGGTTCATAGAGACCCTCTATGGGATTTCCCATGCTTTCTGGTAGTGTAGTGGTTACGAATCGGGCTGCAAACCTCAAGGTCAGCAGTTCGAAACTACCAGCTGTTCCGCAGTAGAAACATGAGACTTTCTGCTCCTGTAAAGATTTACAGCCTCGGAAACCCTGTATAGCGTCGCTATGAGTCTGAACCAACTCCACGGCACATAACCACCACCAAGTCTTTACTAGAGCAGAAAGCGTCATCTTTCTGCCATAGAGCAGCTAGTGGATTTGATTTGCCCACCTTGTGGTTAGCATTCCAATGCTTATCCAACAAACAGGCACTGAACTTCAAGTGTCCTATTGTTTCAATTTAGGACCTGAATTCCTGGATAGCCCTCCAAATGATTTGCAATTCAACTTTAGAAGCTTGTTTATTTTGCATACCAATAAATGTACATTACCCTAACATACGGAGTCCTGGTGTGGCTCTGTGGGTTAATGAGCCAGACTGCAAAGCCATTGAACTCAAGGACATCGGTTCAAGCTTACCAGCTGCTCCTTGGAAACCCTAAACAGGGTCATTATGGGTTGGAGCTGACTCGATGGCACTTAGCAACAACCTAACATAATTTTGTCTTGGTGTGGTGCTGTAGGATAAGCACTGAACTGCAAGGTCGATGGTTCACATCCACTAGCCATGCCTCGGAAACCCTACACAATGTCTCTATGAGTCAGAACAAACTCCATGGCACTGATCAACAATAGCAACTAAACAGAACTCGGTGGTTCAAACATAACAATCATTCCTTGGAAACCTTGTACAGGTTATACACATGGTGATGTCTCCAGTTGGAATAAGCTGAAATCAAATTGACTACATCTGTGGAAAAAGATGATGGGAAAGCTCAATATCATCAGTCAAGACCAGGGGCAGACTGTGGAACAGACATTAATTGCTCACATGCAACTTCAAGCTAAAGCTGAATAAAATTAAAACAAATCCTTAAGAGGGCAAATACGACCTTGAACATATCCCACCTGAATTTTGACACCATCGGAAGAAGAAATGTGATGCATTAGATGCTAATGATAGAAAAGCATAAGAGGTGTGGAATGACATCAAGAACATCATACAAGAAGAAAGCAAAAGGTCGTGAAAAAGGAGAAAAAGAAAAGACCAAAATTGATGTCAAAAGAGACTGAAACTTGCACTCCAGCATGGACTTGCTAAGTGAATGGAAGAAATGGGGAGGTAAAATTGCTGAAAATAAAATGTCAAAGGGTAGCTTGAAAGACAAAGTCAAGTTTAATAATGAAATGTGCAAAGACCTAGAGTTAGAAAACCAAAGGGAAGAAAATTCTTAGCATTTCTCAAGCTGAAGGAACTAAAGAAAAAAATCAAGCTTTGACTTGCAATACTGAAGGACACCATAGGCAAAATGGGGACTCCTGGCATAGGATAATACACTAGACCACAAGGTTGGTATGAAATGCAAGGTTGGTGGTTCAAATTCACCAGCTGCTCCTTGGAAACTCTATATAGGGTTGCTATGAGTCGGAACTCACTCAATGGCACTTAATAACAACAATGGACAAAATATTGAATGATGTAGAAAGCATCAAAAAAGGATGGAAGTTATATATACAGTCACTGTACCAAAAAGATGTTCATTCAACCATTTCAATAGGTAGCATATGATCACAAACCAATGGTACTAAAGGAAGAAGCCCAAGCTGTACTGAAGGTATTGGCAAAGAACAAGACTCTGGGAATTAATGCAACACTAATTGAAATCTTTTGAGAAACTGATGTAGCACTTAGATGGTAGCACTTGCTCACCTATGCCAAGAAATTTGGAAGACAACTACCTGGCCAACCGCTTGGAAGGTATCCATGTTTGTGCCCATTCCAAAGAGAGGTGATCAAATGGAATGTGAAAATCATTGAACAATATCACATGAATATAAAATTTGTTGAAGATATTTAAGAAACAACTGCAACATTACATTGATAGGGAGCTTCCTGAGGTTCAACTGGATTTAGGTGAGGATGTGAAATTAGGGATATCATTGCTGTCGTCAGATGGATTTTGGCTGACAGCAAAGAATACCAGGAAGATGTTTACATGTGCTTTGTCAATTATACAAAGGCTTTCGACTGTGTGGATCATGGCAAGTTGTACATAATACTTCAAATAATGGGTATTCCAGAGAATTTACCTGTGCTCAGGAAGAACAAGAGGCATACTGAATGGTTTAAAATCAGGTTTGTGTCCTTTCACCATACTTATTCAATCTCTATGATGAGCAGATAATCCAAGAAGCTGGATTATATGAAGAAAGGCGTGGTATCAGGATTGGAGGACGACTCATTAACAACCTGTGGTATGCAGATGATGTAATCTTGCTTGTCAAAACTGAAGAGGCCTCAAAATACTTTCTGATGAAGATCAAAAACCACAGCCTTCAGTCTGGCTTTCACCTTAATGTAAAGAAAACAAAAATCTTCACAATTGGGCCAATAAATAACATAATAACAAATGGAGAGAAAATTGAATTTGTGAAAGACTTCATTTTGCTTGGATTCACTATCAACAGTCATGGAAGCAACAGTCAAGAAAAGAAATGATGTATTAGGTAAATCTGCTGCACAAGACCTCTCTAATATGTTTGAAAACAAAGATGTGATTTTGAGGACTAAGGTTTGCCTGATCCAAGCCATGGCATTTTCAATAGCCTCATGTGCATGTGAAAGTTGGACAATGAATAAGGAAAACTGTAGGATAATTGATGCATTTGAGTTATTAAAGTACAATGGCCTGGCAGAAGAACAAACCAATCTGTGTTGAAAGAAGTATAGCCAGAATGCTCCTTGGAAACCAGGAGGGAGAGAATTAATCTTTCATATTCAGACATGTTATCAGGAGGGACCAGTCCCTGGAGAAGGATATCTTGCTTGGTAAATTGGAGGGTCAGCGAAAATACAATGCTGTTGTTGTCGATTCCAACCCTTAGCAAGGGTTTCCAAGGAGAAGCTGGTGAGTTTGAACCACCGACCTTGCAGTTCAAACGACTTTGCAGTCTGACATATTAGCCCACAGCACCACACCAGGACTCCAGTGAAAATATAGGCGACCTCAAACAAGATGAGTTGGCACACTGGCATCTGCAATGGATTCAAGTGCAACAACTTGAGTCCATTGCAACTGTGAGGATGACACAGGATTGGGCAGTGTTTTGCTCTGTTGTGCATAGGACCGCTATGAGTTGGAAGTGATTCAATGGTACCTAACAGCAATAGAATTGTCAGCATGAAATAATAATATAGCTATACACATACAGCTGAAACCAACATTACTAGGAACTTTATTTTTCTAGAAATATGCATTGCATTGCAAGTATATGTGTGTGTTTGTGGTATGCAGAAAAGCCTTGCTCACCCAAATTGTCCTTATGAAACAGTCTTATCTTGTCAGAATAGTGTCAAGACCAAACAGATGGCACTAGACTGTAAGCTACACAAGTGCATGGCCTTTGTCTTATAGTTCATAACAGTATTTCTAGAACTCAGAATAGAATATGGTGTGTAGTAGAAAACTGTTCAATATTTGTTGAATAAATAAATGTTACATTGTGCACAAAAGGTCATGTAATTGGCTCATAGGAATGTACACTGGGCCCACATCTAGAGTTTGCTTGTCTTTGGAATATTTTAACAAATTTAATTGTCTGGTTTCCCAGACCACCAAAGATAAAAAGCAGAAAATTACAAAGGCTTAGGGGAGTACTGTTGGAAGCATACATACTCAACATAATAATAATATTAAAAGGCTGACAGCCCACTATCATAGCTATAGGTTTTCAAAAAAAAGGAAAAAAACGAAGAAGAAGATGTTTATCTAACATTGGAGTACCTCAGTGTTCCAAGGTATTGCTATATGAAGGGGCTTCAAAAAGTTCATGGAAAAAATATAGTATCTTTTATTTCCATTTCTCTATGAACTAATTAAGTCCCTCATAATCACAGCAGCTGATATTGAAATGGATCAACTTTTTATGCAGTCTATGCAAAAATATAATAAATCATCAGGTTCAAGATAATGTATCAATATAATTGTACTAAGCATGCATGTGTCCAAACACAATAATGCTTCCATTATTTAAATGGAACCATATTGTACAAAGTCTGCTAAAACTGATTTTTATCATTCAAAAGTATTTCTATTTCATCTATCTTAATGTGCCTAGGGTTAAAGTGTTCATGTTTTTAAACTACCTTCAAGTAGGCCACGATCAGTTCACACTAATACTGATAGACAGACTTCATTTCTTTGTTATTACAGCTAATGCTTAGATGAACATTCTTCTGTTTTCATACTGGTGCAAGAGGTTCTCTAAGATTTCTACCTAGGAAGGTAGTAGGTTGATTATAGATGTTGAGTATTTATAGGTTTATTAGATAATATGAATTAATTTTCTAAATAAGTGTATCTTGTTATACTCACACTAGAAGATGAATGTTCCTATAATGGGTAAAGGAGGGAGAAAATGTTTATTTGTTTGTCTTGTGGATATTGGTTTCTCCTGCCTACTATAGTAAAATAGACATTTATGTGTGATACAAATGAATATTGGGAATAATGACAGAAAACTGTAAGCTCTCCTTCAGCCTATAATTGATTAGATTAATTTAAAGTGGAGTTCAAATTTGCCCAGAGAAATAGACTTCTTGTTAAGCTTTTGTAGAGTAGAGGCCTTCGGTGGGATCCTGAACCCCACCTATAGCCTTCTGAGTTGGAACATTTATACTTGAAAAGACATGCAGATCAACCCAGAACTGTTAGGAGAACAGAGGATTTTTATTGAAAGAAAGACCTGCAGAAAAAAAAAGCAGACTGTTTGTTCAAATTTCAAGCAAGCTGTTGTTTGCTTTGGAGATACTAAGGCAGAAAAAAAGCAGCCCAACAGGGAAAGTTTCCTTCTAGGAATGAAATGTAAAGAGAATCAGCACGCAGTCTAGTATGCACTTTAGTAACCACTTGTAAGTGGAAGTGGTAAAAATGAAGCAATGAAGACATGGGCTAACTTTGACCATATTCCATTGGCAGTTACTGACCTTGAGATGAGAGAAGAGGAAGGGCTGGTTGGTCTGAAGTTTAGCAAGATGTGTGAATTTCTGAACCTGTGAGCACTGACCTACCCCTGGGGATTATCGCTGAGAGAGAAGGGGCCAGCTGGTCTGAAGTGTTCGGACGTGTGCTTGAACTCCCAAACTTGCAGTTAGTACCCATTTTACCTAACTTGAATGGCTAGTTGACAAGAACCTGACTTGAAGATAAAGATATTTGATATTGTGAACAAGTACAAATTGCTACAATTTGATAAACTTGAATTTTGCTCATCAATGCACTGACTCAAAATTCCAACCTGAATGAAAGGTACTGGGTTAATAGGTATGAGAAATTTAGATATTGGTTATCAAAGAGTGGGGAGGAGAGCTATAAAGGCATGAAATGGCTGGATTGCAAGATTTCATGAGTGTGCTTAGTTTCAGAATGAGGGGGGTAAAGTAGAATCCCCACTGAATAGTTTTCCGTTTTGTCCAGATGGATCTGGTAAAAGGGGATGACAATCATAGGATTTTATGACTTGATTGTGAGTAATTGTTAGCAGGATTAATTGTGATTCTCATAACTATAATTGTGGAGGATGTGTAACTAAAAGGGGGACTGTTTTTGTTGTTGTTGCTAGGTGTCATCAGATCGGTGCTGACCCATAGTGACCTTATGCACAGCAGAACAAAACACTGCCCAATCCTGGGCCAACCTCACTATTATTGCCATGCTTGAGCCCACTGATGCTGCCACTTGGTCAACCCATCTCGCTGGGGGTCTTCCTCTTTTTCTCTGACCCTCCACCTTACCAACATGATATCCTTCTCCAGTGACTGGTCCCTCCTGACCATATGTCCGAAGTATGAGAAATGAAGTTTGGCCATCCAGGCCTTCAAGGAGCACTCTGGCTGCACTTCTTCCAACACAGATCTGTTGGATCTTTTGGCAGCCCATGGCGCTTTCAATATTCTCCTCCAACACCATAACTCAAAAGCATCAATTCTACAGTTTTCCTTATTCACTGTCCAGCTTTCACATGTATATTAGATTATTGAAAATACCATGGCTTGGGTCAGGCGCACCTTAGTCCTCAAGCTGACAACTTTGCTCT
>NW_006408531.1:9801525-9805466 GCF_000296735.1 Chrysochloris asiatica
TTTCAGCAAGCAAGTTTGTATCATCTGCCTATTGCAGGTTGTATGGTGAAAGAATACAACCTTGTCGTACACCTTTCTTAATTTTAAAATATTCAGTGTTTCCATGTTTTGTTTGAACAACTGTCTCTTGGTCCAGGTACAGATTTCTCCTGTGCACAATTAAGTGTTCTGGAATGCTCATACTTCTCAATGTTGTCCATAGCTTATCATGATCTACAGAATCGAAAGCCTTTGTGTAGTCAATAGAGCACAGGTAAACAACTTTCTGGTATTCTCTGCTTTCAACCAAGATCCATTGGACATCAGCAATGATATCCCTTATTCCATGGTGTCTTCTGAATCTGCCTTGAACCTCTGGAAGTTCTCTGTCAATGAATGCTTGCAGCCATTTCTGTATTACCTTAAGTAAAACTTTACTCACATGGGATATCAAAAAAATTGTCAGATGATTTCCACATTCCATCAGGTCACCTCTCTTTGGAATGGGCACAAATATGCATCTCTTCCAATCAGTTGGCCAGATAGTTTTTTCCCAAATTTCTTGGCAGAGATGAGTGAGTGCCTCCTGTTCTGCCTCACTTTCTTGAAAGATTTCAATTTTTATTCCATCAGTTCTGGGTGACTTGTTCTTTGCCAATTCCTTCAATGCACCTTGGTCTTCCTCCTTCAGTATCAATGGCTCTGGATCGTATGCTACCTCTTGTAACAGTTGAACATGAACCATTTCCTTTTGGTACAGTGACTCTGTGTATTCCTTCCATCTTCTCTTGATGCTTTCTACATCATTCAATAATTTTCCCAGAGGTTAGTTATCTTTTATTTCAATAACAGAAGATCCCAGCACCATCTAGAAGAAAGAGCATAAGTGGAGCTTGATATCCCTACCCAGAAAAGTGGTAACAACAGAGGCAGTGGCAGAGACAGTGGCATGTAGAGACAGAGAAGCTGAGAACTCTAGGCCCATGAACTGAGAAAGGCTATGTGCATGCAGGAAGGAAGCTGGGTAACAGATTGTGCCCTTTGGACATTTAAATGAATATATATTTTTGTTTTGTAAGTGTACATCAAATAACTTTGCTTTGTTAATTTATGCAATATATAAAATATTAATGGGGAGCCACAGGGAGGAAATAGGATAACTGTTGTTTCAGGGAGGGGTTTGAAATCATTGATATGAAACAAAGTGTATCATTTGTTGAGTGTAAAGAGGATGATCTTATCTGTAAACCTTACCCAGTTCGCAACAAAAAGTTAAAAAAAAAAAAAATTCACATAACATGGTTTCTTGTCAACATTTTGCATTTATCCACTTTTAAAATATTACAAACTCCATGCATAGAGCATAGTATCATTGTATTTTAAGTCTTATATCCCAGGTTAGTAATAAAATTCGATGTATTTTCATGTATGTATCATATTTTTCTTTATGCTTTGTGATATGTTTCTTCATGGATTTTGTGAACATTTATATTGAGTATTTTAAATTTTTCATAGATTCATAGAAGTTCTTTATATATACTGCATATTAATCCCTGATCATTTTTTAAAATGTGCCTTCCTTTTCTATTTGATAGTGGAATTTGAAAGCATAAGTGGTTAGCTTTTCTAAAGTACAATTTATACACATATGAGTATCTTCATAGCATGTATTTTATAACTTTTTTTAAACCAATGATTTATATCTAAAGTCATTAAGAAAGTACTTAACATTTTCTTCTACAGTCTTTACTTTCATTTCTTTATATTTAATACATTAACCAATCTAGAACTGATTTTTATATGTGAGAGTGTTTTAAGAGTTTTTATATAAGCTTCCAGTCAGGAACAGCTTAAAATTTATAGAGAAAATATGACAACAATATAGAGAGTTCTCATATACCCCAGGCCTAGCTTTTCCTACTGTTCATGTCTTCTATTAGTATGGTGCATTTGCTGTAATAAATGAACATACTTATATATTATTATAAACTGAAGTCCATATTTTATTCAAATTCCTTTGTTTTTTGCCTAATATTTTCTGTTTCAGAATCCCATCCAGAATATATTTAGTCTTCATTTTTCCTTAGGTTATTCAGATTTCCCTGGTTTTTGATGAATTTTATAGTTTTGAAAGATAGTAGCCAGATATTTTTTACAACGTCATTCAATTATATGTTTCTTTCATGGTTAGTTTGTGACTATGGGCTTTGAGGAGGAAGACAACAGAGGTCTTTTCTTTTCCCTCCTTTCCCTGCTTTATTCACTGGAAAGAAGTCACTATGCTCCAACTCTTTGATAGAAAGTACCTACATACATTATTTTTCAATTCTTCTGTATGGAGAAATGTTTACTTTCCCCTATTTGTCTGTTGACACAATCATTTATTTATATTTATGTGAATTCCCGAACATTTTATCTTATACTTTGGGATGTAGTCCAATATTACATTATTTGTTTTTTTCACTAAAAATCTTCTGTATCTAATCATTAGTTCTTTCAGTTAGTTGCTGCATTCCGTTAGCTATACCTCCATTATCGCGGTCTTTCTAACTTTTCTTTTTCTCCAGCTTTATTTCTTTTCCTTTTATTTTCTTTCTTGATTTTCATTTTATTTTTTAGAAAGCAAGAGCTCTAGGTTCAGTTTGTATTTGTTTTCACCACCTCTAGAACTAGCCATTTCTCCAGGGTGATCTAGTTTCTTTCACTGCAGAACTAAGCAAAGGTCTGTTGCTGGTATACTTATTACTACTGGAATTTTGTTGCTTCTAGAACCTCTCAGCTGTCAATGTAAGAAAATATATGTCTACATACTAACCTGTATGTATTCATGCATCTGTGCCATTTTCGTATAGTCCATTTCTTAGATTATTTACTCAGTGTATAGAATGAATAAGTATAATGAAAGGACACAATGGTGACATACACCTTTCCTGATTTTGAACCACTCATCAACCCCTTGTTCTATTAGAATGACTACCTCTTGGAATGTGTACAGATTCTGCATTAAGTGTTTTGGAATTCCCATTCTTCTCAATGTTATCCATAGTTCAGTATGATCTACATAGTTGCTTTTTTATAGTCAATAAAAACACATTTGCTGCAAAAGACTTTTAGATTGTCAAACAGCAAAGATGTCACTTTGAGGACTAGGGTTGCACTTTATCCAAGCCCTAGGATTTTCAATCACCTAATATGCATGTAAAAGCTGTACAATAAATGTTGTTTTTGTTGTTGTTGAGTGCCTTTGAATCTGTTTTGATTCATAACAACCCTGTATAGGGTTTCTGAGGGATGGCTTGTGAGTTTGAACAGCTACCATGTGATTCGAATTAATCTTGTGATCCAATGCTTATCCTAAGAAAGAGAAAAGAAGAATTGATGCATTTGAATTATGATATTGGTAAAGAATATCCAATATGCCAGAGACTGCCAGAAGAATGAAAAAATGTATCTTGGAAGAAATGCAGCTAGAGGATCTTTAAAAGGGAAGATGGCAAGACATCATCACATGTACTTTGGATGTGTTATCAGGAGGAAGGGACCAGTCCCTGGAGGAGGACATCATGGTTAGTGGAGAGTCAGTGAAAAAGAGGAAGACTGTCAATAAGGTGAATTGGTATAGTGGCTGCAATAATGGGCTAAAACAGACCAATTATGAGGATGGCGCCAGATCAGGCAGAGTTGTACATCAGGTCCTGCACCATTGTCAGGATTGTCTTCATGAGGACTACAGTACTCATTCTAACCTTCTCTCCTGGCTTACCTGTAGCCTTCCATTCCAACTGAGAGAAACCTGGCTCCCACCAATTTCCAGTACTTATATACACCCTCACTCTCAGTACACACATTGTTGTTGTTGTTGTTGTTAAGTGCCGTCGAGTCGGTTTCAACCCATAGCGACCCTGTACAGGGTTTCTGAGGGTGTAAATCTTTACAGGAGTAGAAAGCCTGATCTTTCTCCC
>NW_006408531.1:9805696-9807216 GCF_000296735.1 Chrysochloris asiatica
GGGTGTGGTGCTGTGGATTAATGTGCTGGGCTGCAAAATCAGTTTGAACCACAAGTCACTCCTAGGAAACCCTATACAGAATCACTATTAGTTGAAACTGACTCAACGGCACTTAACAACAAACAACAACAAGCAGTTCATCTTGAGATTCCCTGACTTCCTAATTGCTTTTTCAATGTTTGCCTACATCAAGATGCACTCTTCATGCTGGATTGGTTTTGAAAAATGCAAAGTGTCAGTATCCACCATTACAGTATCATACAGAATAGTTTTATCGCTGTAAAATATTACCTGTGCTTTATCTATTCAATCTACTACCTACCCAAACTTCTAGCCAGCACTGATATGTTTGCCATCTGTTTAGCTTTGCCTTTTCCAGAAACTCATATAAATAGTAGCATACATTATATAACCTTTTTGGACTGAGTTCTTTCACTTACTATGCATTATAACAAATGCAGGGGAAGATTTGAAGAATTTAGAACCCTCATGCATTGCTGGTGAAAAATAAAATGTGGCATTTATGAAAACAGTTGACAGTTCTTCTAAAAAGTTAAAATTACCATACAATCCAACAATCCCAGATATAAGTATTTACTTAGGCTTGAAAGCAGAGATTCAAACAGATAATTATACAATGTTCATTGTAGCATTATTCACAATAGCTGAAAGGTGGAAACAACATAAGGTGCACCAAAAAATTAACAGATAAACAAATGTGGCAAATTCAATGGAACAATATAATTAGGTCATAAATAGAAAATAAATCCTGATACAATCTATGATATAAATACACTTTGAAAATCTTCTGTATAGCATGGAAATAAGTAAGAAAGAAATTATAAAAAAAAATTTTATCTCAGATATTAGTACCATGGGGTCCTAGTGTAGTGTTATAGGATAAACACTGGGCCACAAGGTCAATCTGAACCACAAGGTTGGAGGTTCAAACTTGTCTAGTCATTCCTTGGAAGCCCTAAAAAATGTCACGATGAGTTGGAACGTACTTGACAGCAAATAACAACAACATTAGGTAACTAACTTTGATATTTTATATATGTAAGGAGTCTCTGGGCAAATTATTGAATGATGCAGAAAGAATCAAAAGAAGATGGAAAGAATACACAGAGTCACAGTACCAAAAGGAAATGGTTAATGTTCAACCATTTCAAGAGGTAGCATATGATCAAGAGCCAATGATACTGAAAGAGGAAAGTCCAAGGTGCATTGAAGGAATCGGCAAAGAACAAGGCACCTGGAATTGATGGAATACAAATTGAAATCTTTCAAGAAAGTGAGGCGGCACAGGAGACACTCACTCATCTCTGCCAAGAAATTTGGATGACAACTATCTGTCTGTCTGATTGGAAAAGATCCATATTTGTGCCCATTCCAAAGAGAGGTGACCCAACGGAATGTGGAAATCATTGGACAATCTCTTTCATATCCCATGTGAGTAAAGTTTTGCTAAAGGTAAAACAAAAATGGTTACAATCATACATTGACAGAGAATTTCCAGA
>NW_006408531.1:9808299-9809153 GCF_000296735.1 Chrysochloris asiatica
GGGGTTGGGCAGTGTTTCATTCTGTTGTACATAAGGTCGTTATGGATTGGTACCAACTGGATGGCACCTAACAACAATGACAACATATGTGGATCAAACAATTTTTGTCATTTTCTTTTTGTCTGATTTATTTTCACTAAGTAAATATTAGGCAACCATCCTGCATCTGTCAGTTTGCACTGTGGTGACTTGTGTGTTGCTAGGATGCTGAAATGTATATCACTGGTATTTGAAATACCATCAGGGTTACCCATGGTGGAAAGGTTTCAGCTGAGCTTTCAGACTAAGATACACTGTTGTTGTTAAGTCCTGTCACATTGGTTCTGACTCATAGCAACCCAGGTTAGAGTTTCCAAGCAGTGGATGGTGAGTTTGTACATCCATTGCTTCATCCCACAGTGCCACACCAGGACTCCACTAGAAAGAAGGGAATGTAGACTACTTCCAAATATTCAGCCGCTGAAGCCTTAAGACTAACAACTGAACATTGTCATATACAGTAGCAGAAAATGAAAGAGCTATGAATAGTGCAAGATTATTGTCACAAATTGTGCCAGGAAATGAGTCACTCTTCTTGGAGGACATTCAAATGTGACTAGGGAAGAGCTGTCTCCTCAAATTAGAGTTAAACATGATGACATGAAAGGAGTAAAACTTTCAAGACCTTCATTTGCTGATGGAATACAACAAAATGAGGAAAAATAGCTGTAAACATCCATTAATAATTGAAACAGGGAACGTACAGAGTAAGAATTGAGGAAAATTGGAAGTTGTCAAAAGGAAATGTAACACATAAAGATCAATATCCTAAGCATTAGTGAGCTGAAATGGACTGGTATTGGCCATGTTGAATC
>NW_006408531.1:9809638-9810942 GCF_000296735.1 Chrysochloris asiatica
AACAGACTACCAATGGTTCATATGCAAGTTCAGACTGAAGCTGAAGAAAATTAAAACAAGTCCACAAGAGTCAAAATATGACTTGAACCTATCCCACCTTATCTCAAGAGTTGATATATTAGATACTAGTGGCTGAAGACCAAAAGACTTGTAGGTTGACATCAAGAACATCATAGAGGAAGAAAGCAAAAGATCATGAAGAAACAAAAAAAAGAAGGGAAAGCCAAAATAAATGTCAGAAGAGACTCTGAAATTTGCTGGCCAGTGTAGAGATGCAAATACAAAATGAAAAAATGAGGAGGTAAAAGAGCTGAAGAGAAATTTTAAAAGGGCATCTTGTGAGGACAAAGTCAAGTATTACAAAGAAATGTGCAAAGATCTGGAATAAGTAAACCAAAAGGGAAGAGCACACTTAGCATTTCACAAGCTGAAAGAACTGAGGAAAAAAAATTAAAGCCTCGACTTACAATATTGAAGAATTCTATGGACAAAATACTGAATGATGCAGAAAACATCAAAAGAAGATGGAAAGAATACAGTCACTGTACCAAAATGATATGGTCCATGTTCAACCATTTCAAGAGGTAGTACATGATCAAAAACCAATGATCCTGAAGAAAGAAATCCAAAATGCATTGAAAGTATTGACAAAGAACAAAGCTTCAGAAATTGATAGAATACAAATTGAAACCTTTCAACAAATTGATAAAGCACTGGAGGCACTCACTCATCTATGTCAAAAAATTTTTGGAAGACAGCTATCTGGCCAACTGATTGTAAGTGATACATATTTGTGTCCATTACCAAGAGAGGTGGCACAATGGAATGTGGAAATCATAGGACAATGTCATTAATATCACAGGCAAGTAAAGTTTTGCTAAACATAGTTTAAGAACAGCTGCAACAGTAAATTGTCAAGCCAGATTTACACCAAGACATGGAATGACAGATATCATTGCTGCTGTCAGATGGTTCTTTACTGAATTCAGAGAATACCAGAAAAATGTTTACCTGTGCTTTATTGACTATAAAAAAGACTTTCAATAATGTGGATCATGACATGCTATAGATAACATTGTGAAGAGTTGGTATTTCAGAACACTCAATTGTGCTCATAAGTAACCTGTGCAAAGAGCAAGAGGCAGTCATTTCACCAGAACAAGGAGACACAAAATGGGTTAAAATCAGGAAAGGTGTGTGCCAGGGTTGTATTCTTTCACCTTACATGTCCAATCTTTATGCAGAGCAAATAATATGAGAAACAAGATTATGTGAAGAAAAGTGTAGTATCAGTATTGAAGAAA
>NW_006408531.1:9816038-9823528 GCF_000296735.1 Chrysochloris asiatica
ACAGCCAACAAACATATCAAGAAATGTTCATGATCACTAGCCATTAGAGAGACGCAAATCAAAACAACAATGAGATATCATCTCATATCAGTAATAATAGCAAAGATCAAAAAAGGAGAGGACAATAAATGCTGGCAAGAATGTGGAGAGACTGGGATGCTCCTGCACTGCTGGTGGGATTGCAAAATGTTCCAACCTCTCTGGAAAGCAATATGGTGCTTCCTCAGAAGGTTGGAAATAGAAATACCTTATGATCCAGCAATTCCTCTACTTGGTATCTATCCACAAGAAACATGAACCATAATACGAGTAGATATATAGACACCAATGTTCATAGAAGCACTATTTACAACAACAAAAATATGGAGACAGTCTAAGTGCCCATCAACTGAAGAATGAATAAACAAACTGTGGTACATACACACAATGGAATATTATGCTACCTTAGAGAATAAAAAGGAAGCTTCAAGCCACCACATAACACGGATAAGCCTTGAGGACATTATGTTGAGTGAAATTAGTCAGTCACAAAAGGAGAAATACTGCATAGGACCACTATTTCAAAAGACTAAGAAAAAGAACCCATAGTAAAAGGGTGTGGGGATTCTTGGGTGGTTACCGGGATATGAGGGGTGGGGTGAAGGGAGGGAGGGGAAGGTGAACAACAGGGCAGGGAATAGACACAGGATAGTTTGGGTGCTTGGGAAGGGGGAAATACACAAGAAGGGGGAGGTGAATGGAAGAACAAAGCTGATGGGAAAACAATTAGGCAGGTTTGTGTGGGCTAAGTGGGACAGAGGTAAATAATGATGTATGCACAACCTTGGAACAACAGGGCTCTGGGATACAGGAATTGAAACATGGTTGGAATGGGGAAAGGGGAGAAAATGATGTTAAGATGCTTGACTCTCTTTTGAATCTTGGTTTCCCTTGCTTACCATTATAAAATAGACACTTGAGGGGGAGAGAAAGGAATAGCCAGAAATATCACTATAGAAAGCTTGTAAGTCTGTCTTTTGCCTATAACTGAGTGGAATACCTAAAATGGGGCTACAATATGTCCAGTGAAGGAGGCTTCCTGTGCAGCCTCTGCACTACGTAAGACCATAGGTGGAAGCCCTAACCACATCCAGAATCTTCAGCGGTGAGATATTTCCACTTGAAAGGACAAGCAGACCAGCCTGTAGAAGCTAGAACAGAAGATACTTCTTGAAAAAAAGACCAACAGGAAATATACAAAACAATAAAGGCAATCTGACTGATTACTACAAGAACAAGCAAGTTGCTAACCCAGGAGACGTCAAAGCAAGTGGTCACGTCCCCTCAGGACAAACCCCCTTCCGAGAGTAAGATTCAATGGAAGCACATGCTCTGATTGGTGACCGTGTTCATCACTGATAAGGGTAAGTGAGGGAAAAACAGCAATGAAGCTGTGAGCTAAGCCCTACAACATTCAATAGACTCTGTGAATCCAGGTGGAGACCTGGTCAGCCAGCAGTGTGGCAAGACCTCAGGACTTTTGGACCCAGAGTCAGTGACATAGCCACAGAGAACTAGAGTGGAGAGTGAAGCGTCTAGCTGAAAAGAAGATAGAGCATATGTATAAGAACACCCACACTTGCAGCTAATACCCACGTGACCTGGCTTCAATGACTGGATGATCAGAGCTCAACTAGAAGAAGAAAGCAGAGGGAACAAAGAGTAATCTGATACAGCTTGATGAACTGGACCTACACCTATAGATGCAGTAGCTCAAAGAGGGAACAAATCTTTCCAGCGAGGATCATACCTACCCCCTCCATACACAGAGTAGACAGGGATGGGCAACTTGGACACTGGCTACCCGGAATGGTTGGAACTACAAAGGCAAAAAGTGACTGGCTTACAAGCTTTCAAGAGGGGGCCTAGATCCACAGGGCACAGAGAAAGGTAGAATCTTCACTGAGTAATATCCAATCTGTCTGGGCGGGGCTGATGAAAGGAGTTGCGGATAGGTCTCTTGTGATACAATAGTGAATAACTGTTATCAGGACTGATTGTGAGGGTTGGAAATGTAAAGGCAGACGTTTTGTAGCAAAAGGAGGGGCGTGATTGACTTTGCAGTCTAAAAGCGGAGGTCCCTGGGACCAGCAAGTAAGAAGAGAGGAGAGACACACCCTACCCAGGGAAACAGTGACGCCAAAGATGGAGACAGAGACGACGACATGGAGAGATGGAGTGGCTGGGGACTTTAGATCCAGAGAGGGAGAGGGACTGTGTGTTGAAGAGCGGGGGGAGGGGTGGGGAGGACAGGTTTGCAGGGTACACCCTTTGGTTGGTTGATGATGCATGTAGGGGATTGTAACCATGGCAATGAAAGGATTTACAACAGGATGAATGTAAAGCTAATGTTCTCCCACATAAACTATCACATAATTCACAATAAAACATTTTTTAAAAGGTATACAAAAACATTACGCATATTGTTGTTAAGTGTCACTGAGTCGATTCTAATTCATAATGATAATGTATAGAGTTTCAAAGTGGTGACTGGTGGGTATCAACCACCTTTGCTCCCTTTCGGTTAGCAGTCCAGTCCTTATTCTACAGTGCCACACCAGGATTTCTTACTCATGTTGTTGTTGTTGTTAAGTGCCATCGAGTCGGTTCCGACCCATAGCGACCCTGGATAGGGTTTCCAAGGAGCAGCTGGTGAGCTTGAACCACCAATCTTGCAGTCCAAATGGCTTTGCAGTTTGGCGCATCAACCCACAGCGCCACACCAGAACTCTTTACTCATGTTAGGTAAATGCAATTTAAAACCACAAAGTGATAGCACTACACATCTTCTAGAATTTCTATAATGAATTAGATTGTAAATGCTGACTATTAATGTGTTCATGGCAAATAGCAATCCATAGCCATTGCTGGTGAAAATCCAAAATGGTACAACCATTTTGGAAAATAGTTTGATAGTTTCTTAAAAATTCAAACATACAATTCCTAGATAAACTAATAATTTGAATCCTAGGAATTTATTGCAGAGTATTGAAATTTATGTCTATGCAAATAATTATACCTGCATCTTCATGGCACACCATTAATAATAGCCCAAAACTGAAAACTACCCAAAATCACCATAATCTGGTGAATGGGTAAACAAAATGTAGAATACCTACTGAAAGTAATTCTCTTAAACAATGTAAATTAATAAACTAGTGATATATCTACTTAAAAGAAACCATATATAAAAGACTATGTACTTGTACTATTATCCTTTTTGTTTTCACATTGACTCACAATTCTTGTGATAGTTCAACAATTTTTAAAATTTTAAAAAATCAACAAACTTTAAATAAAGTTGCATGATAGGCTTAAAGTAAAATATTCACATACGCAAATATATTCATATGGTAAAATAGCTTCATATTCTATAATTAATCTTTCTGTTTTCATATTACTTCAAATAATATTTTTCCAAGCTCTTTCGATTTTCAACATTTTCCACAGTCCTACACTTCCATCCTCAATTTAAAGAAAACAAAATTTCTCACAACTGATAATTAACTAGTAATTAACATCATGAAACACCCATGAAAACAGGAATCAAGAAATCAATTGACATATTGGAGTGGGCAAATCTACTGCAAAAGACCTCTTAAAGGTTTTACAAAGCAAAGATATCACTTTAAGAACTACGATGGGTCTGACCCAAGCCATGGTACTTCGGTAATCCCATATGCATATGAAATCTAGACAATGAATAAATAATACCTAAGAAGAATGGATGCCCTTGAATTATAGTGTTTGAGAAGAATATTGACTATATCATAGACTGCCAGAAAAATGAACACAGTCGTGGAAGAAGTACAACCAGAATGCTCTGTAGAAGCTAAAATTATGAGTATGGTCATGTTGTCAGAATAGAATTATGAAGAATCATGGCTCACTTAATTATGCACATGCAGAACCCATGCATGGATCAAGAAGCAACCATTTGGATATTGTGTAGTTTAAATAGGAAAAGTTGCACAGCAGGATTGCAATTTTCACCTCATTTATTCAATATATATGCTGTACAAATAATCCCGGAAAATGAACCACAAGAAGAATGATATGTGTCAAGACGTATTAACAATTAGGGGAAAAATGGACACAACCTTGCTTGCTGAAAATGAAGATGACTTGAAGCACTTACTGGTGAAGGACAAAGACTACAGAAATCAGTATAGAGTGTGCTTGACTGTGAAGAAAATGTAAATCCTTAAGTAATATCATGATAAACCAATAAAAGAATTTGTCAGCTTTTTCATTTTACTTGGAACAACAATCAATATCCATGAAAACAGTAGTCAAGAAAACAATGATGCATTTCATTGGACAAAACTGCTGCAAAAAAAATTTATTTAAATTTTTAAGATGTCACTTTGAGAGCTAAGCCATGCCTGACAGAAACCATGGTCATATGCATACACAAACTGGACAATGAAGAAGGAAGTGCATTCAAACCATGGTGTTGGCAAATCATTTGGAATATACTGCTAGAAGAACAAACAAATCAGTCTTAAAGGAAATAGTAGCAGAACGCTCCTTAAAATTGAGGGTGATGAAGCTTTGCCTTGCTTAGTTGAGAAATGTCATCATGAAAGACTAATCCCAGAAAAGGACATAGTTGTTTACTGAAGTGGACAAAGGAAATCAGGAAAATGTCAAGGCAATAGTTGGCCCAATAGTCACAATAATGGGCACAAACATTTTGAAATGGTGCAGGACTGGGCAATGCTTCATGTTATTATATCAGATCGCTGGGACTCACAGCCAACTCCACAGCAACGAAGAGCAACTATCATCGTAACAAAGATTTGATTTAGTCCTTAGGAAGTATTAGATCTAATTTAAAATAATGCTATCAGTAAGTATCAAGAGATTATAGTAAAACCCAGTTCTGTCTGACTATGTAAGTCTTGTTATTAACCTATACGCCATTCCATCTTCTCATCTTCTGCCATGATCCCACGTGTACTCTCCCACATCACAGTGATACAAGCGAATATTTTTTTCAACCCAAAAAGTTCAGTACCTGCAAGCAATAGAAAATACCCCATGAGGTCTTAATTTTTAATAAAAGTCAATTGAGTATCAAATATAGGGACCTTGATTTTTTTTAATCATTGTTGTAAAGTACTGTCAATTCGGTCCCAACTAATAATGACCCTATAGAGGGTTTCTGAGTCTTTAAATCTTTACAGGAGCATCAAACCTCATCTTTCTCTTGGGGAGCATCTAGAGGGCTCAAAGTGCCTACCATATGGTCACATATAATATTTCATAATAATGATTGCATACAGTAATTGTTTTGGTTTGGGTAGCTGATTCAAAGTAATTTCTAAACACCACAAACTGATCATAACTTCTGTGAGAATAAACAAGACTAAGATAATAATGTAAGGAACCCTGGTGGCACTCTGGGCTAGGAAAGATTATCAGTTCAAGCACACCAGCCACTCCAAAGGTAAAAGATTAAGTTGTGTGTTCCCATAAAGATTTACAGTGTCAAAACCCTATACAGGTTTGCTATACATTGGAATTGACCCAATGACAGTGGGTTTAGGATAATAATTTGCTAATTTTACAATTTTTTATTATGAACAAGGAGTCCTGGTGTGGTACTATAGGATAAGAACTAGACTGCTAAGCTCAAGGTCAGTGGTGTAAATTCCTCGGCTGCTCCTGTGAGATCCTATGTAGGGTCACTATGAGTCAGATTGTACGCAACGACACTTAGTAACAACATTATGTACAAAGCAATTTCTCATGGAATTTTATAAATTATCACAACTGTCCTATGAAGTGGGTAACATTAGCCTTATTTTACAGATGACATAAGTTTAATATATTTATTATAATTATTATTATAATTATTATTAAATAAGTTTAATATATTATTCAAAGATACATGGAAGCAAATGGTAGATTTGTCTCTAAACTCTATATTTACTCTCCTTGAAATTAAACCAATAGACTGACTCAATGTTTCTCATTGAAAAATTGAACAAATAGTAATGAATCTCTCTCTACTGAAGTATGAAAAAAGCTAGCTGGTTGACATCAAGTCAATCCCTACTCATAACAACACTTATAAGACAAGTAGAACTGAACCATAAATTTTCAGGCTATAATTTTTAAAGAAACAGACTCCCACAGATCCACCAATAGGCTTGAACCTCCAACCTTTAGGTAAGCAGCTGAGCTCTTCGCCACTCCACCACCAAGGCTCCTCTTACTGAGATATATTTCTATTCCCTATCCAACACCAAATTTAACAACAGAGGACCTATTTGTGATAGAACTGTTGGTCAAACATACATTTGTGACATCACACCATGCATAGTAGTGTGACCCACAGACACCTAACAGTGTTGGTCATTTAAACTATATTGACCAAATGTTTTCATCTTCAGGGACCTGGGAGCATAAACTCAAGAAGTCTTTTGGGAGTGCCATTTGTTTCTAAACCAATGAATTTTTTAAATAAAAATTTATCCTATACTTTTAAATTTAAAACAATTATAAGTCAACTCTTCCAGCTGAGAAGAATAACTAGCCAATGTAATAATCACAGCTGGCTATGAGGTTAATTATTTGTTTGTACAAGTAGTCAACTCTTCTTCAGACTCACTGTCTGGCCAATACGTTTGTTACTATTTCATAAGTATGTGCAATTGAAAGTATTATCTTTTGCTGTATGATCAGTTTACATTTTGTTACGACATTTTCTCAATAGAAATGTTTATAATAGAATGCAGTTACAGAGATATGCTTTCTCCTTGGGTTAGAAAACTGAGGCTCAGGAAATTAGTTGCCTGTTCGAGTGCTTATTTTTCTTAGAAGAGGTATGGATTAGCAAAGTTTCTCATATGACAGTTATAATTAAGGTATGATCTATTACTCAAGCTAGCAAATGATTATTCCATAATATGAAAATCAAAACAGTACATTGATTGAGTAGTGAAGCTAAAAGCCAGTTTTTCTTGCTATGGACATTATTTTAATTACCTGTTTAATTTATTTATTTATTATAATGAACAGCTCTATTAATTGAGTGACCGATATGTGCCAGACATTCTACTATGCATTTTACATGCTTTGTTGTTGTTGTTAAGTGTCATTGAGTCAGTTCTGACTCATAAGTGATCCTCTATAGGGTTTCGGAAGAGAAGCTGGTAGTTTTGAACTGCTGACATTGCAGTTCTCAGTCCAGTGCTTATCTCACAGCACCACATCAGAAGTCCTTTTACATGCATTATCTAATATAAATTAATCCTTCCTTTAAAGTAGGTATATTGGCCCCATTTTACAAGTCCTGGCCTCATTTTAAATATGTTATTGTTGTTGGATACCATCGAGTCAGTTCTGATCCATTGAGACCCCATGAACAACAGAATGAAGCACCGCCTGACCCTATGTCATCCTCACAATTGTTGTTATGCTTGAGCACATTATTGCTTCCC
>NW_006408531.1:9823848-9826070 GCF_000296735.1 Chrysochloris asiatica
GTTGAAGAACAAAGATGTCAGCTTGAGGACTAAGGTGTGTCTGACCCAAACCATGGTATTTTCAATAACCTCATATGCATGCGAAAGCTGGGCAGTGAATAAGGAAAACCACAGAAGAATTGATGCTTTTGAGTTATGGTGTTGGAAGAGAATATTGAAAGTGCCACAGGCTGCCAAAAGAACCAACAGATTTGTGTTGGAAGAAGTGAAGCCAGAGTGCTCCTTGGAGGCCAGGATGGCCAAACTTTGTTTCTCATACTTTCTCATACTTCAGACATATTGTCAGGAGGGACCAGTTTGGTAAGGTCCAAGAAAAAGAGGAAGACACCCCCTTCCCCAGTGAGATGGATTGGCAATGTGGCAGCCTCAATGGGCTCAGGTGTGTCAACATTGTGAGGTTGACCCAGGACCGGGTCGTGTTTTGTTCTGTTGTGCATAGGGTAGCTATGAGTGAATACCGACTCGATGGCACCTAACAACAATTTACCAAACATGATATCTTTCTTCAGGGAATGGCTCTTTCTAACATTGTCCAAAGTACAAGAGACAAAATCTCATCATAGTCCTTTCTAAGGAGCAATGTGGCCATACTTCTTTAAAATGTTATTGTTGTTGTTAAGTGTCTTCGAGTTGGTTCCAACACAAGTGACCCTGATTTGGGTTTCCAATGAGCAACTGGTGAGTTTGATGGTAATTTAATATTCTTCTCCAGAAGATCAAATAAATTTGTCTGGGAAGAAGTACAGCCAGAATGCTCCTTATAAACAAGGATGGCAAGAGTAGGCAAGACGGCAGAGTTAGGCAAAAAGTCTGTATGATACGGATGCACTTCAACAAAGATACAAAAAGCCAAATGATACAGGTGTGAATGATAGGCCTGAAGCCCTGAGTTTTAGCTGAAGGGGTACAGAAATAGACTGATTTTTTACTAAGAGAGAAAGATGAACAGGCACAGCAAAAAAAGGAGACAGATTGTTGACCTATGCCAGCCGAACAGACTTGGTGTGGCAATTTAAAAATTTTGTGAGAGGCTTAAGAAACACAAAAACATTGGCATTGCAGAAACATACTGGTAGCTGGTAGAGATGCAGGTAATTTTTTTTCCCCCATACTCCCCTGATGACCAGAGGTTAGTCCTGGCCCCATGCACATACACCACCAGGGATGCTACAACTATCCCAGTGGTTGGAGCCACATGGAAGTAAGCATTGCACTTCTGAGCCCCATTAAAAGAGAAGGAGGTTTTCCCATTAATCCCATTTCAGTCTTTAGTCCATGCTGAGTTGGTTTTTGTATGAGGGGTGACATAAAGGACTTGTTTCAATATTTTGCATATAGCTTTCCAGTTCTGCCAGCACCATCTGTTGAAGAGACTATCACCTTGCCATGCAATATACTTACACAAGTCGAAAGTCAGTTGGCTGTATGTGAATGCATTAATTTTGGGGTTCTCAATTCTGTTCCATTGATCAATGTATCTTTCATTATACCAGTACCAGGCTGTTTTGACCACTGTAGCCAAGTAGTAAATTTTGAAATAAGTGAATGAGAGACTTTCAAATTTATTCTTCTTAAGCAGTGCTTTGCTTATCCTGGGTCTCTTTCCTTTCCATATAAAGTTTGTAATTGGTTTTCTCATCTCTTTGAGAATGCCATTGGAATCTGGATTGGGATTGCATTATATGTGAAAATTGCTTTGGGCAGTACTGACATTTTTACAATGTTAAGTCTTCCTATCCAGGATCATGGTATACTCTTCCATTTTTGTATGTCTCTTTTGGTTTTTTGTAGTAGTGTTTTGTAGTTTTCTTTGTATAGGTCCTTCGTTTCTCTGGTTACATTTATTCTTAGATATTTCATCCTTTTTTGGCTATTGTAAATGGCATTGCTTTCCTAATGTCCTTTTCAACTCTGTCGTTTTTGATATAGAGGAATCCAACTGATTTTTGTATGTTGATCTTATATCCTGTTACTGGGCTGAATCTTCCAATGAGGTCTAATAGCTTTTTCACTGAGTTTTTGGGATATTCTATGTATAGGATCATATCGTCTACAAATAGAGAGTTTTACTTCCTCTTTGCCAATTTGTTGTTGTTGTTGTTAGGTGCCTTCAAGTCGGCACTGACCCATAGCGACCTTATGCACAGCAGACCACAACACTGGCAGATCCTGGGCCAACCTCACTACTGTAGCCACACTCAAGTCCATCAATGTTGCCACTT
>NW_006408531.1:9834658-9835743 GCF_000296735.1 Chrysochloris asiatica
TTCTTATTGTTGATTTCTAATATGGCATTATGGTCTGAAAAGATGCTTTGTAGTATTTTGATGTTAGTAAATTTATGGAGATTTGTTTTGTGGCCTAAGACATGGTCTATTCTGGAGAATGTTCCATGTGCACTGGAAAAGAATGTGATTGTGCTGTTGTTAGGTTGTATGATTTTATTGAGAATTTTTGCATGTATTTCATGATGGATATTGGTCCATAATTTTTTTAGTGATGTATTTCATATGAGAGTTATGCTTGCTTCATAAAATGTATTCATGAGACCATGATCATCAATGAAAACACAGAGGCAAACTTGTTGTTGTTGTTGTTTTGTGCTGTGGAGTCGGTTCCGACTCATAGCGACTCTACACAGGGTTTCTGAGGCTGTAAATCTTTACGGGAGCAGACCGCCTCATCTTTCTCCCGCGGAGCGGCTGGTAGTTTCAAACTGCTGACCTTGCGGCTCGCAGCCCGATTCATAGGGGCTCTAATACATGGCATAAATACAAACTAACTAAAACACATAACTAACAACACACAAGCAGTAGAAGACAAAATAAATGACTGGGACTTCCTAAAAATTAGACAATTATGTGCATCAAAAAATATTGCCAAAACAGTGAAAAGAAAGCCAACAGATTGTTAAACAATGTTTTGCAGCAACATTTCCAACAAGGGACTAATCTAAAAAATGTATAGAGAACTATAACACCCCTACAAGAAAGAGAGAAGCAACCATTGTTGCTTGTCTAAAAAATGGGCTAAATGCTAAAATACTGAAAAATGGGCAGAGGACATGAACAGACACTTCACAAAGGATAACATCCAGGCAGCCAAGAAATATATGAAGAAATAATCACCATTATTAGACAATTTTGTTGTTTTTAAGTAACACTGAGTTTGTTCTGTCCTTTGTTGCTGTTGTTTGGTGCCATTGAGTCGGTACCGACTCATAGCAACCTTATGCACAGCAGAACAAAACACTGCCCGGTCCTGGGCCATCCTCACTATTGTTGCCATGCTTGAGCCCTTTGATGCTGCCACTTGCCAATCCATCTCACTAGGGGTCTTCCTCTTTTTATTT
>NW_006408531.1:9837398-9849245 GCF_000296735.1 Chrysochloris asiatica
GTCTCTTCTGACATCCATTTTGACCTTTACCTTCTTTCTTGTCTTCTTAATGATGGTTTGCTTTCTTCCTATATGATGTTCTTGATGTTCTGCCCCATAGTGACCTTGCATAGGGTTTCCAAGGAGAAGCTGGTAGGTTTGAACTGCTGACCTTATACTTCACAGTCCACTGCTGTTCTTACAGTACCACACCAGAAGTCCTCATTTGCCATTAGAGATATGTAAAGCAAACAACAAAGAGGTATTGCTTTTCACCCCTGTGTTAATAACAAAGTTAAAAAAACAGAAAACAACAAATGTTGATGAGGCTAGATAGAGTGAGATCCTCCTATATTGCTTGTGGGACTTTAAAATGGCTCAACCAATGTGGTAATAAGGTATGGCACTTCCTCAGAAAGTGGGGAATAGAAATATTGTAAAACCCAACAATCCCACTACTTCGTATACATCCAAAAGAAATAAGATTCGGGACACAAGTAGATATATGCACATTGAACTTCATCATAGCACTATTCATATTACAAAAAGATGGAGATGGCCTGAATTCTCATCAATGGAAGAATGGATAAATGAACTTTAGTATGTATGTATAATGGAGGTTGGCCCAGGACTGGGCAGTGTTTTATTCTGTTGTGCATAGGTTCACTATGAGTCAGTGACAACGCAATGGAATCTAACAACAACAACATGGTGAAGAATGATGACGAATCTGTGAAACAACTCAAAACATGAATGAACCTGGAGGACATTACAGAGAGTGAAACTAGTCAATCACAAAAGGACAAATATTAAATGAGACCACTATTTTAAAAATGTAAGAAAATGTTTTCATATTTAAGAAAAAAAAAAAAATCCTTTGATGACTACCAGGGTGGGAGGGAAGGGAGAGCAGTAATTCACTGGCTAGATGGTAGACACATGATATCTTGAATGATGAGGAGGGCAATCTTTCAGAAGAGGAAGAGTTGATACAGGAATGATAAAAAAAGATGAAGACACAGAGAACTAAAGG
Source organism: Chrysochloris asiatica (assembly GCF_000296735.1). Taxonomy (NCBI): domain Eukaryota; kingdom Metazoa; phylum Chordata; class Mammalia; order Afrosoricida; family Chrysochloridae; genus Chrysochloris; species Chrysochloris asiatica. The sequence goes on from NW_006408531.1 coordinate 9,838,411, forward strand.
TTTTAGAGGTTAATAGTTTTATATACACAGCCCTCATGTGGTGCTGTGGGTTAATGCGTCAGACTGCAAAGTCATTTTTACTGAAAGGTCAGTGGTTCAAGCATACCAGCTGCTCCTTGGGAAACCTACACATGGTCACTATGGGTCAGAATGGACTCTACAGCACTTAACAACAATAGACAACTCTGGGACAACAGTGTTCTGCTGGTAGATACGTGAGCAGAACCACAGGCTGAACGAGTATAGGAGGGAGAATGGCAGAATAGCCACAAATATATAATGGTTTGAAGATATTTGAACTTGGGCATTTATCTTTGCTGTAAACACAACTATGAATGTAGTAGAGAATGGAGTGGGCAAATTGATGATAACCTCTTAGGTATTATCAAACATATCAAGGCAGTATTATCAAACATATTAAGGCAATAATTTTCTGAGCCTGAAGGCTCAGAACCATAGTCTCAGGTAACACCATGACCAACTGGCATAACATAGTCCACCAAGGCAATGTTCTACATCTTACTTCGGTGAGTAGCACCTGGGATGTTAAAAGCTCATAAACAACCATCCAAGGCAGACATGAAGAACCTTTCTTCTGCTAAAATTTATCACATAGTTCAAAGGCCACATAAAATTACCAACTTAAAAATTAGACTGCTATATTTGGTCAAATATTTAATTAATTCAGCCCTAATGTGATAGTTGGAGCCCTGGTGTGGTACTGCAGTTTAATGTGCTGGACTGCAATGTCAGTTTGAGCCTCAAGGTCAGTGGTTCACACTCACCAGCTGCTCCTTGGCAACCTTGTACAGGGTCGCTATGAATCAGATCTCACTTGATGGCAACAGTGTAAGGGCTGGAATTCTGGTGTGGCGCTGTGGGCTAAACACTGGACTGCAAGGACAGTTTAAACCAGAAGGTTGGTGGTTCAAACTCACCAGCTCTTCCTTGGAAACCCTATACAGAGTTGCTATGAGTCAGAAGTGCTATAGCACCTAACAGCCACAATAATGTTGTGCCTTGCAGTTGCCTTGATAGGGCCAGACCAAATGATTTTGCACGCCATATATGGACCATGGACTGGATGTTACACACCTCTGATCTAGGGTGTGGAAGAAATAAGGATAATGAGAATTGGAGATACTTGGAATCAATTAGTCCAGTGGACTCATGGAAGATGTGAACATCATTCTCCAGGACTCTAAGACCTGGATGGTGTCCAGTTACCACTAACAACAGCTCTCAAAAAAATCACATTAGAACGTCCCAGATAGAGTGGGAGAAAATGTAGAAGAAACTCAAAATTATGAAAAACAACAGGAGTTACTGGTCAGAAAGAGACGGGATTAACCCAAGACCATGGCCCTTGATTACCTTTCAGGTCTTGAAAGGAGCTCACCCTTATGACCCAATTTTCAACCAAGAAATGCTATTGTTGTTGTAGTTATATAGTGGGACCAACAACACTAGTTAGGTATGCTCACCATGGAATGGTCAATCATTCAAAAACAAAATGGCACCACTAATCCTAGGAGAAAGTGGAGAAGGAATGGGAAGGTGGGTGGAATGAAAATAGGAACCACAGGGAGGAAGCAGGACAACTATTAGTGCATGGAGGGAATTGCAATCATTGACATGAAACAAAGAGCAGGATTTGTTGAGTATAAACCTGATAATCTTGTCTGTAAACCTTTACTGAATTCACAATAAAAAAGTTAAAAAAAAAAAGCCAGGATTGCAAGATTTCGTTTCTCATGCTCTGGACACAAAGTCTGGAAGGCCCAGTCCCTGGAGATGGGCATTATGCTTGGTAAAGTGGAGAATCATTAACAAAGAGAAAGAATCCCAACAAGAAGGATTGACACAATGGTAACAACAATAGAATCAAACATAGCATCGAGTGTGGGCAGTATTGCATTCTGTTGTACTCAGGTTCACTATAATTTGGAACCAACTCGATGCACCTAACATCAATAATATATTGACAGAGTAAGTATGGTGAAAGAATACAACCCTGATGCACACATATTCTGATTTTGAACCATTCAGTATCCCCTTGTTCTATGTGAATGGCTATATCTTGGTCTATGTGCAGATTACTCACAAGCACAATTAAGTGTTCTAGAATTTCCACTCTTCTCAATGTGATTCACATAGATGAATGCCTCTGCATAGTACATCATCTTTATCCACAGATGTAGTCTATTTGATTCCTATGTATTCTTTTTGGTGAGGTCCACATGTATAGTCACCATTTACGTTGTAGAAAAAAGAAATTTGCAAAGGATAAGTTATTATTCTTGTAAAATTCTACCATGTGATCACATTTCCATTGCCAATACCATATTTTCCAACTACTGATCCTTCCTCTTTGTTCTCAACTTTCCTATTCCAATCACCAGTAATCATCAATGCATCTTCATTGCATGTTTGATCAATTTGAAACTGAATATTTTGGTGGCTCTTGTTGTTTTTAAGTGTCATTGAGTCAGTTCCAACTCATAGTGAGCCTGTGTAGGGTTTCCAAGGAGCAGCTGGTGGGTTTTAAACACTGACCTTGCAGTTACCACTCCAAAGAAGTTGATAGACTTCTTCATCATTGGCTTTAGTGTTTGGTACTTACATTTCACTAATAATCATAATAACTGGTCTTCCTTATAGATGTATGGATATTTTCCTATCACAAACAGCATTGTACTTCAAGAAAGCACTGTACTTCAAGATAGATCTTGAAGTGCTCTTTTGACAATGAATGTGATGCCATTCCACTTTAATTTGTCATTCTCAGCATAGTAAACCATCTGGTTGGCAGATTCAAAATGACAAATAACAGTCCATTGCAGCTCACTGATGCCTAGGGTATCATTCTTTATACATTGCTTTTCTTTTCTGACAATTTCAAGTTTTACTAGATTAATATTTCATACATTTATGTTCCAATTATGAATACACATTTACAGTTATTTCTTCTCGTTTTCAGTTGTGCCTCAACAACAAATGAAGAGGTTGAAAGCTTTGCTTCATCCACACTGTTAGGGTCAGCTCTATTTTGAGGAGGCAGCTCTTCCCCAATCATATTTTTCATACCTTCCAACCTGAAGTGCTTTTTAAAAGATTTTAAGTATGAGTTATCTAAAATTTGTTGTGGTTATTTGCAACCAACCCCACTCCAATCTGTGGTAATCATGCCCATTCCTGTTCCATTCTCATGACTGCCAGTATGCTTGGGTGCATTATTGCCCTCCAGCCTACAGGGATCGTCTTCTAGCACTACTTCACACAATATCCTGCCGTAATCCATAGGCTTTTCATTGTCTAATTTTTGGAAGTACTTTGCCAGGCCCTTCTTCCTAGTCTGTCTTACACTGGAAGCTCCACTAAAAGCCTAATGAAATGTGAAATACTAATGGCATACCTTCCAAAATCACAGCCACACTCAAGTCACCACAGTATGGCAAACTGACCTAAGATTTAGTGGAAGACTTGTCCAAAATCACATGACTAAGATAATAGCAGATGCCTAGTGGGTGTTGTAGAATAAGTACTGGAATGCTAACCAAAATGTCAGTGGTTAAACCAACCAGCTGCTCCTTGGAAACACTATGCAAGGTCACTATGAGTCGTAACCAACTAGGTCACACTTGACAACAACAGCAACAATGTAATAGAAATGTCAAAGTCTCTCGTATGAAAAAGAACTTATAGCCAACAAGTTGCAATATATAAAACACCAAAATTTAAAATATTACACATACCTATGTGTACACGAATGTACCACATTCCATTCACACATCATTGCACACATACACACACACATCTAGGCAACAGACTACTTTGGTGTGTATTTCAGGAGGGGTGGATTTGTTTGACTTGGGCAGGGTTGTTAAATACAGGTCCAGCATGCTGCCACACCCCTGCCATGACAGACAATACTAATCAATCACAGCTCTCTGGGCAGGATCTCAGAATTCTTCTCAAGGCACATGGGTTGGTTGGAGTTGGCACCGGTGATGAGAGCTATTTGCCAACACAAATCTAGGACACAAATGGATCAAATAGGGCTTTCCATAAAAAAAGAAAAAGTTACAGAGTACTAGAAAATGCACTTCTTTTAACCTTTGCAAACATCTCCTCTTCCTGCTATTTTGATCTCAGCAAGAGCCTCAAGCAGAAATAGACAAATGTTATTTGAAGCCATAATCTAGTGAATTGAGAGTTTAGTAAAGCATTTTTAGAAGCCTGGATATATTTCATGAATGAATATCATCTTTGAATACTTTGTCAAACAAATTGACTTCTGGACATTCAGAGGTTTTGCTCCCTTATAAATTTGAATTTCCCTGGTGCCAGAATTTGATTTCTTAGCTCTAATGCAAATATATTATACATGTACATATATGTAGAGGCTAGAAGCTCAGTTGCAACTCAAAAGCCGGAGTTGAAATTCCAGTTGAGTGCCCTTGAGCAAATTAACTTGACCTTTCTCAGCTTCAGTTTTCTCATTTTATAAAAGGAAATAATGATCATTGCTATCTCCTACAGTTATTGTGAAAAGCCAATGAGATGATTCCTGGATTCAGTGTAGTCTCTAAAACCAAAACCACAGCAATGATACCCATTAAACATGAGTGTATGTGTTTTGTATGTAGCTGACATTATCTAAAGTGAGCTAAGACTCTGATACTCACTGAATTGTTTGACTAAATATTACATTTCTTTGCTTTTGTGGGTTTAAATCAAAGTTTTAATGCTATTTGAGTTCTGTTTTGTGGTTCCATCTTGAATTTCTGTGTATGTGTCTGAACTCCAAAAAATTCCCTTTTCTAGTAGCTGATATATTCAAACCACTAGTGCGGGAAGAAAAATAATGTGTCATTGAAGTAGATGAGAGTTGACATGACAGACTGTGCCCTCGATCTTAAACATTCATAACATGCATAATATGGTCTCTGCGGAATGGAATAACTCCTTTAGAGTCTTTGCAGTCCCTTGTAGAATGGCTCTCATAGAGCAGAGGCATTATAATTCTAAAACAGCCAGGCCTGCAAGAGAACGGAGGTAAAAAAAAAAAGACATCTCTCATATACAACTAAACCCACTGCTGTGAAGTCAAGTTCGACTCATGGCAACCCCACAGAGCAGAGTAGAATTTCCAAGGCTGTGATCTTTATGAAAGCAAACTTCCACATCTTGCTTCTTCAGAATGGTTGGTGGGTTCAAACCCACCAAAACAATAATGCGCAGGATAACAAGGTTGATTTGAACCACAAGGTCAGTGGTTCAAACCCACCAACCACCCCTCAGAAACGCTATCCAGGGTTGCTATGAATCGAGGCTGACTCGATGGCACTTAACAACAACAATAAACTTTTGGCACCGAAGCACTTTAACTACTGTGCCACCAGAGTTTCACGGGCAAGGTAAAACTAGAAAGGAAGAAAAAGAAAGATAGGAAGGAAAAAGTAAAAGAGAGAAAGGATGTGAGGAGGGGAGAGCAAAAGAGGAAGGGAAAGAGAATAGACATAATTTTCTTAAGGGCTGACTTTAAGGGTGTTGTTGTTGTTGTTGTTAAGTGCCGTCGAGTCGGTTCCGACCCATAGCGACCCTGTACAGGGTTTCCGAGGGTGTAAATCCTTACGGGAGTAGAAAGCCTCATCTTTCTCCCGCGGAGCGGCTGGTAGTTTCGAACCGCTGACCTTAAGGTTCGCAGCCCGATTCGTAACCACTACGCTACCAGAGACTTTAAGGATACACACATATATTTAACCTGAAATGATTTACTGTTAGATGGAAGTTATTTAATAACTATCTAGCTTATTTTGTTTTGATATCTATCTGTCCATAAAATAGCCCTGTAATGTCCCACATACGCAGCATACTAGCCCCTGCCCTCAGAACTCTGCTGGAAGGGATTTCTCTTCTTCACACCTGTCTCCTACTTCAAATCCTGCCTCCTGGCTGGATACTGGTGTCGTCACTCTCAAAGAAAATTTAGAGGCTGTCTCTACACACATTCTCGAGGATTCCACCACAACTGCCTTGAGGCCCTACAACCCAAATAGGGCACTAAAAGTCACTTCACTGGTTCCTGACAGAACTGGGAATTTAAACTTGTGCACATTTTAGTTGTACCAGACTTGTTGTTGTTGTTAGGTACCATTGAGTTGGTACCGATTCATAGCTACCCTATGCACAACAGAACGAAACATTGCCTGGTTTGGGGCCAACTTCACAATTGTTGCCATGCTTGAGCCCATTGATGCTGCCTTATTGCCAACCCATCTCGTTAGGGGTCTTCCTCTTTTTCTCTGACCCTCCACCTTACCAAACATATGTCCGAAGTATGAGAGACAAAGTTTGTGTACGAGACTAGCAGTACACAGTATCTAAATAATCAGTAGTATATAAATCTTTAATACCCTCTGGAATACCGGATTCTGTTCTCTACACAGATCTCTTTAATCTCCCTTCTCTCATTCCTCATAGCCCTTTCGTTTACATAGATTGTTTTTCCACTGAAACTGTGAGCTTTGTGGTGTGGGAGGAGCCTGTAGAACTGGGATAGAGAAACAGGGTTTGCAGTCAGAATGTCTGGATTCCAGTTTCAACTCTGTGACAATCTATCTAGGTAATCTCAGTTAAGTCGTTTCTCTGAAACAGTTTTCCCATCCTGAAAATAGGGTAAATAATTAATTACCTTGTTGATTGTCCAGAGTTGTTATAAAAGCCATTAAGTTATTGTATTTGCAAACAATTTGTAATTTACCAAATCCTATGGTGACACACCAGAGGATAAGCACTCGACCTCAAGGTCAGGTTGAACCACAAAGTTGACACTTCAAATTCACAAGCCACTCCTCGGAAACCCTATGCAGGGTTGTAATGAGTCAGAATTGACACCACAGCACTTAATAACAACAATACACATTATAGAGTCCTGGTGTGGCACTGTAAGATATGCACTGGACTGCTTGTAAACCCGAATCAGGGTCGCTATGAGTCTGAACAAACTTGAAAGCGTGTACTAACAACAACATACACATTACTAACATACACTGCTAACTGCAATTGGTAGTTCAAATGCACAAGCCGTTCTTCAAAAACCCTATACAGTGGGCACTGATTCAGCAGCATTTAACATCAACACCACACACACATTAAGGCAACCATAAATTTTCTTTGGACTCCCTGCATGGTGCAGTCAGTTAAAGAGCTCAGCTAACTGAAATGGTTAAAGGTTCAAATCTACTCAGAGACACCTAGGAAGAAAGACCAGGTAATATGTTTCCAGAAAACCAACCATTGAAAACTCTGGAATGTAGTTTCTCTGACACTGTGGGATCTCCATGAGTCAGGGATAACTCAATAGCAACTGACTATGTTTCCTTATGCTCTCCTCAGCCTTAGTTCTGTTGAAAGAACAAATGGTCTCATTTCAGACTTTTGTTTTTGACATCTCAATGACTATACCCTTTATCCTTTACCAGCACTTTCTCCTTACCAGCTTGGACTTTCTCTCTAAGCCAGTCCCAGTGTATTCACCCCACCAAACTCTTCAGAATATAAATATGACCTTTGATATAATGTCTGTGAGGAATTTTTATTTTGTTTTCTAGCCTTTGTAAATGTTTGCATTCATAAGGAAGACGGATCATTTTAATACTTACTTAATACCATGCAGCATATGATGAAACTGCATGACTTGCTTACAAGTTTATTTTGAAGAAAATGTAGTTCCTTACCTGCCAACATCTGAAAGTTATAAATAGTGAGAAAAATAGAGAAGCCTTAAAACTCCATTGAAACGTATTGGATTTGGAGAGTTTCTTGGATGGCCAGAGTGGAAAAATATTTTGCTAAAAAATAGGGAGTGTTGCTCCTACTGGCACCAGCAGGCAGTTTAGTTAGTATTTACCCAGTCTGTGGTGAGGGAACACTTGGCTGTTTATTTCAGTGAAGGGGATGTTGGGAGACGCTGTTTGTCTAGTCAGAAATGCCCTTTGAGACTGCAAGACTACCTGTGACCAATGGTCAACGAAATTTATCTTTGGACTTTGTGTAAGTAATCCAGCCTGAACCAAATCCACTTGGTCTTCTCTAAAAACGATGTCACAGAATCTTCACCAAAAAAATCTCTCTGCATTGGTCCATAATGAAGATTTCTGATTATTCAACCAAGGCTGAATCTGAGACTTAAATGGGCATTCTGGAAAAACAGACTGATTTTTATGTGATGTAGGAAATGACTATCACCTATGCAGTCAGACTGCTATTGAACCCATCATTCTCAAATATCTTTGTCCATTGCTTCATGAAGAATAATGGCATATTACTATTGACCATTAATTATTACAACTAGCTTTATTTCACAAAGGCAATTTATGTTTGATTTTATTTCTTACTTGAACGCACAGATAAGATTTTTAATAACTATTTTCATGGCCATATTGACAATGTTATGGTGAACAATTGAAAAATATTTTTCTTATCGCAAGTCCTTCAAGGATATATTCTTTTGATAAAATACAATCATTTATGGATAGAATGACTGCTAAAAGTGCAAAAATATGTCTCCCAAATTGTGATTAAATTATAATCACTGCTTGCTAATTAGTTTTAGCTGTTTCCATTCATATATATTTTTCGTGTGTAAGTCCACACTTTTTGGTCATTACATCAGCCTATTCAATTGAAAGACAGAGTTTTATACCCTGACGAGATACTGGGGCTAGGCCTATATTTCCAGAAGAGTGAATACATGTTTACCCAGGTTTGAAATTGGGCATTTATGAATCAAGGTCTTGATTTAACTTTTTCACTCTTTTGCTTCTATTTTTTTATTCCCACAGTCGTGTTTCTGCGTCATTAACCAATCAATCTTCACCAAAATTCTGTGAGGATTTATTATTACCCCATTCTTTATGTGTTAAATTTTCAGTCAGGGAACTAAAATTCCACCATAGCAAGCTGCATCGTCAGGATTGAGCAGCTGTGAGTCTGTCTTCCATGGTCACACTCCCTCTGCGGAGCCCCAGAGTCTCAAAGTCTCAGGAAGGCAGGAATCTGCAGCCCTAGGTTCCTGTCAGATTGACAAATGTGTTAAATTCAAAGATAAAAGCCTCCATGTTAAGTCTGTCAAGGGGTCACTTCGCCTGAGTCTTAACATTCTCCTTAGCACCATTTCCATCCAGTAGCCCTTCTTGAGCTTGTTGCTGCTGCAGTCACATAATTCAAACGATAGGAGAGTCCCAGTAACTAGGAGGCTTTTGACAGTTGGGTGAAAGTATGTGTAGGATGGGAGCACCTTGTGCCAAGGCCCAGGGAGCTAGGTTTAACTTAGCTGGCACCCCACCACAGGACAAGTAAAACAACCAAGTAAAAAGTTACTGCCTCAGACCAATCCACAGGAAAACTATTATGAGGGATCAATCCATGCAGAAGAATTAAAAATTTTACAAAGGGAAAAGAAGGTGGAAACGGCAAATAAATGTAATTCAATGAAGGCAGATTAGAATAATACTGAACCACGTATTTTTACTTCCAACTTTTTTCTCAGTCCTCTCCTATTGTTTTCTTACTGAAAATCTCATCTTATAAACTTTAATATCACCAAAGAGTTTCTTTAAAATATCTTAATAACCCTGTACTTTTCTTGACACTTATTACTGGAAGTTTTAAAATTATGGCCAATGCCTCTTCAACTATGTCAGTAAGTAAATAATAGTTACTTATTACTTATTTGTTTTTAGTTCTACTGGCACAATTGGGTGGGTTAATATGCCAGCTGATAAACAAAAGGCTAGAAGTTCAAGTCACCCACAGGTACCTTAGAAGAAAGGCCTGGTGAGCTATTTCCGAGAAACCCACGCCGACAACCCAATGTAACATAGTTCTACTCTGACACATAGGAGGTTGCCATGACATGACAGCAGCTGGTAATGAGTCTGTTGTTCATTAGCTATTAACTTCTTGGGCCTTGAATGTCAATACCAGCAACTACTCAAAAGCCAAATAAATTTACTATTATTACCAGATGTCATTAGTTCCTAAGGCATGGAACGAAGAACAGAAGTAAGGAATTATACAGAAAGGGGAGGAAAGCAGAAAGGAATGAGTATAGAATCACAGTACTGAAAGCTAGAAGGACATAATAGAAAGCATTAAGGCTTTGGGTTCAAATCCCAGTACAGAAGCTTATGAAATCTGAGTTGCTTAGCAAATTATTAAACTTGTCTGAGCATTGATGTCTTCATTGATAAAAATTTATACCCATCTTGTAGAGATATTATGAGAACTAAACAAGTAAAAGTGGCAGGCTTGTTAATTACAGCTTCTACCTTAGAAGGAAACATTCTGTATAAGTTTACTTAGGGACTACCCGTGAGCTTGAACTGTCAATCTTGCCATTCAAACCGACTTTGCAGTCCAGTGCATTAACCCACAGCAAGACAACAGGATGTGGATCTGAGACGTGTGCAGGACCACATCTGTCTTGTTTTAGACACTAACCTATGATTCTAGCTGCTACTCTGTGTCTCACAATTAACTCATCCTCTCCAGTCTTTCCGAACACACAAAGATCCCATACTATCCTTCTCTCATCTTTTAATTGTGCAGTTGATTTTTATCACTTTGTTTTCAATTTACAAAAGTCATATGTAATGAACAAACAAGATGGCAGATCTGGTGGACGTATAGCAGAGAGCTCTTCCAACAACAACACAGAATACCCGGCCAAGCAGATTCAGGGTATGGTCCCAGAACTCTGAACCACATATAAAGGAATACTTAGAAGGTTGGAAGGCTCACAGCTGGGGGAATTTGTGGCAGAAGCA
>NW_006408531.1:9850700-9852515 GCF_000296735.1 Chrysochloris asiatica
GGATAGGCAGAAGCTAAGGGATTTTGCCAAAGTCAACCCTGCTATGAAAAACATCCTAAAGGAAGTTCTGTGGACTGAGAACCAGCAAGAACACAGAACAACTACAGAATGACGTACATGGCAGCATCAACCTGAACTCAGTCGACAAATGAAAGAGTCAAGAACAGAATAAAATTATAAGAACAGAGGAAAAAAAAAAAAGTCATATGTAATAAAGGTAGAAAAGTTTAGGGGAAAAAAACCCTATAATGTCACTTTCTCTACTTGCATGTTGGTATAATCAATCAAGAGTCCTGGTATGGCACTGTAGGATCAGCATTGGATGGCTAGCCACAAGGATGGTGGCTCAAACCCACCAGCCACTCCTTGGAGCCTCTATACTGGGTTGCTATGAGTCAGAACTTAACAACAACAATAATCCATCAGAGGTACCTCAGAAGAAAGACCTAGGATCTACTTCCAATGTACCAAAATCGCTGAAAACCTTAGGGAACACAGTTCTAGTCTGATACACATGGGGTTACCATGAGTTGAAATTGACTTTATAGCAACAAATATTGTTTGTTTTTGTCTTTAAGCATATTTGTCTTAGTAATCTCTTCTTGTTGTTAAGTGCCATCAAGTCTGTTCAGATTCATAGAGACCATGTATAGAGTTCCCTAGGAGCAGCTGGTGGGTTTGAACTGCTGACCATGTGGTTCATAGTTCAGTGCTGATCCTACAACACTACACCAGGAGTCCAAGTGCAGCTATAGCAGAAATTCTACAAGTAGGTGGCCTTAATTAATAGAAATTTCTTTTTTAACAATTTAGGAGGCTCAAGGTCCAAATACAGAGAAGGCTTTCTCTCTATATTGGTTTTAGGGGCAGGTCCTTGTCTCTTTGCCGTTTCTGTTCCTAAACTCCTTGCAATCTTTATATGACCTGACAGCTATCATCCCTTGCTTCTGTGGCTCGTGATTTCAAACGTGATTGACTTGACACTTTTTCTGTGGGTTAATGCTCTGGACTGCAAGGTTGGTTTGAACCAAAAGGTCAGTGGTTCAAGCTCACCAGTCACTCATCAGAAACCCCAAACAAGGTCGCCATGGATCAGAACCAACTTGATGGCACTTAGCAACAACAACATGCTGACACAGCCTCACTGACATAGTAAAGAAAATCCTATTCCCAAATGGGACTACATGCACAGCTATGGGGTTAGGATTTATGACATATATTTAGGGGGAAACAATTCAATCAATCCGTAACCATGCCTTTCTGGAATCCCTGATGGTGTAGATTGTTAAATGAAAGGTTGGACATTCAAATTCATCCAGAGCTTCTTCCAAACAAAGATCTACTTCCAAAAGAGCAGCCATTGGAGACCCAATGGAGTATAGTTCTACTCTGACACACACGGAACTTATATGTATCAAAATCAATTCAATAACAATGGTTTACATGTACTTCTGCCTCAACCCCAGTCATAAATATATTGTTGTTGTTGTTGTAGTTAGGTGCTTTCCAGTCAGTACCAACTCATAGTGATCCTATGCACAACTGAATGAAAGACTGCCCAGTCTTTCGCCAATCTCAAATTGTTACTATGCTTAAACCCATTGCTACTCCACTGTGCCAATCTATCTTGTTGGAGTCCTTCCTTTTTGTCTCCAACCTTCCTCATTTTCTCTGACTCTCCACTTTACCAAACATGATATCCTTCTCCAGGGACTGGTCTCTCCTGATGATATGTCCAAAGTATAAAACGCGAAGTCTGACCATCCTAGCTTCCAAGGAGCTTCTGGTCGTATTTCTTCCAACAGAGATTTGTTT
>NW_006408531.1:9853175-9857770 GCF_000296735.1 Chrysochloris asiatica
CTCATGAGCACAATTAAGTGTTGTGAAATATTCATTCTTCACAATGTTTTCCATAGCTTGTCATGATCCACACAACTGAAAACCTTTGCATAGTCAATAAAGCACAAGTAAACATGTTTCCAGTATCATTTTGTAACCTTCTTATTATGTTTAATTAATTGAAAAGTAGAGTTACAAGAGCTCAGGAGCTCATTACCCACAAGATACTGTGACAATGACTGAATAGTCAGGAAGTGAATGAACTAAATACCCTTCACAAGATTGGCAGTTCAAATCCACCAGCTGCTCCTCGGAAACCTTATATAGTGTTGCCATGAGTTGGAACTGACTCAACAGCACTTAACAGCAACAGCAATAGCAAGTCTTATTATACAGACTTGTTAATTTGATAATTTAGTCTTCTGACTGAAAATCTGTATTATAATGTATAATTTTAAGAACATTTTTGAATATTAGAAAACACTGGGAACTGTTTAGGTTTATCCAGTTTCATAGTCATTAATGTCAAAAAGCATAATCTCAAATTTATCCATAATATTCAAAAAAATATCATAAATGATTGTCATATTCCATGTTGAAATCCAGAGATATTACGTCTGTTTGTTATGCCTGGAGATACTTGCCTAATAGTTTCACCCATAAAAGGAAATTGGGTTAGGTTTGTAATCTCAGGGATTGTCAGTGCATCTTGGATGCTTATTCACAATAAGACAAGACAATGTGGATAATCAGGTCCAAGAACCTAGCCCAGCCACTGGGTGTGACAGGCCCTGAGGAGAGTCTGGCTCACAGAAGAGGTTCAGCAGGGCAACGGAGGCATGGTGTCCAAGATTTAAAGCAGTCACTAAATCCTCATTCAGACAAAACTACTGAACACCTTGAGGAAAGAGGACTTTACTATAACCATCTGTGTTCTCACAGCCTTCCTCAAAGGTTGTTGTTGCTATTAACTTCTGTCGACTCAGTTCTGACTCACAGTGACCTTGTATAGGTCTTCCAAGAAGTGATGATGAGCTTGACCCGCTGGCCTTGAGGTTCAAATTGACTTTGCAGTCCAGCTCATTAACCCACAGCACCACACCAGGACTCCTCAGAGATTAGCATATCACAATAACCCCAATTAGAAGACATCATGTTCCCCTTGTCTTCATGACCTACTCTAGATGCCTTGCCTACATTTGTTACTGTTTTTGTTAAGTGCCATCGAGTCTGTTCCAACTCATATTGACCCTTTATAGGGTTTCTCAGAAGCAGCTGGTGAGTTTGAACCACTGATCTTGCAGTTCAAAAAAATTTTGGTCCAGTTGGTTATGAATTGGGTGGCGAACCTTAAGGTCAACAGTTTGAAACTACCAGCTGTTCCACAGGAGAAAGATGAAGTTTTCTGTTCCCGTAAAGATTCACAGTCTCGGAAACTCTGTACAGGGTCACTATGAGTTGGAACCGACTCCACGGCACATAACAACAACAACATTATCCCACAATGCTATACTAGACTCTGTAATTTCATTCAAATCTCACAAAATCTAATGAGAAAGGATTTGCCAACCACACTGTAAGATAAAGAACTAAAGCCCAGGGAAGTCATTGTTGTTATCATGTGCCATGGAGTCTGTTTACAGGAGCAGAAAGCCTCATCTTTCTCCCTCAGAACAGCTGGTAGTTTCGAATTGCTGACAGTGAGATTAGTAGCCGGATTCGTAACTACTCGCTACCAGAGCTCCTTAGAGAAGTCATTAGTCTATGTTAATAACAACCTGTCTCAGAAGAAGAACAACCAGAATGTTTCTCAGAAGCAAGGATGAACCTCATCTCTTGGTCTTTGGTCATGTTGTCAGGAGGGACAGGTCCCTGGAGAAGGATATCTTGCTTGGTAACGTGGCAGAAAAGATGATGACCCCCAACAAGAAGGATTGACTCAGTGGCAGCAGCAATGGGCTCAAGCATGACAATTGTGAGACTGGTGCGGGATTGGACAGATTTGTGTTCTGTTGTGCATAGAGTTGTTATGACTCAATGGCACCGAACAACAACAATGTAGACAATAACTATCACACAATGATTCATTCATTCATTCAAACATATATGGAGCACTTATTATGTGTCAAATAGTCCTTGGGTTGCATACATGGTTTCATGATTGACTATTAGTCAACGAACCTAACAGTTCAAACCCACTCAGAGGAGCCACAGAAGACAGACCTGGTGATCTGCTCAAAGAGATCACAGCCTTTAACAACCCTAAGGAACACTTCTACTTCACACATGGTGTCACCATGAGTCACAATCCACTCAACAATAACCAAGGACAACAACTCTGAGCCAGGTGGGGACAATCATGGTTCAATGGTAAAATTCCTGCCTTCCATGAAGAAAGTTATGGTTCAATTCCCCAGCAATAAACCTAATATGCAGCCATCGTCAGCTGCCTTGTGAACAACACTGCCTGCTCTCTGGGTTTATTAAGTAAGGAGGAATCTTATGTAGAGCTTGGAGACCACATTCTGTTTGGTGGGTGGGATGCAGCTTCTGAGGGTGAAAGGAGAGTCCCTTTCACTCTGGGGAAATGAGGAAAGACAACAAAGGAAATTGGTAAGGAAGGAAGCTGTAAGTTTCATATGATTTTTTCTTAATTAAACTTCTCTGATTCTTATTAATCATTGTCTCAGGGCACACATTATGTTTATTTAATATCCAGTTCTAAAGTTTTGCAGGGTTGTTGAAGTTGCATGCTTAGGCAAATGGAGCTGTGTGTACTGTGTAAACTTACAGTCATTGTCATAAATCTAAATTTTTATAAATCTCAGTCTCCTCCTTAATCTTTTCTATAGTGTTCTTTCTCTTTTTCTCTGTCTCTTTCAAACTCTTTCCTCCTTCATTTTTTTTTCTCCCTTCCTCCCTCCTTCCTTGTTTGTTTGTATATGGATGGTTAAGATAACAAAAAAGTTTACAGAGAATCAATGTGAACTTGTATTTTCTATGAGTTTATCTTTTATATTTCTGTGAATATGAGAGCAGAATTTGTCTTTGTCCAGTCTCCAGGCACATTTAATATTAATTAAGATTTCTTTTTCTAAAAAAGTTCCTGAAAATTGTTTCTCCTGAGGGGTCCATGGATCATTTCTCCAGCTACTTTTACTATCAGAATTCACATAAACCTAAAGACATGAAATCATTTCCATTAACCAGAGGTTCCTTTAGTATCTATTTCATTGGCTTATGCTTTAATTTCCTCATACTGATGTTTATTTTACGCTATTTAGTTTAAAGAGCCTCGCTGGAGAATGTAGAATGAAAACAGGAGCTGAGGAGTTCTGCTTTCTATGTGTCATCTGTTAGCATTGCACCATCTGCCCCCGGCAACTGGCCTATTCCTTCCCTGTTCTTCTTTTGGGTAGTAAACAGATTTACTCAAAGGAAAAAAGAAAGGGGAGAACAAAGGGTGCGCTATATCAGGAGTGGGGGATGGGATAGAATGACACCCATTGGTGCAAGAATACAAGCTGTTTAGCATGTGCTACTGTTAGGCCCCAGGGCCACCTGCTTGCTTCTATTATCTGCTAAGGCCTCTCTGCATAGCTCCCATCAAAAGTTATTATGAGGAAATGGGGAAATAATATTGTACAGTACTTGGCTTTATCTATGAATGTCATAGCCACTATAGACAGGGATTAGTCTGAATCAGATTCAGTTTATAAAACTTAGTTCAAGCAATTCCTCCAGTATGCATCTTTCCCTTACCCAGCACTGCAGTGCATATACCTCCTCCTCACACTCACAGTTAACCCTTCCTTGTCTCTGTACTACATCTGTATATTGTATACAAAAATAAATAAATAAAACAAAGCTTTTCTCCATCAAGTCAATTCCAACACATATAAATACTATGAGATAGAGTACGACTACCCTGCAGTGCTTCAAGGATATAAATATTTATGGAAGCAGATTGTTACATCATTCACCTGCAGAAAGACTAGTGGATTTGAACCTCCAAACTTTGGGTTAGCAGCCCAGCTACACCATCAGAATTTCTTGTATATTGCATAAAAACCAAAACCCACTGCCCTCGTGTTGCTTCTTACTCATAGCAACCCTACAGGACAGAGTAGAACCACTTCATGATGTTCTTGAGACTGTCAGTTCTTATGGGAGCTGACTGCCCCATGTTTCTCTCTTAGAACACTTGGTGCGTTTTGAACCTTTTGGTTAGCAGCCCAATGCTTAGCACATTGCACAACCAGGACTCCAAGTATATTGAATATACCCCTATTATTTGCCTCATCACACTATACAATTCTATTTTTATGTCTGCCTTTTAGGTAACTGAGATCAGATTCCATACTTTATTGATCATTGTATATCTTTTGCACAGTGCCAGATTGCCTTAGGCTGGGTTTTCTAGAGAGACAAAACCAGTGAAATATATGTATGTATATAGCTCTGGTAGCGTAGTAATTACCAGTCGGTCTGCTAGCTTCAAGGTTAGCAGTTTGAAACTACCAGTAATTCTGTGGGAGAAAGATGAGGCTTTCTGCTCCTGTGAAGATATATAGCTTCAGAAACCCTATACAGGGTCGCTATGAGTCGGAATCAAC
>NW_006408531.1:9867450-9868977 GCF_000296735.1 Chrysochloris asiatica
GTTCAAACATTTCAAGAGGTAGCATATGATCAAGAGCCAATGATACTGAAGGAAGAAATCCAAGCTGAACTGAAGACATTGGCAAAAAAACAAGACTCCAGGAATTAATGGAATACAAATTGAAACCTTTCAACAGACTGATGAAGCACTGGAGATGCTCACTCATCTGTGCCAAGAAATTGGAAGCCAACTATCTGGCCAATCGATTGAAAGAGATCCAAATTTGTGCCCATCCCAGAGAACTGACCCAATGGAATTTGGAAATCATCAAATAATATCATGTGAAAGTAAAACTTTTATGAAGATAATTCAAAAATGGCTGCCACAGTACATTTACAGGGAACTGCCAGAAATTTAAGTCGGATTCAGAAGAGGTTATCAGATAGATCTTAGCCGGAAGCAAAGAATACCAGAAAGATGTTTACTTATACTTATTGACTATGCAAAGCCTCTTGACTGCGTAGATCATGACAAACTATGGATAACATTGTGAAGACTGGGTATTCCAGAACATTTCATTGTGTTCATGAGGAATCTGTACAAAAACCAAGAGACAGTCATTAAAACCGAACAGGGGATGCTGACTGTTTACAATCAAGAAAGGTGTGTAACAGGGTTGTAGCTTTTCACTATATTTTTTAAATCTGTATGCTGAGCAAATAATTGAAGAAACTGGAGAATGGCATTAGGATTGGAGGAAGATTCATTAACAACCTGCGATGTGAAAGATAAGAAATCCTTGCCTGCTGAAAGTGAAGAGGATTGAAAATACTTACCTATGAGAGTCAAAGACTAATCTTCGGTATAGGTTGCACTTCAGTGTAAAGAAAACATGAATCCTTACAACTGGACCAATAAACAACATCATGATAAATGGAGAAAAGCTTGAAGTTCCTTAGACCCACAATGAATGCTCATGGAAACAGTGTGCACAAGGCCTCTTCAAAGTGTTAAAGAACAAAAATACCAGTTTGAGGACTAAGATGTGCCTGACCCAAGCCGTGGTATTTTCAATAACCTCATATACATGTCAAAGTTGGAGAATGAAAAAGGATGACGATAGAAGGATTGATGCATTTGAATTATGATTTTGAGAAGAATTTTTAAAGTATCATGGACTGCCAGAAGAATAAAAAATCTGTATTGGAAGAAGTACAGCCAGAACATTCCTTGAAAATGAAGATGGCTAGACTTTGTCTTGGACATGTTATAAGAAGGGACCAGTCCCTAGAGAAGGACATCACGCTTGGTAAAATGGATGGTCAGCAAAAAATGTGGAAGACCCCCATGGAGATGGATTGACACAGTGGTATTTCATTTCATTGTGCATAGGGTGGATATGAGTCAGAACCAATTCAATGGCCCCTAACAAGCAGAGATGTCAGCTTGAGGACTAGGGTGCGCCTGACCCAGGCCATTGTGTTTTCAATAGCCTCATATGGATGCAAAAGCTGGACAGTGAATAAAGAGGATCGTAGAAGAATTGATGCCTTTGAGTTGTGGTGTTGGAGGAGAATACTGAGGGTG
>NW_006408531.1:9869077-9881759 GCF_000296735.1 Chrysochloris asiatica
TATATATATCCTCACTTCAGAAAGAGAGGACACCTGGTATGGTGGTATGGTGCCATAGTATCAACACTGAACTGTGAACCACAGCTCAGCAGTTCAAAGCCACCAGCTGCTCCTCAGAAACCTTACACAGAATAGCTATGAGTTGGAACCAACATAACAGCATTTAATAACAACAACAACAATAGAGAGAGAACTTTATTATCAAGGAAATGGCTTAAAATTGCAGAGTCCCAGGCCCCCAGTGGAACAGAGAGAGAGGCTTTTCCATGTGTCCTTTATATTGGGAGCAGGCCACACTCCCAAGGAAGCATCCTTTCAATTGATTGGCTGCTTATAGCCATTCACTATAGAATTAACAATGCCTGGACTAGGTTTCATCACCATGGGAATAAGCACCTCCTCTGAAAATCCTGGCCTAGTCAAGTTGACACAAAACCCTAACCATTACAAAGGTTTTGTCTGAAGTTCAAGGCCCTCAATAATTCATTTAAATACCTTAATTCATTTAAATACCTCCCTCCATTTTTAGTGTAGACACAAACCAAATAGTGTGATCTTCTTGAGACTGGATGATAGCATCAATCACAGTCCTCCTGGGAGGAGATTCGAGGTGACGGTTCAGGTGAAGTCCATTACCAAACACCAAGTAGGTGAGCAATGCTTTCCCTTGGCCTCTTTGACCTAACACACTAAGAATGAGGCCCTTTGGGTCTACAGCCCATGTTCATTCTACAGATACCTGCAATGAAAGATTTCCTACTTCTTCCTCACTTCAGATTATCCTCTAACAAAATTCAAGAATGCTGAGCTGCAGAAATGAACAGGGCCCAGGCCTTTCCTTCCAGAGATTTACAGTCTGGTAGGGAAACATCTTGAAGTCCAGTGCTTTAGCCCACAAATCTGACTTATGGTGTCCCCATGTGTGTCAGTGTAGAACTGGGCTCCAAGTTTTTCAATGTTGTTGTTGCTAGGTGTCTTGGAGTTGATTCCAAAACAAACATGTTGTTTGTTGTTGTTAAGTGCATTCAAGTCAGTTCCAACTCATATTGACCTGATATATGGTTTCCATATATAAAGGAAACGAGGGTAAATTGCCACAATTTGATGAACTTGACCTATACTCATGGAGGTAGTAACTCTAAATACCAACAGAAAGGGAAGGAGTGTTCACATCAAGTATCAATCCTATCCCCTCTGAACACAGGACAGGGATGGGCAACTTAGATATTGGCTACCTAAAATGAGGGAGGGATGGAGGCATGAAATGACTGGCTTATAAAGTTTCAAGAGGGAGTTTAGTTGAAGAGTGTGGGGGGGAAGAAAGAATCCCCACTGAATAGTTTTCATCTTGCCTAGACGGCTCTGGTTAAAAGAGATGGGGATAAGATTTTGTGATTCAATAGTGAGTAATAGTTATCATGACTAATTGCTACCACAATTATAAAGTTAGACATTTTGTAACAAAAATGGGGAAGTAGTTAATTTTACAGTCCAGAAACAAAGGCCCCTAGGATCATCAAGGGAGAAGAGCACAAGCAGAATGTGGGGCCTTATCCAGAGAAGCAGCTACACCAGAGATGCAGGCAGAGATGGGACAATGGAAAGAGGGAGCAGCTGAGGACTCTATATTCATGGGAAGACAGGGACTAAGAGCTGGCAGCCAGGAGGCAGACTTGCAGAATGTGCCCTTTAGTGGTGTAAATTATTATATATGCCTGAGTGTTTAAAAAAGAAAAAAAGAAAGAAAAGAGCTAAAGTGCATAGAGAGAAATACTGTTATCTGATAGTACACGGAGGGGATTATAATCATTGTAATGAAACACGATGTATGATTTGTTGAATGTAAAACTGATGATCTGCCCTATAAACTTTCATTCAACTCACAATAAAAACTTAAAAAAAAAAAAGAATAAGTGCTATTTAAGTAGAAAGTTAAATTATAAATCAAATTTGAATTTTATTCTTCCTTTGATTCTCAGGATAATAAAAATATTTCCATGATTTAATTGCTCAAGCTTATTATTTCAGATTTAGAGCACACAGTAGGTGCCTTTGAAATCCATGTTTGGTTGCTAGGACCTTAGTTTGATTCTCTTTGTCTCATTGCTCATCCTTGTTGCTCCTCCTTCCCTTCTAATGATCACATCTCTACATGTCTCCTCTTCTTCACCCCCAGACATGGGCTCTGCAACGTTCTACACTGACTCTTCTCTTTCTGGTTGCTTCAGCCCTACACTTGGTTCTCAGTCACGTTCTGGCTCTTTTTGTTCTTAAATTTGTGAGTAAGAATATGTGCAGTATGGGCTACGTTCCATGAAATGCGTACTCCTGAGGTCTGTTATTGAGCATTATGATAGGCTTCTGCTGATGTTCCTTAAGGATTAAGCCTCAGATTCTATAAATATATCTTTAAAATATACAATGCTTACTGTTGCCATCAAATAAAAGTTACAACAAAGTTAGCCTGATACAAATGTAATGACAAATGAGTATTATATTATTGTTTGTTAATAGGAGCTCTGGTGGCACTCTAGGATAAGCATTGGACTGCTAACTGCAACGTCAGCAGTTCAAACCCATCCAGTGGCTTCAAAGGAAAAAGATTAAGCTTCCTGCTCTTGTAACAATTTGCAGTCTCGGAAACCCAACCATAGTGGGTTTGGGATGTGTTAATACACCATAAGCAAGTCAGATAAATGTTATTTAATACCCAATTTTTACGTAGGTAGAGTAAAGCTGTAGTTTCTAATGTCCTTTTTGGAGTACTGATATGGAGCTGTAGGGTAAGCTTTGTCCTGCTAACCACAAGGTTGGCAGTTCAAACCCACCAGCTTTTTCTTGGAAACCCTATACAGAGTCATATGAATCAGAACTAAATTATTTTTGTTGTTGTTGTTAAGGGCCGTCGAGTCATTTCCAATTCATAGCGACCCAGTGTAGGGTTTCCAAGGAGTGACTGGTGAGTTTGAACTGCTGACCTTCTGGTTCAAAGCTACTTTGTGGCCCTGTGTTTATCCTACAGCACCACGCCAGGACTCCAACGGAAATGTTCCAGGTGAGAATTGAATTCATAACCTCAGCATTGCTTCGCTCGCACTGTCATATAAGCACCGCGAGCTAACCGATTGCACCATGTTGTTGTTGTTGTTGTTAAGTGCTGTCGAGTCGGTTCCGACACATAGTGACCCTGTACAGGGTTTCCGAGGCTGGAAATCTTTACGGGAGCAGAAAGCCTCATCTTTCTCCCACGGAACAGCTGGTAGTTTCAAACTGCTGACCTTGCGGTTCACAGCCCGATTTGTAACCACCACGCTACCAGAGTTCCAGTTAGGTGCCATCAAGTCAATTTTGACTCATAGGACACTATGCTCAACAGGATAACACCCTTCCTGGTCCTGTGTCAGCTTCATAATTGTGGTCATTGTTGAGTTCATTGCTGCTGCCACTCTTGTCAGTCCATCTTGTTGGGAGTGTCTTCCTCTTTTTCGCTGTCCTTTAAGAGAGAGTATCCTGGTGTGGTGCTGTAAGATAAGCACTGGACTGCTAACTGGAAGGTCAGCAATTCAAACCCACCACTCATTCTTCGGAAACCCTAAAAAGGGTCGCTATGAGTTAGATTAGACTCAGTGGCACTTTACAGCAACAACATAGTATTAAGGCAAATGAACGGTTTCCCAATCACACACAATTTAAATAATGAAGTGTCTACATCTTACCTTTAGGTGCCATCGAGTTTATTTTCACCTCATAGGGACCCCTTGGTATTGTTGTTGTTAAGTGCCATAGCAACCTTATATAGGATTTCCAAGGAGCAACTTTAGGGTTTGAACTGCCTATCTTGCAGTCAGCAGTTCAATGTTTATCCTACAGCACCATACCAGGACTTTAGTACTTACCTAACTACTGAAAACTATACTAGGTGCTGAGTCCTGGTGTGGTGCAGTGGGCTAATGCATCAGATTGCAAAGTCATTTGAACTGCAAGGTCAGTGGTTCAAGCTCATCAGCTGCTCCTTGGAAACCCTATACAGGGTCGCTATGGGTTGGAATTGACTTAACAACAACAACAACATAGGCCTAGTGATTATGGCAGCTAGTTCTCTGTCATCTTTACTTGATGACAGTTGTCTCCCAGCCCCTAGTCCTTAGGATTGATATTTCTGGGTTCCAGTCTCACCCTTGCATATCCCAGATTCTCTCATTGCCAGAATCTGACTTTCACCAAAGCAGGCCCTATCCACTTATCCATGGTCTTTGTCCTCCAACCCTAGTATAAGGTCCCAAGTCAGTAGACTCTCTGGCCAGTAAGCCCAGATTGTACATCTAAATCTAATGGGGTGTACCCACCTTATTCCTGCACTGATCTCAGGATGGAGTGGATGTAACAGACCTGAACCATGGAAAGGGCTCCAGATCTCTAGAGGTGGGAAGTAAAGTGAGAGACAGTGTAACCAACCAATTGCTGTCAGATTGATTCTGACTCATGATAACCTTGTGTATGTCAGAGTAGAACTGTACTCCATAGGGTCTTCAATGGCTGATTTTTCAGAAGTAGATCACCAGACCTTTCTTTTGAGGTGTCTTTAGGTGAAATCAAACCTCCAACCTTTTGGTTCGCAGTCAAGTGCAATAACTATTTGCAACATCCAGAAACCCTTGAGACAGATTAAGGCTTGAATCATAAGAAATAGCAAGGCTGGGGAGAGTAGGGGATCACTTTCTCAGGTAGGTAGGAAGGAGATTTAGCAATTTCCTCTGTGCTTAAAGGCTGGGTAGGTTGTGGGGAGGGAAATGTCTTCCATCAAAGGCCAACTGAAAAGAATCTAAGGGTGAGAACAGAGATGATAAAACAATAATCACACTTACTAAGTTCTTGGGTGCTGAAAGCAGTTTGTGATTGACTTTCCATGGTTCAAATCTCCCAATCACTGCCTTGAAAAAAATACCTGGAAAGCTACTTCGGTGAAGATTGCAGCCAAGAAAAGCCCATGGAGCATTCCTTCTGCAACACATGGAGTCTCTTGTTGTTGTTGTTGTTAAGTGTTGTCGAGTTGATTCTGACCCATAGCGACTCTGTATAGGGATTTCCAAGGAGCAGCTGGTAAGCTTGAACCATCGACTTTGCAGTTCAAATGGAATCTCTAGGAGTCGGAAATTTTACTCCACACCAACAAGTTTAACAGGGTGGTAAGTGGTTGTTGGTGGTGATGTGTTGTGGAGTCAGTCTGACTTACAGCAACCTGTACAGGGTTTCTGAAGCTGTAAATCTTTATGGTAGGAGAAAGCCTCATCTTTCTGCCATGGAACAGTGGGTAGTTTTGAACTGCTGACTGTGAGATTAGTAGCCCAGTTAATAACCACTATGCTGCCAGAGCTCCAGAGGGTGATAGGTTGTTTTTGTGAAGTGCTGTTGAGTCTATTCCAACCCATAGCGGCCCTGTATAGGGTTTCCAAGGAGCAGCTGGTGAGTTTGAACCACCAACCTTGCAGGTCAAATGGTTTCGCAATCTGGCGCATTCACCCACAGCGCCACACCTGGACTCCCCAGAGGGTAACAGGACAGGTAGTGAAATCAGGAAGGAGGTCATCTGAAGTTAAAAAAAGGATTCAGCAGAGATTAGACATGCCAAAGACAAATGTCACTGACAAGACCATTTTTGCCAAGTCTGGTCTTATTTATATGCAGCCAAATAGAGACTGAACCCAGAAGGTCTTCATGCTCCATTTGGGCTTCTGCCCTTGGGACACTAACTCAGAGCACCTGCTGAGGAACAAAGCTTCAAACTCTGAGATACCTGGTGAGAATGCTAGTCAGTCTTACGTTGAGGGGAGGTTTCTGATGAGAAGAATTGTTTCTTTTCTTTTTACACCAGACAACAAGATCTGCTCCACAGAGAATTTAGCTTCTCTGAATCTGAATCTCTAAATACCAGTCCTTCAGATTCCTTAGCCCTTTCTTGTGTGAGTAATGAAGACCATGACTTGGACTTGTACACAACCAAATTCTTAAGTTAAAACGATTCAAAACATTGCACCCAGTTAGTGACTTGGCCAACCTGCTTAATTGATAACGTCTTAGTTAAGTACCATCCAGTCAGTTCTGACTCATAGGGTTTCCCAGGAGTGGCGGGTGGGTTTCAGTTGCTGACCATACAGTTAGCTGTCCAGTGCTTATCCTAAAAGCACCACTCCAGTATTGAATCCAAAACTTAAAATAAATTCTTGTGCTTAGTGTGTGTCCCTCTTTTGCAAAGTCTTTATTCATCATCCTAATAAATGTACAGGGTACAGAGCATGAAAAGCATGACCAGGAACCAGCAGGTTCAGATGTAGGAACATGTCTTTCAAGGACAACTCACATTTATCAAGTTCATAGGGTAAATATAAACCCAATGCCAAAATTATGGTTGAAGAACAACAACCATCATAAAACTGAAGGACTTCCAATTCAAATTACTTGTACATCTCTTATGGAAGGTAAACCTTCATGGAAATCCAATCATTTTGCAAAGTCTGTGGCATGGAAATCAGAAAAAGAGTAAGCAAATCAAATCCTTCATGGATTGACCGAGATTGCCTGATAAACCACCTCAAGGAATCACATTCTCTTGGCAAAGATTCCCTCACCCAGGAGTCATGATCCTTGGATTTGTGGATGGACACTGGCAAGTTGGCACCAAAGACTTTTTTCATGCGTCAGTGATTGACCAGTGCTAGTTTTTATTTTCTTTAGATGTGATAACACATTTAATCTGATTTCAATCAAATCTTATAGACCTGGAAGCCATTCTGTCATTTTAAGGTAACTTCCTTTCCTAGCTTTTATCTATTATTCATTTATCTTAAAAGTAAATTCTCTGATCATCTTATTTCCCTCTTAGAGAAGCCTTTCCAAGCATTTAGAAAAAGCCTAATATAAGCCCCCATATACTGGCAACAGGATGTATTTTAGCAATATTGATAAGCAGAAAGCGGACGAGAGGCAGAATATTACGACCAACTAAGTTTCCCTGGGAATCGAGAATTCTGTATCAATGCGCCAGACTGCAAAGCCGTTTGAACTGCAAGGTTGGCGGTTCAAGCTCACCAGCTGCTCCTGGGAAACCCTATACAGGGGCGATAGGGGTCAGAATCGACTCAACGGCACTTGACAACAATAACAGGAATAATGGTGTGGCAGTGGGATAAAGCAATGGACCGCGAGGTCGGTTTGAACCACAAAGTCGGTGGTTCAAATTCACCAGATGCTCCCTGGTGATACAGTGACACTATGAGTCGGGGCCTACTCTACAGCACTTAACAACAACAACAACAGTACATATAATACACGTCATTGTTCTTTCACTTATTCATTTTTCCAATTCACAAGACTTTATTGAGAAATCTGACACATTCTAGATACAGAGAAGCAATAATGACCTAAACAAAGACTTTACTGCTCTGGGCCTTAAATTCAAGTGAGGGATGAAGAGATAGACAATAAACAAAATAAATGAGAACATATTAGATGATGGCAAATAATCTGATGAACTTAAACTATGGAGTGACTGGGTGGGGTGGTCAGGAGTGTCCTCTGTTAGGTGATAAGAACTGAGACCTACGTGACAAGAAGGAAATGCTATGCATACATTTAGGAGAATAGCTTTCTACACAAAAGGAACAGCTGGTACAAGTCATTCATCCATCTATTATGCTAAGCATCCCTCACTTGTAAGAATTTCACAATGATTTCTGTGGGCAGCAATTGTACTGTGGACCTTCTCCAGAACATTGAGTAGTTAGAGCTGAAATTTTAGTTACTCATTGGTTCTAAGAGCTTGTAAATGTCGACACAGAGCAATTTTCTCACTTTATTCATGCAACTATTATTTATCTGGTAGATGCTTACAATGAAAAAAGAGAAATGCATATGTCTTGTCTGCGTTTTGGCTGTCTAATCTTCCCCCGCCCTCCCCAATAGCGTTAAATGCCTGGCATGAGGCCAGCACAGTTCTAATGTCTCTACAAAAGTGTCGGGATTGAGTGTGGATTCTGTCATATACAAATTTCATTTCCTGAGCTGGAGAAACTTGGTAAGATTTGCATTCTTTCATTAAGTTTTGGTCCTCATTACAGTGCCAGAAAGATGGCAAAGCCCATCAGGTTTTGGCTCCATTCTCTACCAGGTACACTTTTTCCAGATTCTAGCCTATGGTTTTAGTTATAAAGAACATTCAATTCTCACTGAGCAGACAATGAAGCAAAACAAACACCTTAGGACAAGAGACTAGATACATTTTGAGTACCCTGGATTTTTTTCTGTCAGTGATATTTAGAGCAGTCCTTGTGAGGGGGAGCAGAGTGAGCATTTTGTCGTGGTCTGTCCACATAGTAACAATGTCTGAGTGTATGGTTTGTGGGTTTCCTTTGGCATAGTCTGTCCCCCTAGATACTTTGCTGTTGTTTCCTCATTTAAAACTCACCATTTAAAAAATGCTCTTTGCTTTCTAACTTAGTGTAGGAAACTACCCAAAATATTCTAGCTTAGTAACAGTTTGTTATAAAAGCATGCAAACTCATCGTTTAGAAACTTACTTCTTGAATATTCAATGTCCACGTCTCTTAGAATCAATTTTCAAACCTAGTTCCTAAAATATATTTTTGTTGTATTCATGTGTGATGACTGTTCTCTTAGGCAAAAATCCTCATGTATCTGCATAAGTGAGATTTTTATGGGAATTAGCCACCATTATTAAGATGAGAAAATAATAAAACTCTATGTTGCTAGATATAGGCCATTGACTTCCAAGTACTTCAGTACACTTATCCTTAACTCTTATGCTTGTATAACATGATATAAACTATCATTGTTTATCCTTCATTAAAGCTTCAACCACAGTGAACTGAAGTTTTACTAGTACTGCATTTGCATTTCCCTAAGTTATGTAAGCATCCTCGCCTTCTCATATGCCTCTCTGACTTCTCCTTTAGCAGTTAAGAATGTGGCGAGTAGTGGCCAAACATTTCTAAAGCTACTTTGGAGGGTATAGGACTCAACCTTACACTAAAGTCATAATTACTTAATGTTCTTTCCTAAGAACTTCAGAGGATGTTCAGAATACCTCTTGCACAATATTGAAATAATCAGACTGGTCAAATCAGTTGAATAATTCAGTTGTATATTTTAGCTATTCAATAAAAATGAGTAAGCCTAACACCTCCAAACATGTATACAAAGTCAGGTATTGAATGAATCTAAGTTGCTTTTATAATATATCCAGATTTTCTGCATAAGGCATGAATGCAAAGGTTTCAGTACTAGACAATTTTTAGAGTAATGAAAGAATGTTTTTATAATGTATAGAATGAAGATCCAAATTTAGAGTGCCAGCTTGACTTCATTTTGCCCATTTTAGAAATTAGAAAAACTATTCAGGGATATTGCATTAACTTTCCTGTGCTTCAACTGATTTACTAAGAGCTTGGGCAAGTCATTTCCCTTCAGAATACCCCTATTTCCATTTGTGAAATAGGACTGGGGCCAGCTTTAGACAGATCTGTCCATAATGCTCTGAAATTACTTCAAATGAAGATGTTATGTAACCAGGAAGCACCTCTGTTGTCTTCAATGTTAAGTGACTCCAGAGAGCCATTTTCAATGACCACAATTCAGTTTCTTTCTGGGTGCTGGGAGATACCGCCAGCACTCTGGTTGTTGCACGCCAGCCGATATAGATGTATCTCATTACTCAGTGTGGTACTGAGGACAAGCATCAACTCTTTCAAACCAAGTGACATATTAACTGGGAAATAAGTAAGCGGTGTGATTAGGCACACTCTTCCAGGCACCTCAGTAAGAAGAACACTGATCTACTTCAAGTGGCTGTACTTGATCATATGCTCTTGTCTTTCAGACCTAGCTACTTGTTGTGGGCCATAACAAAGCTCATTTCATGACTGAGGATTTCTGGCTTCTCCTCAAGTGAATGACTCAAAACATCCTAACAACACCTGCTAGAATTCATTTCCTTTTCCCTAAAGAATGAGTCCTGGTGTGGGAGAAAGCACTGGACCACAAGATCAGTTTGAACTACAGGTCAGTGGTTCAAACTCACCAGCCACTCATTGGAAACCCTATACAGGTTTGCAATGAGTTGGGACCAACTCGGTGGCACTCAAACACCACAACGAAACATGGCAACCAAGGTATGCATGTTGTGGATCAAAATTGTTTTCTTAAAACTTATTCCAATTAATGTAGTTCAGTACATTTATTGTGCTTGAGGTTAATATGCATTTGCCACATTCTAACCAGCATAGGAGGAGCACCATGTCTTTACACGACAATCATTGGACTATGAACTGCAAGGTTGGCAGTTTGAGCCCATCAGTCTCTCCTCAGGAGAAAGATGCAGCTTTCAGTTCCCTCTAAGATTTTGTTGTTGTTGTTGTTGTTGTCAGGTGTCATCGAGTCAGAACCGACTCATAGCGACCCCATGCACAGCAGAACGAAACAATGTCCAATCCTGGGCCAACCTCACTACCACTGCCACACTGGACGCCATCAATGATGTCACCTGGCTGATCCATCTCATTGGGGGTCTTCCTCTTTTTCTCTGACCCTCCAACCTTACCCAGCATGACATCCTTCTCCAGCGACTGTTCTCTCTGGACAATATGTCCAAAGTAGGAGAGACGAAGCTTAGCCATCTTGGCCTCCAAGGAGCACTCTGGTTGTACTTCTTCTAAAACAGATCTATAAGGCCTCAGAAACCCTATACAGGGTTGCTATGGATTGGACAGAATCAACTCAATGGTACTTAACAACAATAACCAGTATAGAATGAGTATTTAGCATACACCAAGCACACACAACATCACAGAGTAAGGTTTTCTCTCTACTATGCATCCATGTAACATTTTATATCTTTCAACTAGAATTTGCTTATTTTGCCTTAGAATTTTCGGTTGAGTTTTGCGGCAAGCAGAATTCTAAGATGACTCATTTTATTGTTGTTAGGTGCCATCAAGCTGATACCAACTCATAGCGACCCTATGCACAACAGAACGAAACACTGCCCGATCCTGGGCCAACCTCACAATTGTTACTACACATGAGCTGCCACTTTGCCAATCCATCTGGCTGGGGGTCTTCCTCTTTACAATGACTTTCATATTTGTGTAATCCTCTCCCTTTGAGTGTGGAAGGGTCCTGTGAGCGTGATGAGATATCATTTCCTGGGCACGCAGTCCAGGGATGGCTCAAAGTAAACACACTCAACTGCTCCCCAAAGCTTGGGAGTCTGGAAGACAAGTCTGAAGATCTACTTCTGAAAATTGTTGTTGTTTAGTGCCATTGAGTCATTTCTGACTCATAGGGTTTCTGAGGAGTGGCTAGTGAACTTGAACCGCCGACCTTGCAGTTCAAACTGATTTGGCAGTCCTGTGCATTAACCTACAGTGCCACCAGGATTCCTGAAAATTAGCTATTGAAATTCTATGGAGCGGAGTATTACTCTGACATGTGTGGGGTCACCATGAGTGGGAGTCAATTCCACAACAATGGTTTTATTTATTTGTTTGTTAGGTATCACCGTTGACTATAAAAACAGAGATTAAGGAATTCTTGTGTGACGCTGTAGGATCTGCCTTGGACTGTGAACCACAAGGTCGGCAGTTCATACCTACCAGCTGGTCTTCAGAAACCCTATACAAGGTCACTATGAGTCAGAACGGACTTGATGACACTAAACAACAACATAGCCTGACATAATCAGGTAAGTTTTTAAAAGGGATAAGACTCTTCCTGGTGAAAGAGATCTGAAGTGTAATGGGGACTGGGTATGAGAGGAATTCTCGGTTGTAATCTTTCAACATAGAAGGATGGCAAATGGCAAGGACCTGAGAGTAATTAACAAAGAGCAACAAAATTAATACTTTAGCCCAACAACTGCAAAGACTGCGTGAGTGTGGACAAGGACTCTTTGATAGTTTAAGCTTTGTATCAATTTGACTGGGTCAAGATTCTCAGTGGTTTAGTAGTTAAGATGTAGTTTTCACCTCCATGATGGGACCTAATATGGTGCAATTACTCTCACGATGTGATATTATGTGATTAGCTCTGATCTGATACAATCATTCTATGTGTGGTGCTATAGGATAAGAACTGGATGACTAATCACAATGCTGGCAGTTCCAATCCACCAGCAACTCCTTGGAAACCCTATACAGGGTCACTATAAGTCGGAACTAATTCAATAACACTTGGTAACAATGATAATATGATGTCAATAAACACAAAATTTCTAAGGACAGCTTGAAAAGACAAACTGAAGTACTTTAATGAAATATGCAAAGACCTGGAGTTAGGTTTTGGCTTGCAATATTAAAAGATTTTATGGACAAATTTTTGACTGATTCAGAAAGCACCAAAAGAAAATGGAAGAACAAATAATAAATAAGGGGGAAATGGATGCAGACCGTGCAGACCCAGCCAGGAGTTGAAGGCCCTGTGGGCCCAAGCGAGCAGACCGTCCAAACCATAGGCTCTGAGGATCAGACTTTAGCCACCTAGCAGACATAGCAAACTGTCCCTCATCTGATTATTCAGTTATGCTTGTTAGTAATCGTATACATGAGCCCTG
Source organism: Chrysochloris asiatica (assembly GCF_000296735.1). Lineage (NCBI taxonomy): Eukaryota > Metazoa > Chordata > Mammalia > Afrosoricida > Chrysochloridae > Chrysochloris > Chrysochloris asiatica. The sequence goes on from NW_006408531.1 coordinate 9,881,700, forward strand.
GATATCCACAGATAATGTAAAAACCTTCCCTAAAAGCCGAGACTGTAAATTCCAAAAAGG
>NW_006408531.1:9883704-9900597 GCF_000296735.1 Chrysochloris asiatica
GTTGGCCCAGGATCGAACATTGTTTCGTTCTGCTGTGCATGGAGTCGCTATGAGTCGGTTCCGACTCGATGGCACCTGACAACAACAACAACAACAACAATAACAACAAATGGTGCTAATGAGTCCAGATGCAATCTACAGGATGAAGTTTTATCTTCAGTCGATCTCTTTGGGAATATAAAAGGAGAAAGAAGTGAGCAGAGACAGAGACAGAGCACAGATAAAGAAGTGCTGGGAGTGAAATCTGTCCCTTGGATCTGCAGTTTCTGCACTGCAAAGCTCCTAGGTTCGGGGAGTGATTGATGCCAAGACACAGGGAGAATGCCAAGGAAGGCTGGACCTACATACATATGCTGAAAGGAGACAGGCACATTTCCTCCAATCCGGAGCTCTGAATTCAAACTGCAAGTCTCCTAAACTGTGAAAGAATACATTGCTATTTGATAATGCATTCGTTTGTGACATTTCTGTTATGTTGTTGTTGTTGTTAAGTGCCGTCGAGTCGGTTTCGACCCATAGCGACCCTGAACAGGGTTTCCGAGGCTGTAAATCTTTACAGGAGCAGATCGCCTCATCTTTCTCCCGCGGTGCAGCTGGTAGTTTCGAACTGCAGACCTTGCGGTTCGCAGCCCGATTCGTAACCACTACGTTCTTACTCATAGCAACCCTGTATAAGTTTTCTGAAGAGCGACTGGTGGGTTTGAACTGTCTGCTTTGTGGTTCAAAGTTTAGTGCTGATTGTACAATGCCACGCCGGCATCCATTTCTGTTAAAACAACACTAGATAATTAAGAGAGACCCCAAGCCTCCAGATAAGGGTCCAGCTCAAGCAATACTTAGAAGGTGAGACCCTGAGCACAGAACTCTGTTAAATCATGCTCAGACATTTGAGCCACAAAGCTGTAAGCTAATAGATGGGTGTTACTTTAAACTGCTAAATTTGTGATAATTTGTTATGCAGCAGTGGAAAACTAACACAAATACCTTATCCCATGAGTATTGTTACTGTTAAGTGCTATTGAGTCCCTTCAGATTCACAGTGACCCAGTACAGGGTTTCCGAGGAGTGGCTGGTGAGTTTGAACTGCAGACCTTATGGTTCAAACAGACCCTGGGGTTCAGTACTTTATCCTGTGGAGCCACAGAATAGGCTGTAAAATATCTAAGAACGAAGATTTTGTACAGACCCTGGGTACCTTTAAGAATCAATGTCCTAGGCTGACCTCTCCCATGAAAATCACTTCCTGTGTTACATTAACTGACAAATGTACGAGACACTTGAAAGTCCTACAAACCAGAAAAACAAAACCACTGCAATGGACTCGAGTCTGACTCATAGTGATCCTACAGGACACAGTAGAACTGTTGTACATGGCTTCCAAGGTTTCCACATCTTTGCAGAAGCAGACTGCCTCGTCTTTCTCTCTTGGAGAAGTTTATGGGTTCAATCCACTGACCTTTCTGTTAGCACTCCAATGCTAACCCATGATGCTGCCTTAAAAGTCCCACTAGCATAAATTAATTATTTTTTGGCCAAAGCTCTCCTCCATTAGAACTTCCATCCACCAATCAATTGCTGTCATGTCTACTACAACTTACACGGGAACTCCATATTTTGAGAGTAGAACTGTGATCCATAAAGTTTTCATGGCTGTGACCTTTCAGAAACAGATCACCAGATGTTTCTTTCAAAATGGGTCTCTTGGTAAGCTGAACCCAGAGTTTGTAGTCAAACTCTTAACAGTTTATACCATCCAGGGATTCTATGTATGTACCACGTAAGTAGGGAGGTAAGAGTCAATGAACTGGAAGGTTTTCTGAAACGCTTATTTCTTCCCCATGATTGTTTTCTTTGACCTTCTTTCCAGTTGTGACATTATATAGGAAGAACACATAACAGAGATTTCAAAGAATTAAGAGTTAATTGGACATAAGTCAAATAGATGTTAGCCAGGTACAAAGAGAGGAAAGACCATCCAAGGCAAAAGGAATATTTTGTGATGTGTCTGGAAAAAGAAAAGAATAGGTCTTTAAGAACTTCCAGAATTGTAGTCTGATTCCAGTCTAGTTTAGAAAGGAAGGAGCAAATCCTATAGCATTGAAGATAACCATTAGCTCTCTGTGTAACAAAGCAGAACTGCGCTCTGTGGTATTTTCAGTGGCTGATTTTTCAGAAGTAGGTCATTAGGCCTTTCTTCTGATGCAGCTGCCTGTTGATTTGTACTTCCAACCTTTTAGTTTGCAGCTGAGCCTCTTAGCTATTTGCATCACCAAGAGGATATGATCACCTTTTAATCTGAGGAACCTAGAGGACCTCTTCTCCCCTAAAGTCCAATGGAATGTCTATAATTTAAGAGCCAATGAGCTTGAGGTCAACTCAAAAACTTTCTCAGATTTTGATGGATGGACTCAAAGTACTGATCAAAAACCGCAGAAAACTGTTTCCAAATGAAGTCCTATCCTGAGTCTTCTAATCTAAGGCAATTTATAGGCAATAAATGAATTTGGATACCTGAGAGCTGAAAGAAGTACAATAGTATTAACAGATTTCACTACTCCCCAACTCAACTGAATACTCTGTTGATTCTGTTGGATGACTATATCAGGAGATGTTCACAGATAAAAGACAAGTTCACTTCTCCCACATAAAATATTCTAACTCATCCTGCCCTGGAGTTATCTAGCTGTGTCTTGGCATATCTATTTTTCCTAAGGAAATTACACCATTTCACTGATGAATGAGTCATTTTTCTAGGTTTGGTGTAAGAGACAATAATCACTCTTTTTTTACAACAAGTTGATACTTTCAAGGGCAATTAAGTTGCTCTTGTCTTTCATAGAAGAAATAAAAGGCTGTTTTTGTGTGCATTGGTTTTAATTGCTAACTCAGGTTCTGCTCCTTGCTATAGCTTTTGTGGAAGAGAGTTGGGGAGGATGGAGTAAGTCAGGCACAAACAAGGCAGGGGGTAGAAGAAAAGGAGGCTTTCTCTCCAGAGAAGTCTTTGACATGGAAATGTGCCTCCTGAAGATAATGGGGAGGGGAGGAAACCCTGCTGGTACAGAAGTTGAGGAAGAGGAGACCAAAAAACTAATGCCACACACCTCCAAAAAACAAACAGTAAGAATGAAAGAGTCAGCTGCTGTGCTCATCACAACCTCCTCCCAGGGTAGAGAAGGTGACTGGGCACTTGCTCTGAACCAAGCCTTCAGAAAAGAGATTTGAGAGGACAGTGTCAAATGACAGCATCTCGCACACAATTAGCACAGTGTGAAGTGTAGGTAAGTTGGATTTCTTTTCACATTCAGATTGTGAATAAAGTAGCCCTGAGAGGGAAAAAATAGACTTCTGTTATTTTATCAATGGCTAATCAGTGAAATTCTAGAGTTTCCCACACTTCATTCCATCCCAGTGAGGATTTTCTTGCTTTTAGCAGCATCTTTGCCACTGTCGTTTAATTTAGACACCAGCCTGCTGTTTCTTCTTCAGAAGGGCCCCAAATAATGTCAAGCAAACTTGGCAACCAGTCTGAGGTTTCCTCATCTTCTCTTGTGTAAGTGTAACTGCTACTTTTGTTGTCAGTTTAAAACCCAGCTCTGTGGAGAGAAAGTTATCATGGCAATTTCTGGGGCCAAGAAGAGAAGAGTTGGGAAGATGACTGAACCTAGTGATAATATTGATTGAAAATACTTAGGATGGAACATGGTATGTCCCAAGAACAGATTTTCCTCTCCCCAAAAATACTTCCCTTGAAATAATAATTTAAAAAACGGGCTCTGGAATCAAATGTTTCTCCAAGTGTTAGAAGTTCAGTCTATATGTCTTTTTTTCTTCATGGGATGCTGGCTGGGCAATGGGGTAGAAGAGCTATGTATAGGATGCTATGGGCACATGGACGTATGGGAGGGGAGTCCCTAGACCATCATCTCTTTTTCTGAATTGGTTCAATCACCCACACTCCAGAATCCTGGTTGGGGAAGAAGAGTCCATACTGTCTATATAAAACAAGAGAGTGAGACCACAATAGAAACCAAAAGGGAAATGATGACTGCACTCAATTCCCAGATATGTTCATATTTGTGTAAGCCAGTTTGTAAGAAACGGCTGTGGGAGGCTCCACAAGACAGATGCGGTGGTGGAATTTGGGCTTAGTGTCTTTCCTACTTTGAAACTTAACATCAACTTTCATTGAGAGAAAAACTTAAAACATAAAAACAAAGCATAAATACACACCACCTACACATATATACAGCCAATCCCATACTCCCCACCAGAGAAGACCATGATTCAATGTGGCTAAGCCTCTCTATGAACATGTATGAAATGTATGGTGGATTTGGTCTAGCAGCCAAGGAAGGGATCATACTGTACCTAAAGTCTGTACTATGACTTTTACACTTAACAATATTTCATGAACAAATTTCCTTGCCAGTGAATATTCATTTATGTTCACTTTTAATGGCTGCCTTGGACTCATCTCTTTCTGATGCTGGTTATTCCCTCCTCAGCAGAGTTGAGAAAATGAAAGCATCAAAGGCAAGACTTAAACACCATAATTGCTTCAGCTAAGTTGACTCACTGAGTCAAGAGTGTATTTAGGGTGAACAGTAAGGCAAGTTTCTGCTCCCTCAACCTCACCCTTTTCCAGAGAAGTAAGAAGGGAAGACAGTCAGTATCTTGGGTGCCTTATGAGTCAAGAGCCCTGAGAACACCCACAATCTTGCTGTTTCCCTCTAGGAGCTTCAGTCATTCACAGAAAACCCAACACAGTGGACTGTGTGGGCCCACGCATGCTTATCAATGGCTTCTTTTCAGGTCCTGTGTGTTATTAGTATTAAACCCCAGAGCAAATCAAGATAAAGATTTTACAGTTAGATGCTGACTACAGATGTCTCTGTTATCGCGGAACTTCACATTTTCACTGTGGTCTAGACCATAGATAAGTCCACTTCAAACTCAGACAGTTTAGGAAACAGTAAAGGAGAATTGCTTATCTCCCCGCTACTCCCACTTTATTTTTCCTTTTCCTTGTTCAAAACAAAGAGAGTGGTCTTCTCTTTTTCACTCTCATTCTGCCTTGTGCTTTCTGGACCAGGTCTCCGGAAAGAACCTAAAGGAACAAGCAGGGCCTCTGGAGGAGGTCCCTTCCCAGCCCCCTTCGTGCTTATGTAGCAGACTTCTAGGGGAAATGGGTAGCAGAGAGAGGCGACTGGAGCCCTGCAGGAATTGGTGGGACTCTCTTTCTAAACTTCAGTTAGCTTTCCCTATTTATCAAGGCTTATGGTAGGCACATGGTTAATGTCTGCAAAGGATCGTTTAACTTTTTAAAAGGTGTTGTTTTTGTTAAGTGGTACCTAGTTGGTTCCGACTCATAGCAACCCTGAGTTTCCAAGAAGTAGGTGGTGGGTTAGATACTATGTAAACAAGTAAAAAGTAAAAGATAGGAGATAGATAAGTAGAGAGAAAGGAAGAGAGAGAGAAAGAATGAGAGAGAAATAGAGAGGAAACATAGATAGATGAAACAGTTATTACAAATAACTATAATCACATAAATCAAATGACACTGTATTTTCAAGCTGCATTTTAAATATAATTTACATCAGGAACAACCTCCTATGTTATCTCAAGTTCTGAACCAGACCTAGAAGAAACTAGTCACAAGAAAGAAATGAAATATAAAAAGTGCTATGATAGCAACTTGATTTCTTGCTTTGCTTACTAAATGACAGAATTATGTTTAATAGGCAAATAGCTGAAAAGAACTCCAATATAAATAATGGCATAATTACATAGTGTGATAACTTTCAAATCCTATCTTTATTGTCTCTTTTTAGCACAGCATTACTAATAATGCATAATGTATGTGACTGAGTGCTTACTATTTGCTAGACACAGATCTAAGTGCTTTACATCTATTAATTAATTTATTCTTCACAACTGTGTAAACTAGATACTATTATGCATCTTGAGTTACAGAGGAGGAAACTGAGGCATAAAGAAATTAAGTAGCTCCCTCCAAGATTATGACTTCTGCCTTCAGTACCATCGGTTCATGATCAGAGGCTGACTCCTGAAATCATTGAACACCAACAAATTCTTTTTAGTATAATGACTGTGTATTCCTTCTATCTTCTTTGGATGTTTCCTGTATCGTTCAATATTTGGCCCATGTTGTTGGCATTTTTAAGTGCAGTCGAGTTGGTTCTGACTCAGAGTGACCCTGCATAAGGTTTCTGAGGAGCAGATGGTGGGTTTGAACCACCAACCTTGTGGTAAGCAGTTCAGTGCATAGATTCCTTCAGGCTTGATTTTTATTTTCAGTTCTTTCAGCTTGAGAAATCCCAAGCATGTTCTTACTTTGGGTGTTCTAACTCCAGGTCTTTGTAATTCAATCACTTTAGCTGCTCTATGCTCAAGAGCAAGTTTCAGAGTCTCTTCTCACATCCATTTTGTTCTTTTCTTTCTTTCCTGTCTTATTTTGCTTTCATCATGTATGATGTCCTTGATGCCATCCCACTAGTCTTCATCTTGTCTTTAATCGTTAGGGTTCAGTGTGTCAAATGTGTTTGTGAGGTAGTCTCTACATTCAGGTGGGATATGCTAAAGGTTGTGGAGTCCTAGTGTGACGCTAGAGGTTAATGCTCTGGACAGCAAAGCCGGTTTGAATCATGAGGTCAGTGGTTCAAGCTCACCAGCCACTCCCTGGAAGCCCTATACAGGGTCGCTATCAACTGGAACTGACTCATTGGAACTTAACAAAAACATACTAAAGGTTGTAGTGTGGCTCTTCTGGACTTATTTTAACTTTCTTCCACTTAACTTGAACAGCATATAGCAACTGGTCCAGAGTTGGCCCATATCTTGTTCTTACTGATGATATTCAGCTTCTCCATTATTTCTTTCTCCATATCATCAGTGAAAACAAGGCCAGGTGTAGACTGTGGAACAGACCATGAATTACTCATAAGCAAATTCAAACTCAAGCTAAAGTAAATGAAAACAAGTCCACGAGAGCCAAAATATGATCTTGAATATATCTCACTTAAATTTTAGAGATTATCTGAAAAACAGATTTCATACATTAAACACTAAAGACTGAAGATTACAAGAGTTGTGGGATGACATCAAGAACATCATATATGAAGAAAGCAAAAAGTCATTAAGAAGACAGGAAAGAAGGAAAAGGTCAAAATGGATGTCAGAAGAGACACTGAAACTTGCTCTCCAACGTAGAGATGCTAAAGCAAATGGAAGAAATGAGGAGGTCCAAGAGCTGAACAGAAAATTTCAAAGATCAGTTTGAGAAGATAAAGTCAAATAATACAACAAAATGTGCAAAGATCTGGAGTCAGAAAACCAAAAAGGAAGAACACACTCGCATTTCTCAAGCTGGAGGAACTGAGATAAAAATTCAAACCTCAACTTTCGTTATTGAAAAACTCTCTGGGCAAATTATTGAATGATGCAGAAAGCATCAAAAGAAGATGGAAGGAATACACAGAGTCACTGTACCAAAAGGAAATAGTTACTGTTCAACCGTTTTAAGAGGTAGCATATGATCAAGAGCCAATGATACTGAAGGAAGAAGTCCAAGGTGCATTGAAGGATTTGGCAAAGAACAAGGCACCAGAAATTGATGGAATAAAATTTGAAATCTTTCAAGAAAGTGATGCAGCACAGGGGGCACTCAGTCATCTCTGCCAAGAAATTTGGAAGACAACTATCTGGCCGACTGATTGGAAGAGATCGTATTTGTGCCCTTTCCAAACAGAGGTGACCCAACGGAATGCAGAAATCATCTGACAATCTCTTTGATATCTCATGTCAGTAAAGTTTTGTTAAAGGTAATACAGAAATGATTATAATTATACATTGACAGAGAATTTCCAGAGGTTCAAGCCGGATTCAGAAGATGCCGTGGGACGAGGGATATCATTGCTGATGTCCAATGAATCTTGGCTGAAAGCAGAGAATATCAGAAAGAGATTCTGTGCCTCATTGACTATGCAAAGGCTTTCAATTGTGTGGATCATGACAAGCTATAGACAACATTGCGAAGTATGAGTATTCTGGAACACTTAATTGTGCTCACTTCACGAGGAATCTATACCTGAACAAAGAAGCAGTTGTTTGAACAGAACATGGGAACACTGAATGGTTTAAAATTTTAAAAAGTGTGCAACAAGGTTGTATTCTTTCACCATAATTATTCAACCTGTATGCTGAGCAAATAATATGGGAAGCCGGGTTCTATGAAGAAAAACATGGCATTACGATTGGAGAAAGACTCATTAACAGCCTGTGATAGGCAGATGATACAACCTTGCTTACTGAAAGTGAAGAGGACTTACAGTATGTACTGATGAAGATCAGAGAGCACAGCCTTCTGTATGGATTACATCTCAATGTCAAGAAAACAAAAATCCTCACCACTGGACCAATAAACATTTTTATCAATGGAGAGAATATTGAAGTTGTCAAGGACTTCATTCTTCTTGGATCAACTATCAACACTCACTGAAGCAGCAGTCAAGAAATCAAATGACATATTGCATTAGGCAAATCTGCTGCACAAGACTTTTTTAAAGTGTTGAAGAGCAAAGATGTCAGCTTGAGGACTAAGGTGCACCTGACCCAAACCATGGTATTTTCAATAACCTCATATGCAAGCAAAAGCTGGACAGTGAATAAGGAAGACCGTAGAAGAATTGATGCTTTCGAGTTATGGTGTTGGAGGAGAATATTGAAAGTGTCAAAGTTTGCCAAAAGAACCAACAGATCTGTGTTGGAAGAAGTGTAGCCAGAGTGCTCCTTGGAGGACAAGATGGCCAAACTTCATCTCTCATACTTTGAACATATTGTCAGGAAAAACAAAGGATATCATGTTTGGTAAGGTGGATGGTCAGAGAAAAAGAGGAAGACGCCCAACGAGATGGATTGGCCAAGTGGCAGCATCTATGGACTCAAGCATGGCAACAGTAGTGAGGTTGGCCCAGGATAGGACAGTGTTTCGTTCTGCTGTGCATAAGGTCACTATGTGTTGGTACCAACTCGATGGTACCTAACGACAACAACATTGTTTCTTTCTACAGATGTAGTTTATTTGGGTCTTATATATTTCATTTTGAAAGATGCAAGCGAATAGTAACAGCTTATGTTGTTAATAAAAAGTATTTGCAACGAATTAGTTGTTGGTCTTGCAAATTTCAATTATGTGACCTCTAGCTTTGTTTCTGGTGTGGCGCTGTGGGCTAATGCATCACACTGCAAAGTCATTTGAACTGCATGGCTGGTGGTTCAAGCTCACCAGCTGCTCCTTGGAAACCCTATACAGGGTCGCTATGGGTCGGAATCGACTCGATGGCACTTAACAACAACAACAAGCTTTCTTTCTACACCACAGGCCATCTTTTCTAGCTACTGATAGTTCTCTGTTTCCAGTATTCACATTCTAATCTCTAACAATTATCCATACATTTTTTCTTTAAAGTTTATATTTTATTGTTATTTAGAATATACACAGCCAACTATACACCAACTCAACAGTTTCTACATGTTCAACATGTATAACTTAGTGACCTTGATTGCATTCTTGAAGTTTTGCAACTATTCTCAGACTCCTTTTCTGAGTGGTTTCTCCCTCAGTAACATAAATTCAATGACCCCTAAGGTTTCTACTTAGTCTTTCAAAAGTGTTGTTGTCAATTTGATCCCATATGGTGTTGTTAAGTGCCGTTGAGTCAATTCCGACCCATAGGGATCCTATATGGTTTACAAGAAGCAGCTGGTGTGCTTGAGCCACTGACCTTGCAGTTCAAATGACTTTGCAGTCTGATGCATTAGCCCACAGCGTCATACCAGGACTCCTTGATCCCATATGTTGTTGTTGTCAGGTGCCATCAAGTCGGAACAGACTCATAGTGACCCCATGCTCAGCAGAACGAAACAATGTCCGATCCTGGGCCAACCTCACTACTGCTGCCACACTTGACGCCATCGATGATGCCACCTGGCCAATCCATCTCGTTGGGGGTCTTCCTCTTTTTCTCTGACCCTCCATCTTACCCAGCATGACATCCTTCTCCAGTGACTGTTCCCTCCGGACAATATGTCCAAAGTATGAGAGACCAAGTTTAGCCTTCTTGGCCTCCAAGGAGCACTCTGGCTGCACTTCTTCCAAAACAGATCTATTGGTTAACTTAAACTGCTTTTCAACTTTAAGGAAACTTCAGGGAATTTGGTTTGGGTTATGGGTTTAAAGATTAATTCAGGGTAATATTTTCAGGGGTTTATCCTTCATGGCTGTCTAGAGTCCATGAAAATTTGAAATTCTATTTTGCATTTTTCCCCTTGTGATCAGAAGTCTTCTATGAACTATTTGATCAAAATATTCAGTAATGGCAGTCAGTCACCGCCTCATTCTGGTTTCAAGGCAAAGGACACAGCTGTTCATGGTGGCAGTTAGGCACATATTCCATATCCTCCTTCTAGTTCTAACTCTCCTTTTTTCAGGTGAATAGAGACCAACTGTTTAGCTTTCAATAGCTGCTTGTTAAGTTTTTAAGTACTCAGGCACTAGGCACCAAAGTAGTAGGTAGAATGGTACACTAAAGACACTATTAGGTCAATTAACTGGGATGTCCTGTGAAGCTAAGACTCTAAAGCAAGAAACTTGTGCATATGCAGTCTAAGCAGCTAATCTTTTTGCTGTTACTGTTGCTATTGTTATAAATATATCTATCATAAATTTTTTTACTAATCCAACATTTTTAAGTTATATAATTTTTGTCAGTAATTAGAATAATTAGTTGTGCAATTCTAACTTCAATTAATATGAATTCTATCATAGTTAATGCTCCTTTCCTCCTCTTTCCCTCACCTGGAAAACACTAATAAACTCTGGTCTCTATACATTGGCCCTTTCTTATCTTTTTATATAAGCAAAGTCATATATAACATTTGTCCTTTAGTGATTGACTTACTTCACTAACATAAGATTTTTAAGCTCCATCCATACTATAACACAGATCAAGACTTCATTTCTCCTACATGTTGAGCAGTAGTACATTGCATGCATGTGTGTAGCACATTTTTTTTTATCCATGAATCTGTTGATGGGCATTTAGATTGTCTCCACTTTTGGTTATTATAAATAGTGCTGCAGTAAGCATTGTGGAGTCCTGGTGTGGTGCTGTAGGATAAGTACTGGACCAAGAGCTTAGTTGGAACTACAAGTCAGTGGTTTAGAATTCACAGGGCATTGGGTAAACTGAAATGATTTTTGCCTCAGTATTGGGGAATAATCAACTCCCCAAATAAACACTGCTCTGATACTGAATAACAAATATTAAAGCAAGATTCAAAACATTTCCAAGTAACTTAATATGTTCATAAGGCCAAGTAGCTCTAGAAAAAGTTTTCAAGAAGAAAGATTTTGGTAACAAAGAAGTTTATGTAACCCTACTAAATCCATGCTAATGTGGTCCAGTGTCAGAGTGATGCAACAATCAAAGAAATACTCTAGACAACAAAAAGTACCAAGAATAATTCAATTTCCTCCCTTGCATTTGTTGAATAATTTGAATCGTTCAAGAGTTTCCAGTGATGTTTCTTAAAAATTTCTATTTTCCTTACCTTTCCTGACTTTACTTCACAAATGTCTAAACAAACAGTCTGGCAACAACAGACATTTCCATGAAAGTTAAAGAAACAGAAAAACTAGTAAGCAAAACTGGTGTCTTCCTAATGACAGTGAATCTGCAAAATACCTCACAATATGGATGAGTCTGGAGGGAATCATGCTGAGTGAAATTAGTCATCACAAGGACAAACATTGTATGAGACCAATGCTATAAAAAATTAAGAAAATGGTTTCTTGATAAAAGAAACATTCTATGATGATTATATTGTTGTTATTCAGTGTCATCAAGTCGGTTCTCACCCATAGCGACCCTGTATAGGGTTTCCGAGGAGTGGCTAGTGAGCTTGAACTGCCGACCTTGCAGTTCAAACTAACTTTGCAGTCCAATACATTAATCCTCAGCACCAGAACCAACGCATAGTGACACTGTATTGGGTTTCCAAATGGTGGGGATGGGGAGGAAAAATTGCTCATGGGTTAGGAGGTGGGGCAGGCAATACACAACAAGAAGGAGGTTGATGAGGAAAGATGAAGGCAACAGTAGACACAGAGGGGAGTACAATAGTTAAAGTGAATAGAAATAAATACTCTAAGCTGATGGTACATGCAAGGGATTGCAATTATTGCAATGAAGCAAAGCATACAATTTGTTGAATGTAAAATTGATGATCTACTGCGAAAATCTTCTCACAATCAAAAGTTTACAAAAAAACAAAAAAACTGGAATCTTCTTAACAGTGCAGGGATGGAACTTCAGAAGAAGAGCAATAAGAAAGACAGTAAAGTAGTTAAACACATGAACTCCAGAGCTAGGATGTAGGTATTTCATGTCCTGTTCTATTACTTACTAGCTGTGTGATCTGGATAAATTTGTCTAATCTCTCTGTACTTTCTGTACCTCATCTGAAAATGGAAATAATAATAGTAAATTTCTAATATGATTTGACTATGTGGGTCATCATAAACTATGGATAACATTTCTAAAATTTGGTGTTTCTGAACATTTAATTGTGCTCATGAGGAACCTGTACATAGACCTAGAGACTGGATACTCCATGGTCTAAAATTAGGAAATGTGTGTGGCCCAGTTATATTCTTAGCAAACTCTGGTTCCCTTGCCCTCTTTGGACTCTCCTCATTTTCTTGACCATTTTTTCATACTTTATTTTCAAACCATTTAATAGAACATTTGCCAAATGTTTTTTACCTATTTATAATTATTTTATATCACATTTGCAGCTAATATCTTTATGGTAACCAAGAGAAATGTAGACAGAGAGAGGGCTAAGAAAGAAAAGGCTATGAATTAAACTGCTTTTGCTGTAGTAATCAAGGTGTACTACCTGGAATGGGAAGACATTTCTGTAGTGACATGATGGGGTCACTGAAAAGAATAGGAAACAGAAGGCAATAAAAAAAATGGTTCTATCTGCTACTCAGAAGATTTCCCCGGTTTAAAATCAGGAAAGGTGAGCCACAGGGATGTATTCTTTCACATACTTATTCAATCTGTATGCTGAGCAAATTATCTGAGCTGGATTACATGAGGAAGAACAACATGACATCAGAATTGGAGAAAGACTCATTAACAACCTGTGATGTGTAGATACAAATTGTGAGATACAGATGACACACCATTGCTTGCTGGAAGGAATGTGGACTCAAAGTGCTAATTGATGAAGATCAAAGACCTCCAGCCTTCAATATGGTTTGTACCTCAAAGTAAAGAAAACAAAAATCTTCATAATTGAACCAATGAATAGCATCATGATACACACAGAAAACACTGAAGTTGTCAAGGACTTCATTTTGCTTGGTTCCACAATCAACACTCAGGGAGGCAGCAGTGGAGAAATCAGAAGACCTGGTGTGGTGCTGTGCGTTAATGCGCTTGACTGCAAGGTCAGTTTGAACAGCAGGGTTGATGATTCAAGTTCACCAGCCACTCCTCGGGAAAACATATACAGGATCACTATGAGTCAGAACTGACTCAACAGCACTTAACAATAACAATTGCATTCGGTAAATCTGCTACAAAGATATTTTTAAAGTGCTAAAGAACAAAGATGTCACTTTGAGCACTAGGGTGTGTTTGAACCAAGCCAAGGTATTTTCAATCACCGCAGATAACTGAGGAATGAATAAGGAAAACTATAGCAGACTCTATGCATTTGAATTATGGTTTTGGAGGAACATATTGAAAGTACGAAGGACTGCCAGAAGAACAAACAAATCTATGTTGGAAGAAGTACAACCAGAGTGCTTCTTAAAAGCTAGGATTGGGAGTCTTCACTCTCATGCTTTAAACATGATGTTATGAGGAACCTGTCATTGGGGAAGGACATTATGCTTAGTAAGATGAAGGGTCATAAAAAAAAAGACCCCAATGACAGGAATTGACACAATGGCAGCAACAATGGACTCAAGTGTAACAACAATTATGATGATAGCTCAGGATAGGCAGTGTTTCACTCCGTTGTACACAGCTTCACTATGAGTCAGAACCAACTCAGTGGTACCTAACAACAACAACAATATGATTCTTTGAACATTAAATGAAGTGATACATGTACAGCACTTAGCACTACACCTGGCACAGAAGATGGTCTCAATAATATTATATATCAGTAACTTTGCTCCTTTAACATCTAGATCTTTGGGGGGTTCTATCTTTGTCATACAGTGGTGGCTTGTATGTTGCTGTGGTGCCGGAAGCTATGCTACTGGTATTTCAAATATCAGCAGAGTCATCCATAATGGACAGGTTTCAGTGGAGCTTTGAGACTAAAGCAGACTAAGAAGAAAAGAAAGGCAGTCTACTTCTTATGTGTCGTGGGGTCGGTTCCGACCCATAGCGACCCTGTACAGGGTTTCCGAGGCTGTAAATCTTTACAGGAGCAGAAAGCCTCCTCTTTCTCCCATGGAACAGCTGGTAGTTTTGAACTGCTAACCTTGTGGTTCACAGCCCGATTCGTAACCACTACGCTACCAGAGAAATTAGTCACTGAAAACCATCTGAATGACAGTGGAACATGATCTGATATATGATGCCCCAAAGTGAAAGCCTTAAGTTGGAAGAGACTCAAAGTATGACTGAAGAAGAGTTGTCTCTTCACAGTAGAGGGGACCTTAATGACATGGATTGAACAAAGCATTTGGGACCCTCATTTGATGATGGAAAAATGATTCAAGGTGAGAAGAAACAGCTGCAAACGTCCATTAACAATCAAATGTGGAGTGTGTGAAGTATGAGTCTAGGAAAACTTAAGTACCTGCTACTGAAGTGCCAGAAACACCACAAGTAGGGGACTTTCGAAAATGGAATTTATTCTCACAGTTTGAGGTTGAAAGTCTAAATCAAGATCTCAGCAGGGTCAATTCCTTCTGGGATCCTCTTTATAAGTTTCTGGTATCTACTAATGATAATTGACATTTCTTTGTTTGTAAGCATATCATCTATGTTCTTTCTGTGAGTGTCTTGGTGTCCATTCTGCAATTTTTTAATAACTCAAAAATTATTAGGTTTAGGATCCACCCTGGTTGGCCTCATTAACACACAAAGAAAACCTCCATGTTAACACAGGGTCATACTTACACGTGCTGGGATCAGGACACAATTCAATTCATAACAGGATATGATTTTACCTAAAAAAGAATGGGCAACCTCAAAAGGCAGTGTACTCCCTATCTCTAGAAGACATCACACTGAGTTAGATGAACACTGCACAAGGAAATAGCACATCAGATTAATTCAACTGATATCGATTGGACCAGGACCCTGAAGCCCCTTCCATTTATAAGAGTCTATATTTTCATCATTTTCTATCTTGGTTATGTTTCATTTTCTTGCTTCCCCAATTCATCCACTTTAGATCAGAGCATCTTTAATCTCTTGATCCTAGTTTTTTTGTGGGTTTTTTTGCTTGAAGGCATTTCATAAAAAGCCTTCTTTCAGAAAACAAAACTGACAATTCATAAAAGAAGAAAATAAAACTATGAAAAATGTTAGCCTCACAGGAAATCAAATATTTGATAATGTGAAGAATGCCCCTGCCTTGTGTATACATGAGATTTTAAACCACTTAGAATTTTGTAGAAAATGTAAAATGTTTCCAGCCAACTGTCACCCACACAAAACAAATCTTTCTGGAAGATGGATGAAACTGAAAAACGAATCTGAAGTCAGTGTCTTCCAAATAAGAATTATGGATATTTAACTCCAAAATTCATTTCCCTTTCATAATTTTTTTTTTTTCTGCATTAAGGAAAGCTCTGAAGAAACCAACAACTTGCTTTCTGATGTTCAAAAGAAAATTCATTTTCTAATCAGAGTGAAATCAAGAACAATTATCAGAGTTTACCTTGCATTTAAAGTGTCCTTTATTCTCACCCTAGAATGGGGATGAGGGGTTCTTGCACCATCACCTTCTCTGAGAACTTGCCTCACTTTCTGGTACCTTTCATTTTACCTGTTTTCTGACTTTTCCCCTTAATTTGCAAATGTACTTACATCCTTGACATTCACATTCTTTCCTTGACCTTGTGTCCATCTCTAACTGCCAATCAATTTCTATCATTTCTGCATCTTTCCTCATCTTCTATACTTCTAACCTCCACAATTGACTTCTGCTGACTTCTACTCATCACTTTAACATCATCCCAGATGTCATTTTCTAGTCTGGTCACCAGTCTCTTTCCCTACAAGTGGTGCTAGATCTCACCCAAGTATTCCCATAATACCGCATAATACTCCATTCACTAGCTTTGAGACTACAGCTCACATGAATAAAAGAACTATGTGCTGACTCATAGGGTAATACATAGAATGTTTCAAGTTTAGAGAAATACTTATGAAAGAAACAAATGTGGATATATGCTATAGCTCTGATATGTACACTTGGATCATTGAAGTATTGTATTTCTCCAATCAATAATAGTTGTGTTCATTAGCAGATCAATAGTAGCCAGTAACTTATTTGGACCTGAATGATACCACTATTCACCCGGCATCTTTCAGATTATTGCACAGTGGTGACTTGTGTGTTGCTGTGATGCTGAAATCTATGCCACCAATATTTTGAATGTTGGCAGGGTCATGCATGGTGGACAGGTTTCAGCTCAGTTTGCAGACTCAGAAGAAGGAGAGATAGACTACTTCTGAATTATTAGCCACTAGAAACCTTATGAATAACAGTAAACTATTGAAACATTTACTTATGAAGATCAAAGAGCACAGCCTTCGATATGGATTGCAT
>NW_006408531.1:9901287-9902925 GCF_000296735.1 Chrysochloris asiatica
GTGTGGCACTATGCGATAATGCACTGGACTTCGAGGGTGGTTTGAACCACAAGGTAGACAGTTCAAACTCACCAGCTGCTCCTCAGAAACTATACACAGGGTCACTCTGAGTTAGAGCCAACTCAGAATAACTACAATAACAGTCAGATAACACCAGAATACTGAATATTGAAGCATGATGAATAATACTAAATATTGTCAGATAAAGTACTGGAAGATGAGTCCCTCAGGTTGGAAGGCACTCAGATATGACTTGGAAAGAATTTTCTCCATTACCATGGTGACAGTAAGTCTTTCGGGACCTTCGTTTGCTGAAGGGCACAACTCAAAATTAGGAGAAACAACTGTAAATGTCAATTAGTAATCAGTTCACGGTTGCGGGGGAGGTTTACAAAGTATAAATATAGGAAAATTGGAAGCTGTCAAAAATTAAATGGAATGCATAAACATCAATATTCTAAGCATTAGTGAGCTGAAATGGACTAGTATTGGCCAATTTGAATCTGGTAATCACATGGTTACTATGCCAGTAATGACTAATTAAAGAGGAATGGTGCTGTATTCATCATAAAAAGATCAATCTTGAAGTATAATACTGTCTGTGATCTAATAATATACATATGCCTACAAGGAAGACCAGTTAATACCACTATTATTCAGATTTGTGGACCAACCATTAAATGCCAGTGATGAAGAAATTGGAAAAATTCAACCCAATGCTTCAGTCTGAAATCTATCAAACATGCAATCAAGATGTATTGGTAATTACAGGTGATTGAAATACAAAGGTTGGAAATAAAGAAGCATCAGTAGTTGGAAAACACGGCCTTGGTGATAGAAATTATGCTAGAGATTGCATGATAGAATTTTGCAAAGCCAAAGACATACCCTTTTCAAATACCTTTTATAAACAACACAAAAGACGACTATATACATGGATCTCACCATATGGAATACATAGAAATCAAATCAACTATGTCTGTGGAAAGAGATGGCAGAAAAGCTCCATGTCATCAGCCAAAACAAGGCCAGAGGCAGTCTGTAGAACAGATCATCAATTGCTCATATAGAAGTTCAGAGTGAAGTTGAAGAAAACGAAAACATGTCCACAAAAGACTAAATATGACCTTGAATATATTGCATCTGAACTTAGAAATCATCTCAAAAACATCTTAAGATTAATTAGACACTAAAAATTGAAGACAAGAGGAATAAACAAGATGGCAGATAGGGTGGAAATGCAGTAAAGGAGCTCCACCAGCAATAACATAGAATACCTGATGAAGCAGGCTCAGGTGATGGTCCCAGAACTCTGAACCACATTTAAAGGAATATTTAGAAGGTTGGAAGGCTTACAGCTGGGGGAATTTGTGGCAGAAGCAAGAAATCTATTGCTTTCTAGTCCAGGATGCTCAGCTGCTCAAGAAGCCACCATCTTGGGTGAGACCAAGTTGGGGAAGGACCAGAGCGGCCACAGACACCTGGCAGAACTGCAGAAATAAAGGTGTGGACATTCTTTTCTTTTGTTATCAGTTCATTGGTCCCTTGCTGTCTGTGCACCTCCATTCTGGTGACTCTAGGGGTGCCTGAGCTAGTGGGCACCCCAGCCCCACCCTCGGAGGGTTCTACTACGCATGC
>NW_006408531.1:9907772-9908992 GCF_000296735.1 Chrysochloris asiatica
CAGGAGGGACCAGTCGCTGGAAAAGGATATCATGTTTGGTAAGGTGGAGAGTCAGAGAAAAAGAGGAAGACCCCCAACAAGATGGATTAGCCAAGCATTGATGGACTCAAGCATGGCAACAGTAGTGAGATTGGCCTAGGATCGGGCAGTGTTTTGTTTTGCTGTGCATAAGGTCGGTACTGACTCGATGGCACCTAACAACAACAACAACCCAAGCCATGATAGTTTCAATCACCTCGTAAGCATGTGAAAGTTAGACAGTGACTATAGAAGACCATAAAGAATTGATGCATTTAAGTTATGGTATTGGAGAAGAATTGTTAAGGGACTATGCAGTGCCAGAAGAACAAGCAAATGTGTGTTAGAAGGACAAAGCTCCTTAGAAGCCTGATTGACCAGACTTTGTCTCATACTTAGGACATATTATCAGGATGGATCAGTCCCTACAGATTGACGTCATGCTTGGTAAAGTGGAGGGTCAGTGAAAAAGAGGGAGACCCCCAACAAGATGGATTGGCACTGTGGCAGCAGTAATGGGCTCAAGCACAGCAGCAAATGTGAGGATAGCACAGAACCAGGAAGTTTTTCATTCTGTTGTACACAGGGTACAACATAGGTTGGAAATGACTGGATGGCACCTAACAACAACAGTATTAACTCTATATGCATCAGTGCCCAAGAGGCAATGTAAAATTATTATATATATGAATGGCTAGAAGAACAGAAGATACTTCTTGAAAGAAAGACCAACAGGAAAAATACAAAACAATAATAGCAGTCTGACTGACTACTACAAGAACAAGCAGGATGCTTGCCCAGGAGACACCAAGGCAAGTGGTAGAGTCCCCTCAGGGCAAACATCCTTCCAAGACTATGACTCAGTGGGAATGCACAAGCAGACACATGCTCTGACTGTTGACCACGATGGTCACCGATAAGGGGAAGTGAGGGGAAAACAGCAATGAAGCTGTGAGCTAAGTCCAACCACGTACAATAGACTCCTGTGAACCCGGGTGGAGACCTGGTTGGCCAGCAGCTTGGCAAGACCTGGGGGTTCCTGGGCCCAGAGTCAGTGACATATCCACAGAGGACTAGAGTGCAGAATGAAGTATCCAGCTGATAAGAAGAAAGGGCATATGCACAAGAACACCCACACTTGTAGATAATATCCACTTGACCCAGCTTCAATGACTGGATGCTCAGAGCTCAACTAGAAGGAG
>NW_006408531.1:9909647-9911903 GCF_000296735.1 Chrysochloris asiatica
ATATATGATAGGATGAATGTAAAGCTAATGTTCTTCCACGTAAACTATCACATAATTCACAATAAAACAGTTAAAAAATACTGTATATATTGATGGTGCCCTCAAATCAGCAATAAAATAATGAATACATATTTTTTCTTAGTCTATTTGATCTAATTGTGATGATGTGCTTAACCTCTCTTGACCTTTTCCCTCCAGAATCTGAACTCTAGTGAAGACATTTATAGATCAGAAATTTCATGGGCACCACTGTGCTGTGGGTTAATGCACCAGACTGCAAAGCCATTTGAACTGCAAGGTTGGCAGTTCATGTTCACCAGCTGCTCCTTGGAAACCGTATACAGGGTCGCTACGGGTCAGAAATCACTCAACAGCATTTAAGAACAACTAGAATACCAGCTACCTCCAACTGACATAGATAGAATGTTGTTGTTAAGTGCCTTTAAGCCTATTCTGAAGCATGGTGAACCTATATAGGGTTTCAGAGGCGGTAAATCTTTAGGGGAACGGAAAGTCTCAACCTTCTCCCTTAGAGTGGCTGATGGGCTTAAACCACTGCCCTTGTGGTTCCCAGTCCAGTGCTTAATCTACAGCACCACATAAAAATAAGCTATAGTAGTTCACACGTACTCACTCAATATCATAAAATTGACTCATAGGAAGATCTGAAGAAATTGTTTTTACAAAAGTCACATAGTTTGTGGAATTTTTCTTTTTTAAGATTGGGAACTTTTTGGAAGTTTAAAATTATTGCTGTTGTATATTTTAATTTTAAAATTCCCTTTCAATGAGGGACATTGTGGGATAGAAATGCATTTTAAAAAAAGAAACTTGGCTTACACTTTCTCATTCAAACTTTACAGCAACACTATCAAGTTCACACTATAATTATAAATTTCATTTCTATTTAATAGTTGAGAAAACTGAGGCATCAAGAGATTAGGATAGTCAATGTAAATCCTATAATTAGGTTAAGTCAGAAACCACACTAACCAGTACTGTCTGCTCTTTCATGACAAATTCAGGAACAGAAATCCAGGCAAAAAAATTGACTATGAGACACTAGTGTATACTTAGAAACAGAATTAGGAATAGTATTTTATAATAGAGTATATGAATTCATTTTTAAAAAAGAAAGCAAAGCATGCAGAATGGTATGTGGAAATAAACGCAAAATACTTAAAAGAGTTTAATCATAGTCATTTGGTTTAAAGGGATTCTAAGCTTTCCTGGATATGGTTGACAGGTTTTTTTTATATTGTTGTGACATCTATACTGCTGTGATGCTTGACGCTATGCCAATTGTATTACTAATACAAGCAAGGTCACACATAGTGAACAAGTTTAAGCAGAGCTTCCTGGCGAAGATAGACTAGAAACAGCACTTGTCAATCGACTTACAAAAAATGTTTTAAAAACCTTATGAATAGTAACAGAATATCATATGCTTATGCCTGAAGATAAGTTTGGAAGACGTCAAACTATAATTGGGACAGAGTTCCTTCATCAAAATAAGGTAGACATTAATGATCTGGAATTCTGATGTGGTGCCGTAGGGTAAGCACAAAGTTGGTGATTCACACACAACAGCCAATCCTCGGAAACCCTGTATAGGGTCGCTAGGAGTCAGAATTGACTTGATCGCACTTCAAAACAATAATGAAATGGACAGAATAAAGTTTTCAAGACCTTCATATGTTCATGTGGCACAAGTCAAAACGAGAAGAAACAACTGAAAATACCCATAAGATGTTGGAACATGGAACATACGAAGTTTGAATTTAGGAAACTGCATGAATCTAGAAAAACTGAACTGAAATGAAACACATTAAGATGGATATCCTAAGTAGGACCCACTTCCATAGAGCTGAATCTGACTCACAGTGACCCTATACAGAGTTCTTGAGACTGTGAATCTTTACAGAACAACATCCTCATCTTTCTGTCAGAATCACTGATGGGTTTGAGCCACCAATTTATGATCAGAAGTCCAGTGCTTATCCTAGTATGGCATTGTGGGATCAGCATTGCACTGCAAACCACAAGGACAGCAGTTCAAATCCACCAACTGCTCCTCGGAAATCCTGTCAAAAGTCGCTATAAATCAGAACCTACGCACGAGCAATTAGCAACAAACATGTTTAGCGCCACCAAGGCCCCTCATTCTAAACAGTTATTTTTGTTGTTAGATAACGTCAATTTGGTTTGGTTCTGACTCATAGGTACCCTATGCCTAAAGGAAAAAAAAAAAAAAAA
>NW_006408531.1:9912631-9924494 GCF_000296735.1 Chrysochloris asiatica
ATTCTTCTTCATAAAATCCAGCTTCTCAGATTATTTTCTTACCATACAGATTAAATAAATTATGGTGAAAGAATATAACCCTGGTGTACAACTTTCTTGATTTTAAATCATACAGTATTCTCTTGTTTTGTTTGAACAGTGTTTCTTGGTCCATTGTACACATGAAAACAAATAAGTGTTCTGGAACACCTATTCTTCACAATGTTACCCACAGCTTTTCATGAACCATACAATTAAAAGTTTTGCATAGTAAATAAAACATCTTTCTGGTATTCTCTGCTTCCAACCAAGATCCATCTGACACTGGCAATGATACCCTTCATTTCACGACCTCTTCTGAATCCAGCTTGAAAATCTGGCACTTCTCTGTCAATGTACTGTTACAACCATTTTTTAATTATCTTCAGCAAAATTTTACTTGTATATGATATTAATGATTTCTGCATTCCATTGGATCACCTTGTTTTGGACACAAATATGGATTTCTTCCAATCAGTTGGCCAGATAGCTCTCTTACAAATGTATTGGCATAGTTTGTTGAAATATTGTTGAAATATTCCAATTTGTATCCATCAATTCCTGGAATCTTGTTTTTCACCATTGCTTCCAGTGCAGTTTAGAATTGCTCCTTCAGTACCATCGGTACTTGGAAACAGAACATTTTTGGAAACTTCTAGTTTTCTTATATTCATACTTCTTGCACTTCATGTTCTGATTATTAATACATGTTTGTATCTGTTTCTCTACTTTTTAAGTTGTGCCCCATCAGAAAATGAAGCTTTACACCTTTGGGGTCACCATGGTCAACCCAACTTTTAGGAGGCAGCTATTCCCAGACATAGTTGAGTGCATCCCAACCAAAAGGACACATCTTCTGGCATTATATCTGACAATAGTTTGGTGATATTCATGATGTTTTCATATTCCAGCACTATATCTGAAGTTAACTGGATAGAATATTCAGGAATCAACTCAACTACATCTATGAAAAGACACAATGCTGTTGCTACTCCTGCTGCATGCTGTCAAGTTGGTTTCAACTCATAGTCCCTCTATGTAGGATTTGCAAAGCTGAGCAGAAAGCCTCATCTTTCTCCCGTGGAGCATCTGGTATATTCAAACTGTTGATCTTGTGATTAGCAGCTCAATGCATAACCCACTAAAATACCAGGAAAGCCAAATATCATCAGTCAGAACAAAGCCAGGGGTCAACTGCAGAACAAAGCATCAGTTGCTCCTATGCAAGTTGAAGTGGAAGCAGATGAAAATTAAAGCAAATCCACAAAAGCCAAAGTACTATTTTGAGTTATCTCTCTCTAATTTATAGAGCATCCCAAAAGTATATTGACCTATTGAAAACTAATGACCAAAGGCCAGACAAGTTGTGGGATATCAAGGATACCCTATATATTAATAATAAAAAAAAGCATATATGAAGAAAGAAAAAAAAGTCATTTAATATATAGGAAAGAAAAGAATAGCCAAAATGGATGTCTAAAGAGACATTGAAACTTACACTTGAACATAAAGTAGCTAAAGCAAATGGAAGAAATGAAGAAGTGGAAGCTCTGTTCAGACTCCAAAGAGCAGCCCCATAATGCAAAGCACATGCATTCTAATGAACTATGCAAATACCTGGATTTAAAGAACCAGAGGGGAAAGCATGCTCTGCATTTTTCAAGCAAAAGAACTAAAGAAACAAATCAAAGTCTAAAGTTGCAGTGGTGAAGGATTTGCTGAAAGATGTAGGAAGTATCAAAAGAAGGTGGAAGGAATACACAGATTCTCAGTACCAAAAATAATTGGTCTATTTTCAACCATTTCAGGAGTTAGAATATAGTCAAGAACCTAGGGTATTGAAGGAAGAAGTTCAAGATTCACTGATGGCATTAGAGAGAAACTAGACTTCAGAAATTGACAATATATTAATTGGTATGTTTCAACAAACAGAGACAACAATGGAAGTCCTCACATTTCTATGATAAGACTTCTGGAGCATAGGTACCTGGTGAACGAATTGGAAGAGATCCATATTTGCTTTCATTCCAAAGAAAGGTGATCCAACAGAATTCAGAAATTATTGTTTGATAATATTACTATAACATGCAAGGAAATGTTGCTGAAGATAACTGAAAAATAGTTGCAGCAATACATCAACAGGATGCTGCCAGAAATTCAGGCTGGTTTCAGATGAGGCCATGGAATAGGGGATATCATCACTGACATCAGGTGGATCTTGGATGAAGCAGAGAATACCAGAAATATATTTACTCATATTTTATTGATTATACAAAAACATTCACCTGTGCGGAAAATAACAAATCATAGATAACATAGTGAAGAATGGGAATTTCCGAACATTTAAGTATGCTTATGTGGAAACTGTCCTGGTGTGGCTCTGTGGGTTAATGCACAAGACTGAAAAGCCATTTGAACTGCAAGGTTGGCAGTTCAAGCTCACCAGCTGCTCCTCGGAAACCCTATACAAGGTCGCTATGGTTCAGAATCGACTCAACGGCACTTAAAAACAACAACAACAATGTGGAGACTGTACATAGACCAGGAGACAGTCATTCAAATGGAACAAAGAAATAAATTCTGAGTAGTTTAAAAGTAGGTTGTATCCTTTCACCATACTTATTTAATTGTCTGTTGAACAAATAATTTGAGAAACTGGACTATATGAAGGACACAGCATCATAATTTGAGAAAGACTCACTATCAACCTTCATTCAATATACAGATGACACAACTTTGCTTGCTGAAAGTGAAGAGGGCTTAAAGCACTTACTGAGGAAAATCAAAGACAATGGCCCTCATTGTAGAATATACCTCAGCATAAAGAAAACAGAAATCTTCACAATGGGATCAATAAGCCACATCATGATAAATGAAGAAAAGATTGAAGGTTTTAAGGATTCCATTTTCCTTGGATTCACAAACCATACTCATGTAAACAGCAGTCATGGAATCAAATAATATATATTGCCTTTAGCAAATCTCTGCAAAAGAAGAACTCTCTTAAAGTGTTCAAAAGCAAAAATATCACCGTTGAGGAAAAAGTGTGCCTGACCCTGTCTATGGTATTTTCAATCACTTCATATGTATAGGAAAGCTGGACAATGAATAAAGAAGACTGTAGAAGAATTAATGCCTTTGAATTATGATACTGGCAAAGAATATTGAATATACTGTAGATTACCAAATGAATAAGCAATTCTGTTTTGGAAGAAGTTCAGTGGCGCGTTCCTTGGAAGCTAGAATAGCAAGGGTTTATCTCATACACTTTGACTATGTTATCATAAGAGATCAGTTCCTAGAGAAGGACCTCATGCTTGGCAAAGTAGAGGGTCACTGAAAAACAGGAAAACTCTCAAGGGTGGAATGAAATAGTGGCTACAACCCTAGGCTCAAACATACCAATGATAGTGAGGAAAGCATATGACCCAGCAGGGTTTTGTTGTATTTTGTTTCAGGTCATTCTGAGTTGGAGTTAACTTCATGGCACCTAACAGTCACAACAGATTCCGCTAAGCAAGTGATTCACTCCTGAACCGTTATTCACAGGTTTTGATTTTATTTTGAGCTATTGGTTAGCCAGTGAAATGACAATATAAAGATTTTGTTAATCATTATTCTGTCAGGGAGCAATTTTTTTTATTCTTTTAAAAAAAGAAGAAAAGTAATAGAACTGAAAACTATGAGGATAAGTCAAAAAGTGTTACTACTAGAGTTCTAATTCGTACATGCATGTGTTTGTCTCAAACAAAACATGACGTGTTTAAACATGTTTCTGTGAATGACTACAGACAAATTCTCTCAGTATTACACTTGTCTTCATCTCATTAGGGTGTTTTCAAAAAAGAAGGACACCTTTTGTGTCATGGAAAAAAATAATTTGAAGTCTTAGATAATATCAATTTTTTAAGAAAACTCAAGTGGATATCTTCCCAAATTGTTGAAGCTTTGCAACAGATTTTCAGGACTGCTGCCTCATATAAAACAACAATTTTTTGATGGATCAGCCAGTTCAAAGGAATATCAGGAAGATCTCAAAGATGAGCCAAGAGAAGGAATAACTTCAACCTCAATGAATGAAGAAACTGTAGCTGAAGCCCAGAGCTTGGTGGAAGAAGACAGTATCATTGCCACTGATGCAGTAATTACTCAAGTTGGGATTTCACATGGTTTAGCATTTTCAATTTAAGGGAACATCTTTGCCTCAACAAACTTTCAGCTTGGTCAATGCCAAAAGCATTGTGTGAAGATCAAGTAGCTTAAAGTACAGATCTTTCCACCAGAAAGACTAAAGCTAATGAAGATGGTTTTTTTGGAATGAATCGTAACCAGGGACAAGTCTTGAATTTGTTAATATGATCGAAACTATGGCTTCTAAGGGGATCAGCTAAACCAGTTAAATTCAAGGCAGAGAGATCAGCTTAGAAGGTTATAGAAATTATTTTGAGGGGATCATTGAGGGCTAATCTTGATTGAAAAAAAAATTTTAAAGAACAATTATGGGGCCTAATAAGGAAGAAGGTGTTTTTTTTTCTTTTTTTTGAAACTGTTTATTGTGAATTGAGGGAAGGTTTATAAAGCACGTCATCAGTGTTACATTCAACAAATCATTTACTCCGTTTCACCTTGATTGCAATCGTCTCGATGTAACATCACTTATCCTACTTCCTACTTGTATCTTCATCCTTCTGAATTTTATTGGGAGGTTAATGCTTACCTTTTGATCTCGAGTGGTTGGCCAGTCCATGCTGTGCAAAACTCACTACTACGGTTGTTGCCCCTGTATATCTATCTACTGTTTGTCTGCACACTGAGTCACAGGGATGAGTTCAGTTCCAGACTTGAAGCATGACCAAGGCCCATAGTCCTGGGGTTCTCCCAGTCTCCATCTGCCCAGTAAGCCTAGTCGTTTTTCTGGTTTTGTGCTTTGTTCCTCATTTTCTACTATTCTATCCAGGATCATCTAATGTGATTCCTTTCAGAGTAGTTGGTAGTGATAGTCAGGCAGCATGTAGTTTTTCTGATCTCAAAGTCATGGAGACTGATGTCCACATGACTCAATAGTCCAATCAACTGTGGTTTCCAAGCAACTTCAACTTTCATCACTCTTCGCTCATCCAGACCAGGGGAGACCAATCATGACACCTTAGATGGTCAGTGGTGACCTTTTCAGATCCCAGTCACTGCTCACCAAAGTAGGATAAACGACATTGTGTTTGTGGACAATTGACCATGGTGTCACTGAGACTATGATCCTGAGCCTCACTAAACCATTTCCTTAGATGTTTGGTAAAGTCTAAGAAGTTTTCATAGTTTTGAACCCAATACACTCTATCACATTCAAGGATATGTTTATAGCAAAGGTAAATACCCATATATAAATCTTCTCTGTCAAATCTGTGTATATTTGTAGGTATACTCCCAACCTCTTCCCATATCTATTTGGTCTGTGTATCTTTGCATATATTTATATATAGATAACTTTTATTGCAGAATCGTGTATGTAGCAGCATTTACCTATGTTCCCGTTAAAGCTTGCACTCCTCCCTCTGCCTTCCTCTGCATTCATCATTCTTCTGACAACCTGCCTCTTATATAATGCTCCATCTTTCATCCAAGTTAAGATTTGTCTACCCTCAAGCTAATGAATTGCTCCCCTTTCTGTCCCATCCTTGACAGCCATTGAAGAATGTTTGTTTCATGTAAAAACCTTCTTTTGACTTTTAAAAACAGTAATCCCATTTGTCTTTTGTGATTGAATAGTTTTGCTCAGCATAATATCCTCCAGGTTCCTTCAAATTATGAGGTGTTTTGCAAATCCATCATTGTTATTCAATGTTGCATAGTATTCCATTGTGTGTATGTACCAAAGTTTATCCATTTTTCCATTGATGGACATTTAGATTGTCTCTATCTTTTTGCTATTGCAAATAGTGCTACAATGAAATAGGTGTGCATATATTCATTCATATTATGGTTCTTATTTTTGTAGAATATATACGAAGTAGAGGGATTGTTGGACTTCTGGTGTGGCACTATAGGATTAGCACTGAACTATGAACCACAGGGTTGGCAGTTCAAACCCACCAGCTGCTCCAAGGAATCCCTAAGAGACCTCAGAAATGGGGTCACTATGAGTCAGAATTGACTTGGTGACATTTAACAACAACAATAGAGAGAGATTGCTGGGTCTTCTGATATTTGTATATTCAACTTCTTAAGGATGCATCATACCACTTTCCACAGTGGTTGTACCATTTTACAGTACCACCAACAGTGTAGAACAGATCCAGTCTCTTCACACCGTTGTCAGCATTTGTTGTTTTCTCTTTTTTGAACTTCATTAATAATACTGGGCTGAGATGATACATCTCTTCTGTTTTGATTTGTATCTCTCTAAAATGATGGACTACAAGATCCATTTGAACCACAAAGTCAGTGGTTCAAGCTCACCAGTCGCTCCTTGAAAACTCTAACAGGATTGCTATAAATCGGAACCAACTTGACTGCACTTAATAACAACAACAATGGCTAATGAGGGAGAACAGTGGCTCCATATGATAAACACTAGACTGTGAACCACAGGTCTACAGTTTGAGCTCGGCAGCCACTCCATGGGAGAAATATGAGGCTCCCTGGAAGATTTAAAAGCCTAAAACCTTAATAAGGTTGTTATAAGTCAAAACCAACTGGACAGCCTTAAAACAATAGCTAATGATCGGGAGCCTTTCTTCTTGTTTGTAGGCTACCTGAGTGTCTTCTTTGGTGAAGTGTCTGTTCATGTTCTCTGCCCGTTTTTAATGGGATTATTTGTCTCTTTTTTTGCTGAGATATTGAAATTTTCTATAAATCTCAGAGATTAGTTTCCTGGCTTGATAAGTCATTGTAAACATTTTTTTTTCCAGTCTATGGGTTCTCTTTTTACTCTTTTTGTTAAATCATTTCATGCAAATTTGTGCCTCATTTTTAGGCGGTCCCAGTACCTATTTTGTCTTCTGCTACTTGTGAGTCTTCAGTTATGTTTGTTAGTGGATTTATGCCATGTATTCTTTCAATGATGATTCTTATTGTTCTAGATTTTACATTAAGGTCTTTGGTCTGTCTTGCATTCTTTTTTTTTTTTTTTTTTTTGGTGTGAGATCTGGATCTAGTTTCATTCTTCTCCAAAAGTATATCAAATTTTTCCTGCACCATTTGTAGAGGAGACTATTAGGTAGAAGTTTCAAGAAAATTGACAATTGCGTTGGCGGGCAAAATGCCATGAAACATGCACCAATGATTTTTTTTACCCCCAATTAGGACAACGTACCTGTTTATTCTCTGAAAGTAGCAAGGGCTGTCCTACAAGAATTTCATTGGGAAACCTTACCTCATCCACTCTACAGTCCTGATCTTGCCCCTTCAGACTTCTTTTTTGTCCCCCAACCTCAAAAGAACATTGAAAAGGAATATGATCCAAGTCTTTATAAATATCAAAACAGCCATTTTATGTGCATAAATCAAAGAATTCTTCGTGGAAAGGCTGTTATTTAGTTGTTAGTTGCCATCAAGTCGGTACTGACTCATAGTAACCCTACGCACAGCAGAACGAAACACTGCCCGATCCTGGGCCAACCTCACAATCGTTGGTAAGTTTGAGCCCATTGCTGCTTCTACTGTGCCAGTCCATCTCGTTGGGGGTAGGGAATGGTTCATAAGATTTAAACACTGTATAGGTGGAGCCCTAGATGAAGGGTATGTCAAGAAATAATCGCTTCATATCTTGATATACTGTTTAAGTAACGCCTGCTATGATCTTGTAACAATACTTTTTTACTTACCCTCATATTAAGCCCATTAGAATTGGAGAAGAAAATACTAAAGCACTTATGCTGCCATCACTATTTACCTAGTAGAAACCCTCCTCATATTCTAGGGAAAATCATTCTTTGAGGAAGGCTTTTGTTTCTCACAAACTGTTATAATGAAGGAGTGAAAGCAAGGCCCTAGAGACTTTTCCCTACCAATAAGGTCATCCTAAATGTATATGAATATATTATCTAAAATAATAGGCAAAAATATAACTTAAATACAAATCAATAGATTTTTATGTTTTTTTATTTCTATTACACAAGTCTAATCTTCATCTTCTCTTTGAGTTAATCATCAAATTAAAATAAATCAGAGATGACACAGCTGTGACTGGCTAGATCCCAGTATTTTTCATTGCTTTGCTATACTGAAAATATCTTTGGAATGATATTAATCTAAGAGACTTTACTCACAATTCTCTTAGACTTGTAAATAACAGAGGTTTGGGGGCAGGGCAGGGTAGGTGGAAATGGAGGTGGAGTGTAATTGTGTGTGGAATATTTTTACATATTTTTTATTAAATAAAATGTTTTTAAATGGTGAAATATCGACTCTTACTTTCCCAGACACACACACACACACACATTCTCTCTCTCTCTCTCACACACACACACACACAGGTTCCCCTCCTCCTGCCTTGTAAAACTTCTGCTGGTGAGAAATCTGAGAGAATTGGGGAAAGGAGGGAGTGTGGTGAAGGAGGGAGGCATTTACTTTTTATTTCATACAGTTCTACATTGTTTGCTTTTTTAAACCACATTCGTGTGATCTTTTCAGGTAAAATAATAGCTTTTTGAATCCTGATCAAAATGAAAAGGCAAAAAATTCACACACACATACACACACAGCTGTGCAATAAAGAAAAGAGAAGGGAAGTACAAGTAAAGTATTCCAAGATGGCAGAGCCGTTTGTATTGTTCTTTGACTGAAAGGCGGAGTTTCTCCTGAGGGTTTAGGTGTTTTCCCTAGCCAAGAGGTGGGATCAGGGATAAGGAAGGCAGATTTGTGTCTGTAGCTGATTGGCACTTTCTGTGAGAAATTATCCACTCCAATAAGTTTTGTTATTTTGGCAATGCCTTTCTCATAGTTTCTGGTGCCCTTTACTTTCAGGCCAGGCGTGGGGGGTGGGGGGCTGGTATGGGGAATGGGATGTTGTTTCTGTGACTGCTGGGAGAAGGCAGTCGGGGCAGCTGTCTTACTGAGAGACTGAAAGGGTTCTGGAAGAAAGGAATGTTGTTGTTTCTCCGTTTTTGAAGCCACTCTTCTTTTTGATCCTGTTTATACTTTAAAATTTCACACTGTGGTCAAACAAGGTAAGGTATAATTTAGATTCTCCCCTATAAACATTGAATAACTACACTTGCTTGTGTGCACACAAGCAGACAATTTTTATGGGCATTTTAGATGAGCACCTTTGGAGGGGGGAATCACATTATAATTAATATCTAAAGCAGGACAGTCAAATATTTTAGGTGCAGACTATTTTTGCTTTTCATATAGAATTTTCCCAAGGAGCACTTAGGTTCTGTAGGATAGCCACTGAACTGCTAACCACAAGGTCAGTTTGAGTCCACTTGGCAGGAGAAACATGAAGCTTTCTTCTCTTGCAAACATGAACAGACTCGGACACCTAATACAGGGTGACTATGAGTTGGAACTTCAGGGTTGCACTTATCAACAAACACTTATCAACAATAGCAATGATTTTCATATCTCTTTAGCAGAGATATATATAAATCCAGCTACTGTTCCTTTCTCTCAACTATCATTTAGTTACACTATGGAAGAAAGTTCTAAATAAGATAAAGTTAAGATCTATATTTTAGATCAAGCATTCTAATGCAACATAAAAAAGCAAATTTAAATTTACCAAAAAGGAATATTCTAGTAATTACCAAAAAGATTTCACAGCTGTTAAACCAGAGAAACTATTTTTCTTTCTTTGATTATAATTCATCATCATTCACAATTACTTCATAACTAATCAAGGCTTTTTATGAAAATGCTAGTAGCCCAAAGAGCCATTTTGATTACCTTCATTCCATTGGCTCACTATTTACAGGCCTGTTTATTACTGGCAATATTTTTTTTTTTTCATTTTAAAATTCGTTCACTTGAAATTTGCTTTAACAACAATAATAAAATGCAGTCTGAAATATTAGCAGAGTATGCAGATAGAGCATCAATTTTCTTGAGCATTTCTTTATAGTATGTAATAAAAATGTACTCAGAAAGAGGAAAAGGATGCAATCGTTCATCTTAACAACTGTTACATCTAGGTTTGGTGAACTGTCTTGTTATTTGAGAATGTTTCTTGGAAGAGTTATTATAAGAATATACATGCATGACTTACAAACATTCATGATAGATAAAGTAAACAGCCATTACTAAATTAGATTGTGATCTGTACATGCATTCTTTGTTCACCAAGTTGTCATTGATGAAACCATTAGGCTAGATTTTGTCAATATAATAGTGTGTCCAGCATAAATACTGACCTTAATTTGCAATAGCCCAATAAAGATTCTAAATAATAGTGCTTCTGTAATATAGTCTACAAAGACAATGTTCTATATCCTACTGTGATGAGTAGCGACTGGGATATTCAAAGCTTATGAGTGGCTGTGTAAGGTGCAACTATTTGTCTCTCCACGTGTTGAAGAAAGAACAGTGATGAAAATTGCAGATACTTGGAATCAACTAGTCCACTGGACCAATATGACATATGAATGTCAGTCACTCTGTGACCAGAAGAACTAGATGATGTCCCACTAACCCTACCAACTGCTCTAAAAAGGATCACAGTAGAAGGTCCCATATAGAGTGGGAAAAAATGAGAAACAAAACTCAAAATTATATTTTAAAAAAACATGGCTTACTGGTCAGAAAGAACCAGAAGGAACCCAAAACTATGGCCCTCAGCTACCATTCACCATTCAACTCACCTTTAAGGTCCAATTTTCAGTCAAGCAGTAGATTGGTATATAGGTATACAACAGTTCTAGTAAGGTGTACCCACCATTCAAGATCAAAAGGTCAAGATTTAATAAAGGAAAACTTAGAAAAGAAATGGGAGAGAGAATAGAATGACAACATGAACCACAAGGAGGAAGTGGGATACTGTTGTTACATGGAGGAATTACAATCATTGAGATGAAACAAAGCATATGATTTGTTGAATGTAGAACTGATGCTCTTGTCTTTAAACCATGACTTAATTCACATAAAAAAGTTTCAAAATAATTATAATACAATAAAGTAGTTAGGTCTCTGGGCAGGATGGGGACATGAGGGTTGATTGGTAACGGGTACAAACTTTCTTTTTGGGGTGACAAAATGTTCAAATATTGTGTTGATGGTTGTAAAACTTTGTGACTATACTGAAAACCACTTAAAATGGGCAAATTGAATGACATATGAATTTTATCTCATTAAAACTGTTTTACATTTTTAAATATAAGAAATACTGCTCCTTACAAGTGGATCTTAAGTCCTTATGTCAATCAGCTATTGTCTCTACAATGATGGGTAACAACAAAATTAAAATCTTGGTATTGCAGATATTTTCTTCACATATTTAGGGATCAGGCTCAACTGTTGTAGGCTAGGCTTAGGAGAACTTGGGGCCAAATTAAGATTGGGTCTAGGTCTACTATACCTTCTGCAAACCTGTTACTATTTAAAGTAAGAGCACAAAAGGGAACCTTCCATCACAATCCAGTCCCTGATCCTGTCACACCTGCTAACACTTCATTGAGCAATGCTAATACCAAGGTCAAGCCCAATATCAAAGGAGCAAGAAAATACATTCCTCCAAAGGAGAACAGAAAAACAGAGAGTGAATACTTGGGGAGGTAAAAAAAAATCCAATCTCCTAAAGTCCTCTTTTTTTCATATTTTTCCTCCAGAATGTCACATCAAAACCAGTAGTTCAATTTTGGCCTAGGCTTGGCTATTTCACTAGTTTAACAATCTCTAGCTCAGAACTCAGAGT
>NW_006408531.1:9926658-9932084 GCF_000296735.1 Chrysochloris asiatica
AAGATTGAAGTTGTCAAGGACTTCATCCTTCTTGGATCAACTATCAACACTCACGGAAGCAGCAGTCAAGAAATCAAACGACATATTGCATTAGTCAAATCTACTTCACAAGACCTTTTTAAAGTGTTGAAGAGCAAAGATGTCAGCTTGAGGAACAAGGTGTGCCTGACCCAAGCCATGGTATTTTTCAATAACCTCATATGTATGCAAAAGTTGGACAGTGAATAAGAAAGACCATAAAAGAATTGATGTTTTTGAGTTATGGTGTTGAAGGAGAATATTGAAAGTGCCATGGGCTGCCAATAGATCCGTCTTGGAAGAAGTGCAGCCAGAGTGCTCCTTGGAGGCCAAGATGGCCAAACTTCATCTCTCATACTTCAGACATATTGTCAGTAGGGACCAGTTGCTAGAGAAGGATATCATGTTTGGTAAGGTGGAGGGTCAGAGAAGGGGAAGAACACCCCCAATGAAATGGATTGGCCAAGTGGCAGCATTGATGGACTCAAGTGAAGCAACAATAGTGAGGTTGGCCCAGGATCAGGCAGTGTTTCTTTCTGCTGTGCATAACGAAGCTATGGGTCAGTACTGACTTGATGGCACCTAACAACAACAATTAAAGTTGATGTTGGTGGCTCAAACCCAGCAACTGTTCTATACAGGGTCTGTGTGAGTTGAAAATTACTCGATAACACTTCACAACAAGTTCAGAAGTCTTTTCTGATTTCTAGATTTTTATAACAAAAGAATTACTTAAAAATCCCCCTCCAAGACTGAAACTCAAAGAGAACACATAAGCAGGCCTGTAAGCTTGCTGGTGACCACGTTGGTCTACTGGTGAGTGGAAGAGGGGAAAAGCTAGTCATGAAGATAGAGTCTGAGTTTGACCACATTCCATAGACTCCTGTTGATCTGGAGATGACTGAGAGAAGAGGAAGTGCTGGTTGGTCCAAAGTGTGGTGACACCTGGGGACTCTTGGGCCCATGGACAAGTACATAGCCATGGATGGCTAGAGCTAAGAGTGAAGCATCCAGCTAGGTATGAAGTGAGGGGAGGTGCACAAGAACACCCAGACTTATAGATAGTGCCCATTTGACCTAGCTTCTATGGCTGGATGACCATAACTCGATTCAAAGAAAGTGAAAAAAGAATTTTTGATAAAGGAAACAATTGCAAATTGCTACAATTTGATGAGCTTGACCCATACTTATGGATAAATATCTCAAAATACCAACTGAGAGGGAAGGAGTCTTCACATCAACTATCAATGTTATCTCCTCTGTATGCAAGGTTGATATGGACTGGCAACTTATCCATTGGCTACCTAAAATGAGTGGGTGATAAAGGCATGAAGTGACTGGCTTACAAGTTTTTAAGAGGGAGTTTAGATTAAGAGTATGCAGGGGACAGTAGAGTCCCCACTGAATAGTTTTCATCTTGTTTAGATGGGTCTGGTGAAAAGAGATAGGGATAAGATTCTTATGATTCAATGGTGAGTAATTGTTAACATGATTAATTGAGACAGTCACAACTGTAAAGGGAGAAGTTTTCTAGCAAAGGGGGGAGTGAATTAATCTTATAGTCCAGGAACAGAGGATTGTAGGACCATCAAGGGAGAAGAACACATGCAGAATGTGGGATCCTATCCAGAGAAGCAGCAACACCAGAGATGGAGGCAGAGATGATGATATGGAGAGATAGAGCAGCTGAGGACTCTAGACTCATGGAAAGAGCAAAGGTAGTGCGCTAGCCTCCACGAGTAATGTTTCCAGAATGTGCCCTTTGGTTGTTTAAATTATTATATATTCCTGAGTGTTTTTGTGTACATCTCCACCCCCTCCCCTCAAAAAAGTAGAGGGAATGGAAGCAAATACTGTTGAATGATGATGCATGGAGGGGACTGCAATCATTACAGTGAAACAATGAATGCCAAACCGATGTTATCCCATGTAAAGTATCACTCAATTCACAATAAAAACTTTAAAAAAAGAATCTAATCCTGTAAGTGTTGGTGCTGGCAGCCCTGAGTTTACATGAGAATTGTTGTAGCACTGATGTTTCATTGAGTCCTGAATCCAAGGCCATGTTAGTGGGGATGAAAACTAAGGTATTCTGTTCAGAGTCAATAGCCATCACATTCCTCTTACACAGTATTGTGCATGGTTCTGCAGCCTTCCCAGTGTGAGTTTCACCAAGTTCCTTTTCTGCATAATACAGGCAAAGATGTTTTTATTGCTTGAAACTAAAATCTCTGACTTTCGCTGTTAAGTAGTCATTAACCGGCATATTTTGAGAACTTCAATAAATGGAAAAAATATATTTGTTTTGTTTGACTCAGTGACTCCACTTTCATAACTGTGTACGATGAAAATAATTTGAGATATAAGAATATATCTTTGTGAAAAGTGCAAAGTGGTTAAATAAAATAGGAGATAACAAAACAGTGAAATCTATATCCTTAATTCTATAAATGCTAACAAATGGGCACACATTTCAGATATAGTCAGACATCCACTGGGAAAAATTTTAAATATACCCTAATTTTTTTTTTTAATTTTTGGGTTTTTGGTTGACAAATTTTTATATTATTTTAAACTTCTTCATGGGTGTGTTTATTATACCTGGGAAATAATACAACTAAAAAAAAATACTCATGGCTGTAGAAAGGACAGCCTTTCTGGGGGAAAAAATAATTACTTGGTAAGTGTACTTGGATATTTCAGACACTTCAAACTTAATATGTCTTCAATAAAACTCATAATCACTCTCACTAACTCTTACAGACCAAAATCTAGTATTCTCCTGTATGTTCTATGTCACTGAATGCTTCACCTTAAAAGTTTTCAAAAGTCTCCTTTCTGTTTTCTCTGCTACCAGTTTTAGCTGTCAACAAAGGGTCAAATAAAATAATTCACACTAAAGTGCTTATTGTCAGCAGTAAATTCCATTGTGTTTGGAGGCAATAGAGGGAGGTGGAGGCAGAGGAAATGAACATGGCATGAAGGACATGCAACCACCCTTACAGATAGATGGAAGGCTCAGGTAGAAGCCAACAACTCTAAAGTAATACTAGGGCAGGGAAGGAGGAGATGGCAGTGGAGTTTTTCAGACAAATGTCTAGCAGCACTCCTAGTCCAATGGGGTTTTAGCTAAAAAAAGAAAGTTTTCCAACTCAAGGGTGACATTGGTGTCTGTTGGCAGAATAAATTCTGTCTAAGATTGTTGATCTGAGGTGAAGAAAATAAGAAATAGGAAGACATGGTCTAGCAGTGAGAAAATAGGACTACAAGAATAAGGGAGAGGAGGGGACCTTACAAACAACAAGTTTTCACAGATACCAAGCACCCTTCGGGGCACCTGACAATGAGAGAAAATAGAGAAGCCCAAGATGATGTAAGAAAGGACCTTCACATCTAGATCCCTGCAATCCATAGACTTGCCATCTTCAGGGCTTCCTCATTCCATCCAAGAGTAGGAAAGGTTAGTCTCAGTGCCTCATGCCCAAGGGTAGCTCTGTTGGTCCTGCCCAGATGTTGCTGCATTGAGAAACTGTGGCTGGCCAGTGCCCACCAAGTGGTGGTAGAATGAAACTTGGACTGAGTTAGCAGCATTGTTTAATTTGCACTTAAATGACTAACAAAGTTCAGGTTGTCATTTCAGGGAAAAAATTAATTTAAATGAATACATTCTGATTATGAACTTCTAAACATAAAATAATCAAAAACTTATTTGCAGAACCAGATCATTGCAACACATTGGGATCACACATGGGCTCAGTAATACTGACTGATGAACTGCTGTATTTCCAGGGGAGCATCTACCTTCCTTCAGCAGCTATGAGTATTCTCATACACCAAGCCACTGTGATCCCTAATGACTTGAAGTCAAGGTGACTATGACCAACGTCAAACAACATACAGTGAAAATTCCCAGGTAGATAGCAATTAGATTTAAAGAATCCAAAATTTTAAAGGTATATGTTAAATTCATTCTCTGCTTTTAATTTTGTGAAATATAAAATCTCTTAAATGGCTTTATCACAGTTTATTTGTTTGGCAGAAATATCATTGGCATCTCAATGACTGAAAGGAATGGCCCAAAGGAACCACTGATCTAAGATTTTTAATTTCAGTCTTAATGCTTGAAAAACTAACACATTGTCTCCTCAACTGATTACTATTAAAATAGATGTGCAAAGATTTTTTTAAATCTAAATTTGCTTTTATACAGCATATTCTGTTATTCATGCAGACACAGAACTTTCAACCTATAATATACAGGGGACATTGCCTTGTCCCTCTAGTCTTGTCATCACCGAAATCTACGTATTTCAGAATAAAAAATATCCTCCTCCAATCACCATTACCCTTGGCCTAATGGATAAATTATTCAGTTACATTCTCATGATATGCTCTATTGGAACTCAAAGGCCTTCAGAAGAATTGCTTTAAAATCATCAGTCTTGCCTTTTAAATTTTCCTTTAGGTTCTTCCTAAAGTATTGTTTGGCAGAAGGGCTCTTGTCCAGCCATAAGTAAATGTTTTTGTTTTGTTTGTTTTTTCTCATTCTCATTGTAGAGAAAGTTGGAGGGAAGTTCTGGTTGCCACAGTTTATACAATAGATGACCTAAGGGCATCAAAAATAAAAGGTAAAATCAAAGTTTTTCCTATAATTTGTTATTAAAGTGGTGCATTTAAAAAAACAACTATCTTAGTATCATTGGTGGTTGAGTCCCATCGAGTGGGTTCCAACTCATCTCAACACTGTATAGGGTTTTGGAGACTGTAAATCTTTACTGTTGACCTTTCTGTTAGCAGCCCAGCTTGTAATCCACTGCACTACCAGATATCCTTTCTTAGGTGAATACAAACTGCATAAAGATATCTTCAGTAAGCTTTCTCAACAAGTCATTGTCAACTGCAATGAATTAACACACATGTTAGGGTCTGTTTGAGATTCATCACATATGCGTTATACCTAGTGTACTCCAAAAAACCAAACCCACTGCCACTGAGTCTGAGTCAATTCCAACTCATAGCCACTCTGCATAGAGTTTCCAATGTTGCAAATCTTGAAGGGAGCAGAAAGCCTCATCTTTTGACCAAGGAGTGACTGGTTGGTTTGAACTGCCAACTGTGGGGTTAGCAGCCCATGCTTATCCTACAGTACCCCCAGGGCTTCTCAACTAAGTATAATAATTTTCAAAATACTTGTTTTTAAAAATGAATGAGGTATTAGTGAGGAGGCAGGGTTTGATGGTGGCTAGGGTAGAGGTGCAGTGAGGTTCTCCATCAATAATACCACAGAATATCAAGCAAAGCAGATTCAGGGCAGAGCTCCAAGGCTTGGAACCACATAGATAGGAATATTTTAAAAGTTTGAAGGCTTATACCTAGTGGAACTTGAAACTGAAGTAAGAAATCAAGTA
>NW_006408531.1:9936024-9941915 GCF_000296735.1 Chrysochloris asiatica
AATAAAACATTAAAAATAGAAAGAAAAAAAAATTAATCAACTCAATGTTTGCCAGGGAGCCATCAAGACAAACAATCAAGTCTGTTCAGGACAAATCCCCTTTCAAGATGGAAACTCTAAGGGAACACATGAGCAGGTACATAAGATTGCTAGCGACCATGTTGGTCAGCTGGTGAGTGGAAGAGGAGGAAAACAAGCAATGAAGATATGGGCTGAGTTCGACCACATTCCATAGACTCCCGTCAACCTGGAAATGAGAGAGAGAAGAGGAAAGGCTGCTTGGTCCAAAGTGTGGTGATATCTGGGGACTCCTGAGACCATGAACAAGGACATAGCCATGGATAGCTACAGCTGAGAGCAAAGCGTCCAGCTGATATGAACTGAGGGGAGATGCCCAAGAACACCCTGACTTGTAGCTGGTACTCATTTGACCTAGCCTTGATGGCTTGTTGATTAGATCTCGAATAGCTGAAGACAAAAAAAAGAACAATGTTTGATAAAGGAAACAAGTATAAATTGCTATAATTTGATGAACTTGACCTATATTTATGGATGTAGTATCTCAAAATACCAACTCAGAGAGAAGGAGTCTTAACATCAGGTATCTATTCTATCCCCTCTGTATAAAAAGTTGATAGGGACAGGCAACTTAGACATTGTTGTTGTTAAGTGTTGTTGAGTCGATTCCAACCCATGGAGATCCTGAATAGGGTTTCCAAAGAGCCACTGGTGAACTTGAAGTTCAAACAACTTTGCAGTCTGACGCATTAGCCCACAGTGCCACACCAGGATTCCAATTGTCTACCCAAATTTGGAGGGCTATAAAGACACGAAGCGACTGGCTTACAAGTTTTCAAGAGGGAGTTTAGTTTAAGTGTGTACAGAAAATAGAGTCTCCACTGAATACTTTTCATTTTATCTAGACGTGTCTGGTGAAAGGAGATAGGGATAAGATTTTTATGATTCAATAGTGAATAATTGTTATCATGACTAATTGCAACTGTCACAACTGTAAAGGGAGAAGTTTTGTAACAAAAAGTGGAGAGTAGTTAATCTTACAGTCCAGGAACAGAGGACCCTAGAACCATCAAAGGAGAAGAGCATGAGTGGATTTTGGGATCCTATCCAGAGAAGCAGCGACACCAGAGATGGAGGCAGAGATGGAGGAAAGATAGAGCAGCTGAAGACTCTAGACTCATGCAAAGAGAATGGCTTTGTGCTGGCGGCCAGGAGGCAGGTTTGCAGAATGTGCCCTTTGATTGTTTAAATGATTATATATTCCTGAGTGTTATTGTGTACATCCCCCCAAACAAAACAAAACAAAAAAAAGAGGGAATTGAATGATGATGCACTGAGGAGATTGTAATCATTTCAATGAAACGATGTGTGTAAAACTGATGCTCTCCCATGAAAACTATCACTCAATTCACAATAAAAACTTATATATATATATATATAAATGAATCAACTCAGGTCTGGGTTATCCATACCATTATACCACTTTTACTCATTTGCATCCACAGTGAATAAGGAAGACTGGGAAAGAATTGATGTATTTGAGTTATGATGTTGGAGAATATTAAAAGTACCACGGACTGCCCAAAGACCAAACAAACTGATGTTGGAAGAAATACAGCCAGAATGCTCCTTTGAAGCTAGCATCATGACACTCTGTCTCTGATTCTTCAGACATACTATCAGGAGGAATAGCCCTAGAGAAGGACATTGTGCTTGATAAAGTGGAGGGTCAGTGAAAAAGAGGAAGACCACCAATGAGGTGAATTGACACAGTGGCAGCAATAATGGGCTCAAATATAACAACAGTTGTGAGGATGGTACATGATGAGTCTGTGTTTCATTCTGTTGTGCAGAGGGTTGCTATGAGTGGGAACTGACTCGACAGTACCTAACAACAAAATATTTCCTTGTTGTTAGTTGTCACTGAATCGATTCTGACTCATGGTGACCACATGTGTGCACAGTAGAAGTACTTCACAGGGTTTTTAAGGCTGTGACCTTTTAGAAGTAGATCATTAGGCCTGTCTTTCCAGTGCCTGTGGGTGGGTTCAGGAAGAACATGGTGTAATTACATCCAGTGCTGTCGTTTTGAATACTCTGAATAGCTTACTTGGATTCTGTTATAGACCAAATTGTGTCTTTCAAAGAGATAGGTTGAAATCTTAACACCTATACATGTGAATGTGACCTGTTTGAGGATAATAAGGCTTTTCTGAGCAAATGTTATCAGTTCACTTAACGAGGTCATTCCAGAATAGGGTGGGTCCTAATCCTGTATGAATTATATTTTGCAAAAGATGACAGACACCAAATGAGGTACAGGGGAAGAGTGTGACAATGAGGGCAAAGGCATCTGTATGGAAGCAAAGGAATATCCAAGATTGCCAACAGCCATCAGCAACTAGGAGAGAGACATGGGACAGCTCCTCTCTCAAAGCTTTCTCAGAATTGACATGACTGATACCCAAATTTGGACTTCTAGCCTCCAGACTGAGAAAATAATGTTCTATTCTTTATAGCTACCTGCTATATGATCATTTGTTATGGCAGCCCTAGGAAACTGAGGCAGCTCTATGATGCTGTGGACATTCAGTCTTCTATAAAGATTAAAGAGTATCTAAAAGAAATGGTCTTCCTTCATTTTAATGCCTAAAGTATCCTGAACCAATACAATATTGCGCCATAGATTCCCTTAAGCTTTCATTGCCTGCCAATAACAGTGGTCATTTTATTTAACTGTAACCATTTATTATTCATGTTTGTCTGCTCACTAAGTCTACTGGATTCCTGACTAGAAACCTAGCCTTGAGAACATGGCTGTGCCTTTAAATTTTGGGGTTCCAGGATCTAGCACAGAACCAGGCACTTAGTAAGACTTCAACAATGCTTATTAAATGACTAAATGAAATTGTTGGATGAATGATTGGATCGACAGACAGATGAATTGCCAAATGGATGCTACATAGACTAAATACAGAGGCCAATGTTCACCCGTGTCACAAATGTTGTATTTTTACTGAATGTTGAAAATTTTGACAATGTCTTGAGAACCAAGGTTATGTTTTAAGAAAACTAATTTAGCATTTTGTAAAGCATAATTTTGGAGCCCAAATGACTATGCTTGACAGCATCTTTTTAAGCAGGCTTGCATTTTGTTTAGACCAAGGCATCATGACTGACAAGTTATATTTTATCTTTGTTTGAAGGTCTTTGCTGAAATGTATGGCTGCATCAGTTCTGGATTCTTTTCTGGTTTCT
The DNA here is from genome assembly GCF_000296735.1 of Chrysochloris asiatica. NCBI lineage: Eukaryota > Metazoa > Chordata > Mammalia > Afrosoricida > Chrysochloridae > Chrysochloris > Chrysochloris asiatica. The sequence goes on from NW_006408531.1 coordinate 9,939,301, forward strand.
GCTGCTTTATAACCCTGACAGAAAGTTCTTCTACAAGTACAAAGTCTTAATAGGTTTCCCAGAATCCTTAAAACATTATAAGAAGACAACAGCATTCTAAGAGTCACCTAAATTCTGCTAAAAGAAATAAAAAATAAAGCTTCTTAGAAAATGTATTTCTTTAAGGGATAGGTTTGAAACTGGAAGAAAAAAAAAAAAACCCAGTACAGAGACATTGCAAAGGAAACAGATGTGCTTTCAATAAAGGGTTTGATGCATAAGGTATTTGCTGAAATTAAACTCATTATATGTCTTCAAAGGATCCCTGGTGGCTCAATGTTTAAGCACTTGACTGCTTTCTAAAAGGTTTGTGGTTAGAAGCCACAGGAGAAAGGCTTAGCACTCTGCTTCCCTGAAGATTGTTGCTGTTGTTAAGTGTTGTCTGGTCGGTTCAGACGCATAGCAACTGGAGGAGCAACTGGTGGGTTTGAGCTGCGGAACTTGTGGTTCCCAGTCCAGTGCTGATCCTACAGCACGACATCAGGAGTCCTCCATAAAGAATGTTGTTGTTGTTGTTAAGTGCCATTGAGTCGGTTTTGACACATAGTGACACTGCATAGGGTTTCCAAGAGCAGCTGGTGGGTTTGAACTGTTAACTTTGTGACTCAAACTCACTTTGCAGTTGAGTACTTATTCTACAGAGCCACACCTTTCTATGGGACAGTTCTACTGTCTTATAGGATCATTATGAGTTGGAATCAACTTTATAGCACACAACAACAATATAGGTTCTCAAACCATATGAATCTGCGGATGTGTCCATGAACTAAGCAATTTTTTCCAACTTAAGTTTCTCTCATTTTCTGAGAATAAAACTAAAACATAAAAATCCATTATGATCAAGTTGATACCAACTCATAGCAAACATATAAGAACATTTCCAAAATACCTAGGAAGATTTAAAGTATGGCTAATGCTAAATTTACCTCTTCTCTTTTAAACTAAAATACTGAACTTGCAAAAGACAAATTATGTGATTGCTAAGTGCTGTCAAGTCTATTGCAACTCATAGCGACCTCATATGATAGAATAAAACTGTCCCATAGGATTGACTTGCCTTCAGGAAACAGACAAGCAGGGTTTTTCTCATGTGGAGCCACTGGATAAGTTCAGATACCAACCTTTCAGTTAACATCCGAGCGCTAAAGCATTTGTGCCACCTGGGCTTCTTCATAACAAATTAAAACATTTGAATTTTATTGTTTAATATAAGCTTTCCTAGACTGATTACTGTGCACCCATTTTTACTTGAGACATGAACAAAGAAATTAACTCCACCTTTCAAGAAAAAGGTCAAAGTAAATGGAAGGCAGAATCTAGCTTTCTATTTAGCAATGGCTTCTTTTTTTAAGCTGTCTTTTTTCCTAAGCTACCTGGATGTAGTAACTTAGGCATGGTGGAAAAGGTGTTTTCTTTTTCGTTCCTTCTTTTTTAAAAGGATTTAGCCAGGAACTTAATTATTTGCATATAGTACAATCTTGACCTAACCTGGACTTTATCTTGTCCATGTTGTAAAATATGAATATGAGCATGAAGATTTAAAACAAATCAACAGTTGCTGAATACTTCATTGAAAATGTATTCATTCCAAGTGAAATTATCATCTTTGGTGACATTCTCCTTTATAAACCTTAAAAAGCCGAAAAATTGTAATGAAAACCACATGGTTGCTTCATTACACCACCATTCTTGGCAGGGCAATCGCTGCTTGGCAACCTTGCTGTCAGCTGGGCCTGTGGTAATCAGAACAATGTTGCCCTGTCATTACATCTGATGCTTTCTTTCTGAGAAGCCATCAGTGTGTGTGTGTGTGTGTGTGCCTTTTCTTCTTATCAGTCTTCTCAGTAATGTTTGGAAAGTGTTTCTGTGGATGAGAAGAAAATATCTTCATAGAGGGAGCTGTATTTAGTAAAAAAACAACCGAGTCATCTAGTGAGTCTGCAAAAGAGAAAGCCTGCAAATTCTGCCTTCCTGTTGCTTGGGACTTGACCCCACAGATGTATAGGCCACAGCCTGAATCAAGCCTTACTCAGCTCCAGTTCCTTCTCTAGGCTGTGGGAAACCTCCCTCCCTGTAGAAATCATGTAACAAGAATCAAATGTATAGAATTCAGAAATTAGAATCTGAAGACTGCAAATACCAATATGCTTCATTTTGTATTGGGCTCTGGAAGTTTGGGGAAAATTATGTATTTGAAACTAAAATGACAATGGCAACATGCCTTTATGTAGGCCTGATTGTGACTTGGAAGACCCAGATTTGCTATGATAAAGAAACATGTGAATTCTGAACCTCCCAGGAAAGCACACAGAAAGAACCATATGGAGGGCTTCTAATGTAATATGAAAGTCCATAGGAAATTGCAGTTAACAGGGCCAAATTTTACTTTATAGCCAAATTGCAAAAACCAAGACATTATTCAATTATTTCTATTCCCTGTTAACTACACAAAATGAAAACATATATAATGCCTAGTAGAGTCTCAGAACATCACTATTGTTGATGTTGTTAAGGACCGTGGAGTTGGTTCTGACTCATTGTGACCCTGCACAGGGTTTCCAAGGCTATAAATCTTT
>NW_006408531.1:9948575-9950087 GCF_000296735.1 Chrysochloris asiatica
AGCTAAAGTGGATAAAGAGAAATACTTTTAACTGATGGTATATGGAGGGGATTATAATCAATGTAATGAAACAAGTTATATGAATTTTTGAATGTGAAACTGATGATGTGCCCTGTAAACTTTCACTCAATCCACAATAAAAACCTTAAATTAAAAAAAAAAAAGTTTGAAGAGCAATGCAACACTGTCAGCACTAGAATACTGACTATTGAAACATGACGAAAGGTACCAGAACATTGTCAGATATAGTGATAGTGCTGGAAGCTGAGACCCTCAGGTTGGAAGGTAATCAAAATATAATTGGAGAAAGGCTGCCTCCTCAAAGAAGAATTGACTGTGAATTGAGTAAAACTTGTACAACCTCCATTAGCTGAGGGGGCACAACTCAAAAGGAGGAGAAATGGCTGTAAAACAGCCATTAATAATGTCGTTGTTGTTAGGTGTCATTGAATCAGAACTGACTCATAGCGACCCTATGCACAAGAGAACGAAACACTGCCTGATCCTGGACCAACCTCACAATTGTTGACACGCTTGAGCCCATTGATGCTGCCATATTGCCAATCCATCTCATTGGGGGTCTTTCTCTTTTTCTTTAACCTTTCACCTTACTAACCATGATATCCTTCTCCAGCGACTCGTCCATCCTGACAACATGTCCAAAGTATGAGAGATGAAGTTTGCCCATACTGGCCTCCAATGAGCACTCTGGCTGCACTTCTTCCAACACAGATCTGTTGGTTCTTTTGGCAAACTTTGACACTTTCAATATTCTCCTACAACACCATAACTCAAAAGCATCAATTCTTCTATGCTCTTCCTTATTTACTGTCCAGCTTTCGCATGCATATGAGGTTATTGAAAATACCATGGCTTGGGTCAGGCACACCTTAGTCCTCAAGCTGACAGTTTTGCTCTTCAACACTTTAAAAAGATCTTGTGCAGCAAATTTGACTAATGCAATATGTCGTCTGATTTCTTGACTGCTGCTTCCATGAATGTTGATAGTTGATCCAAGAAGAATGAAGTCCTTGACAACTTCAATCTTTTCTCCATTGATAAGAATGTTATTTATTGGTCCAGTGGTGAGAATTTTTGTTTTCTTTACATTGAGATTCAGTCCATACCAAAGGCTATGCTCTTTGATCTTCATCAGTAAGTATTTTAAGTCCTTTTCACTTTCAGTAAGCAAGGTTGTATCATCTGCCTATCGCAAGTTGTTAAAGAGTCTTCCGCCAATCCTAATGCCACGTTTTTCTTCATATAATAATTAATTTTAAGAACATGTAATGTACAAAGTACGACTCCAGGAAGAGTGGAAGTTGTCAAAAATAAAATGGAATGCATAAACATTGACATACTAAGTATTGTTGTTGTTGTTGTTATTTTGTTTCACAGAGTTAGGACGCTATATACAACATACCAAAACACTGCCCATCCTGCATCAACCTCACAATCATTGCTACATTTGAGTCCATTGCTGCTGCCACTGTGTCAATCCATTTTTTTTTT
>NW_006408531.1:9950187-9955043 GCF_000296735.1 Chrysochloris asiatica
CCAAAGTATGAGAGACGAAGCTTAGCCATCCTGGCCTCCAAGGAGCACTCCGGCTGCACTTCTTCCAAAACAGATCTATTGGTTCTTTTGGCAGTCTATGGCACTTTTAGTATCCTCTTCCAACACCACAATTCAAAGGCATCAATTCTTCCACGATCTTCCTTATTCACCATCCAGTTTTCACATCCATATGAGATTATTGAAAATACCATGGCTTGGGTCAGGCACACCTTAGTCCTCAAGGTGACATCTTTGCTCTTCAATACTTTAAAAAGTTTCTGTGTAGCAGATTTGCCTAATGCAATACTAACACTCAGTAAATGTTATTTTATTCTTCACGGGTCAGTCAAGTTGGTTTTGAGACCCTTGGTCTACAACATCACTTTGTTGTTGTTGTTGTTCTTAGATGCTATCAAGTAGGTACTGACCAATAGTGACCTTATGCACAGCAGAATGAAATACTGCCCAATCCTGGGCCAACCTCACTACTGTTACCACGGTTGAGTCCATAGATGCTGCCACTTGGCCAACCCATCTCATTAAGTGTCTTCCTCTTTTTCTATGACCCTCCACCTTACCAAACATGATAGCCTTCTCCAGTGACTGGTCCCTCCTGACAATATGAGAGACGAAGTTTGTTCATCCTGGCCTCCAATGAGCACACTGGCTGCACTTCTTCCAAAATGGATCTATTGGTTCTTTTGGCAGATCATGGTACTTTCAATATTCTCCTCCAATAATATAACTCAAAAGCATCAATTCTTCTACAGTCTTCCTTATTCACTGTTCTTATTCACTTTTGCATGCATATGAGGTTATTGAAAATACCATGGTTTGGGTCAGGTGCACCTTAGTCCTAAAGCTGACATCTTTGCTCTTCAAAACTTGAAAAGGGTCTTGTGCTGCAGATTTGCCTAATGTAATACATCATTTGATTTCTTGACTGCTGCTTCCATGAGTGTTGATAGTTGATCCAAGAAGAATGAAGTCCTTGACAACTTCAATCTTTTTCCATTGATAAGAATGTTGTTTATTGGTCCAGTGGTAAGAATTTTTGTTTTCTTTACATTGAGATGTAATCCATACCTAAGGCTGTGCTCTTTGATCTTCATAAGTATTTAGAGTCCTCTTCACTTTCAGCAGGCAAGGTTGTATCATCTGCCTATTGCAGGGTGTTAAAGAGTCTTCCTCCAATCCTGATGCCACGTTTTCTTCATATAACCCAACTTCTCAGATTATTTGCTTAGCATACAGGTTGAATAAGTAAGGTCAAAGAATACAACCTTGTTGCACACCTTTTTTAATTTTAAACCATTCAGTGTTCCCATGTTCTGTTCGAGCAACTGCTTCTTGATCTAGATATAGATTCCTCATGAGCACAATGAAGTGTTCCAGGATACTCATACTTTGCAGTGTTGTCCATAGCTTGTCATGATCCACACAATCAAAAGCATTTGAGACAGTAAAGCACAAATAGACATCTTTCTGATATTCTCTGTTTTCAGTCAAGATCCATTGGACATCAGCAATGATAACCCTCATTCCACGGCCTTTTCTGAATCTGGCTTGAACCTCTGGAAGTTCTCTGTCAATGTATGCTTGTAGTAGTTTCTGTACTACCTTTAGCAAAACTTTATTTGGATGGGTTATCAACATCATTTACCCAATCCTTAAAGGCATATACTATGCCCACCAAAACACTGCAAGACCTCTTCCTTCCTTCATACAATTTCCATTGTTTCTTCTTCTATCCTGAGACTTATTTTGACTGAGAGAAAAAGGAATACTCTGAAAAGGAGTTGGTGAATACAGTACAGATCCAACTACTAAATTTCAATAAACCCTCTTAAATTGAGGTCATCTATACTTTTTAATGTCAGGAGTCTAAATCCAAGACCTAGGATGGACTTCACTCTAAAGCTGAGAATACTATGTCCCAAAAGGAGTAAGTTAACTAATCAAAGTTACATTATCTTATGACTAAGAAGCAGAAGTAATTCTTGTTAGATTATTAGTAGCCACGCACTATGAATTGACAAGAAGTGATAGTCTTGAACTAACAGGATATATACAATGGAGGTTACACCACAAATATAACACACATACAAGAGAATAAATCAAAAAGACATGCTTCTAAGGTTCCAGTTAACACATGCCTGGGTTTATTCTAAACAAATGTACTTTAGCATACCTCTGCAATCAGTGAATGGCAGCAGACAAGTTCTCTCAGCAATACACTTGTTTTAATCTCATTAGGATGCCTTCTAAAAAGACAATGACATGGAAAGATTGAGTGGTTGGGGACTCTACACCCAGAGAGGGAGATGGGCTGTGTGCTGACGACCGAGGGGCAGGCTTGCGGAGTGTATACCCTTTGGTTGGTTGATGATGCATGCAGGGCATTGTAACCATGGCAATGAAATGATATACAGTAGGAAGAATGTAACACTAATGTTCTCCCATGTAAACGATCACATAATTCACAATAAAGCATTAAACAAACAAACAAAAAAAAACAAGGTCCAATCAAAACAGTGACTTCCAAGGGAAAGTTCAGGGCCAGTTAAATTCAAGGCAGAGAGGTTAGCTCAGAAGGTTACAGTTCCTATTTTTTGACATTCCAAAGGTGTAATCTTAATATATTTTCTTGAAGTACACAGGATGGTCCCAGGGAATTTTTTGGAAGATATTTTAAGAAAACTGAAAGCTATGTTGGTGAGAAAAATTGTACCAAGGAATTTTTTTCCCATTGCAATTTGAGGGTAGTAGCTAAAACAGCGAAGCTCATATATGTGTATATAAAGAGAGGGTTTTAGCAAGGAAATACTTTACTCAGTTGTAGAGGTGGGCAAGTCCCCAGACTGCAGGTCAAATGTCAGACTGGAAGCTTCTGACTCATATAACTAGGTTAATGAAACAAAATTGGCAGGTCAGACAGCAGGCAGGCAGGTTTCTGATGACTTGCTGGGTCCGCAGGTAAGAAATAGAGCAGGGCTCAAGTCCAAAGAACCAGAGAGCAGAGGACAAGTCAGATGCAAGATCCACACCCAGCAGAGAATGAGAAAGCTTGGCCTGAGCATCTAATACATTGGAAGCAGACCACATTGCCAAAGAAACTTCCTTTCAATTGATTGGTTGCTCATAACAGACCTCATCACAGAGTTTTGTACATTACATTAAATTTCATCATAGCAGATATCTACATCTCAACTGTCAAATCACTGAGAATCCTGGTCCAGTCAACTTGACATAAAACCTTAACTCTCATAGGCAGAAAGGGCTGTCCTACAAGAATTTTGTTGAGAAACCTACCTCATTCAACATACAGCTTGCTCTTGACCCTTCAAATGTCTTTATGTTGCCAAAATTCAAAGAACATGTAAAAGGAACATGATTTGAGTCCCACAAGGATGACGAAACAGTTGTTTTGATGTGGAGTAAATCAACAAGCTCAGAATTCTTTGGGATAGACTGTTGTTGTTTATTGTAAAGTATCATTTAGTCAAGTAGGCTCGGACTCATAGTGACTCTGTGCACATAGAACAAATACTGCCTTGTCCTCCTCACAATTGTTATGTTTGAGCCCATTGTTGTAGGCACTGTGTCCGACACCTCACTGAGGGGCTTCCTTTTCTTCACTGATCCTACACTTCACCACAAAGGATATACTTTCTGCTCTCGGTAACTTGTCCAACGTACGTGAGACAAAATATTGACATCTGAATCTCTAAGGAGCATTCTGGATGTATTTCTTGCAACACAGATTGGTTTGTTCTTTTGGCAATCCATGGTACTTTGAATACTCTTTGCTAACATCATAATTCAAATGCTTCCTTTTTTTTTTTCTTAAGTCTTCCTTATTAATTGTCCAATTTTCACAAGCAAATGAGGTGATCAAAAATACCATGGCTTGAGTCAGGTGCACTTTAGTCCTACAAGTGCCATTAAAGAGATGGGAAAACTGTCAAGAAATAACAGCTTCACATTTTTGTATTTTTGGATAATCAAGGTTTCTATGATTTTGTAGCAATACTTTGTTTTACATACCCTTGTAATGCATTTGTGTGTGTTGGAATTGTATACATATATACGGCTCCTGGTGGGGTGCTGTATTATCAGCAATAGACTGCGAGTGGGTATTTAAAATACCTGTGTCATAGTTTCCAGATTCACAGCAACACACAAGCCACCACAGTATGACAAAGTAACATATAAATGGTGGCCATATACTTATATGGGTCACCCACAGTGAACAGATTTCAGATCTACTTCCAGATGAATACAGACTAGGAAGAAATAGAGACAAAAGACTTCCAAATATTTAATCACTTAAAAACGTTTGAAGAGGGAGAACAAACAAGATGGCAGATCGGGTGGACGTATAGCAGAGAGCCCCGCCAACAACAACACAGAATACCCGAACAAGCAGGCTCAGGGGATGGGCCCAGAACTCTGAATCACATATAAAGGAATAATTAGAAGTTTGGAAGGTTTACAGCTGGGGCATTTGTGGCAGAAGCAAGAAATCTATTGCTTTCTAGTCCGGGATGCTCAGCTGCTCCAGGAGCCGCCATCTTGGGTGAGACCACGTAGGGGAAGGATCGGAGCAGCCACAGACGCCTGGCAGAACCGCAGAGATAAAGGTGTGGACATTCTTCTCTTTTGGTAGCTGTTCATCGGTCCCTCGCTGTCTGCGCACCTCCACTCTGGTGACTATAGGGGTGCCTGAGCTACTGGGCACCCCAGCCCCACCCTCGGAGGGTTCTACTATGCATGCGCACAGATCTCCTTGAAATTTAAAGAGACAGTTTCCAATTAAAAGCAAATGGTCACAGCCAGTCCTGAACTGTTTCCAA
>NW_006408531.1:9959215-9996885 GCF_000296735.1 Chrysochloris asiatica
TTGGGGGGGGGGGGTTCCTCTTTTTCTCTGACCCTTCATTTTACAAATATGATATCAAGATAAATTGATAATAACTGGTCAATGGAATGAAAAGGTTTAAAACAAAGAGTCAGGATCAGTTATTGGAAAATATGGCCTTTGTGATAGAAATGATGCTGGAGATTGCATGATAGAAATTTGCAGGTTCAATGATTTATTCATTGAAAATACCTTTTTTTAAACAGCATAAAAGATGACTACACACATGGACCTCACCAGATGGAATACACAAAAATCAAATTGACAACATACGTGGAATGAAATGATGGAAAAGCTCCATAACATCAGCCAAAACAAGGCCAAGGACAGACTGTGGAACAGACCACCAATTGTTCATATGCAAGTTCAGGCTGAACTTGCTGAAGCTGAAGAAAATTTTTAAAAGTTCATAAGAGCCAACATATGAACTTGAACATATCCCACCTGAATTCAGAGATCATCTGAAGAACAGATTTGGTGCATTAGACACTAAAGACTGAAGACCAGAAGAGTTGTGGGATGACATCAAGGACATCATACAGGAAAAAAGCAAACGATCATTAAGAGGACAAGAAAGAAGGAAAAGACCAAAATGGATGTCAGAAAGGACTCTGAAACTTCATCTCCAGCATAGAGATGCTAAAGCAAATGGAAGAAATGAGGATATAAAAAAAGAATTGAATAGAAACTGTCAAAGGTCAGCTTAAGAAGACAAAGACAAATATTATAAGGGAATGTGCAAAGACCTAGAGTTAGAAAACCTAAAGGGAAGAACTCTCAGCATTTCTCAAGATGAGGGAACTGGAGAAAATCTTCAAGCCTCAACTTGAAATATTGAAGGATTCTATGGGCAAAATATTGAATGATGCCGAAAGTATCAAAAGAAGGAGAAAGGAATACACAGAGTCACTGTGCCAAAAAGAAATAGTTGATATTCAACCATTTCAAGAGGTTATTAAGAGACAATGATACTGAAAGTAGACCAAGATGCATTGAAGTCATTGGCAAATAATAAGACTCCTGTAACTGATGGAATACAAATGGAAATCTTCCAACAAAGTGATGTGGCATTCAAGGCACTCACTCATCATCAATGCCAAAAAATTCGGAAGATAATTACTTGGCCAAGTGATAGGAAGAGATCCATATTTGTATCCATTCCAAAGAGAGATGACCCAATGGAATGCAGAAATCATAGGACAATATAATTAATATTACATACAAGTAAAATTTTACTCAAGATAATACCAAAATGGTTGCAACCATACATTGACAAAGAACTGCCAGAGGTTCGAATCAGATCCAGATGAGGACTGGAACAAGAGATGTCATTGCTGACATGAGATGAATCTTGGCTGAAAGCACAGAATACCAGAAAGATGTTTACCTGTGCTTTATTGACTATGCAAAGGCTTTTGACTATGTGGATCATGACAAGCTATGGATCACATTGAGGAGAATGACTATTCCAGAACACTTAATCGTGATCATGAGGAACCTGTACATAGACTAAGAGGTAGTCATTTGAACAGAACAAAGGAACACTGAATGGATTACAATAAAAAAGGTATGCATCAGAGTTGTATCCTTTTATCATACTTATTCAATCTGTAAATTGAGCAAATAATCTCAGAACCTGGATTGTATGAAGAAGAATGTTGCATCAGGATTAGAGGGAAACTGATTAACAACCTGCAATATGCAAATAAAAAACCTTGCTTGCTAAAAGCAAAGAGTACTTCAAATACTTACTGATGAAGACCAAAGACCACAGGTTTTGTTACGGGTTGCACCTCAATGTAAACAAAACTAAAAGCTTCACTGCTTGACCAATAAATAATCATGATAAATGAAGAAAAGATAAACTTGTAAAAGACTTCATTTTGCTTGGATCCACCATCAATACTTATAGAACCAGCAGTCAAGAAACCAAATGGCATGCTGCACAAGACCTTTTTAAAGTGTCCAAGAGCAAAGATGTCAGTTTGAGGACTTTTGGGATAACATAAAATTGAATGTATACTGCCTTTCTTGGAAATTGATCTATCAGGGCTTAATCTAACCTTGGTCTTCCACCCAGACTTCCTGAGGTTGAATCACTGAATCATTGCCTTGAAGTCAGATTTCTCCAAGGTTTAACCCCAGGTGCACTGCTCTCTCTATCATGATGTGGTCTCCTTTTCTTTATCAGCTTTTCAGAAACAATTGAATGTACAGCTTTCACTTCCTTTTGTCCCCCTGTATTAGCTGGAAGGGCTTTCCTTTGCCTGGAACTATGAGTCTCCTCACCCACCTGAAGCAGCACAGAATTTGCCAACCTCCTCCCCTGCCAATTTTCAACTCTTCTCAATTCAAGCAGTGTTTTCCCTAGCATTGTTTTATTTCTAAAAATGAGATCAAGTTTACCCTCTTTCTCTTAATTCTTCCTTTGATTAGCAGCTACAAAGAAAATGCAACTTGATTTTCAACTACAAAACATCTCTGAAGCCTGTTGCTACCGGTAACTCAACATACATCTTTGAAAGAACACTGTTGATACAAACTGTTCTGGCCAAAGTTTCTTCAAACTGATTTCTAAAAGAGGTGATATTCTTCCAGAACAAAACATTTTATGCCAGATTTTTCAATTATGATTTAAATTACTGCATGACTCAGTTATCCTTAAAAGTTCAGCTTCTTTTCTGTTAGGTAGTTCAGTTTCATAATGGTTTAGACTGTGAGAGTGTAAGGGTCCCCTGTTACTCCCAATAAGCTCAGAGTGCTCGTACATTTGACATTGGAAGTCCTTACAGAATCCTTTTAAAGGAAAGCAGATAGGTAAATGCATCAATATCAATTTGGAGTAAAGCCAGTGGGTGGTCAAACATCTTTTTTTTAGTGGATTTTAGTTTTATTAAGACTTTGAATTTCTTTTCCTAGAAGATTGTATGAATGCCATTTACCCCATATTATCATATGTGCAGTTGACACATGAAAACTTAGTTTACTTCTGCAGCGCACTAATTATTTAATGTCTCTTCTAGTCATAGGCTTTGCAAACTCCCACCAAATGACTTATTCCTGATGGGTTTGGGTAAGAAAAGGTAGGGGAAGATGCCGATGGATTATATGATGCAGTTGTGAGATATTGTTAACAGGATTAATTGTTATAGGTCAGTTTTGCCATGCTTCTGGGTATAAAATGACCTATCTCAGCAGTGGGGTGGGAGGTGGTTCACTAGGTCAATTCCAACCTCATCTTTCCCCCACGTTTGTTGTTAGTATTAAGTGTCATTGGGTCAGTTACGACTCATAATGTCCCTGTATAGGGTTTCCAAGAAGCAGCTGGTGAGTTTGAACCACTGACTTTGTGGCTCAAACCAACCTTGCAGTCCAGTGCTTTATCCCACAGTGCCACACCAGGACTCCACATAGCAACTGGTAAATTGAAACTTCTGACCTTATGATTACCATCACAGCTTGTAATCCACTACACTACCAGGGGTCCTCAAGAAGCTCTGATAGCATAGTAATTTTGAATCAGGCTGCTAACCTCAAGGTCAGCAGTTCAAAACTACCATCCATTCTGCTGGAGAAAGATAACGCTTTCTGCTCCCATAATGATTCACAGCATGGGAAACGCTATACAGGGTTACTATGAGTTGCAACCGACTCCTCGGCACACAGCCACCACCGCTGCCATAGTTCCTCAGAGAAGTTTGGAAGAACTGGGTCCTGAACATTTTTGGTTCCTGTATAACCTGTTAACTTCTTAATAAACCCCATAACAGTGTCTGAGTTCTGTGTGGTCACTGAATTATCGAACCTAGCTGAGTAGGGTGTGCTGTTGGAAAAATGGTCAGTGCCAATATTTTTCCAACTTCTTCCTTGTGTTCTAAAAGGTGTAAGGGGTTATTTTTTGTTCCAGATACTATCTTTTTGCCTTATTTTTACTATGACTATCTCTCTGGCCTTCTAGACCTGCACTATTCAATGAAGCTATTTAAATTTAATTAAAATGAAATTTAAAAAAAAAAAAAAAGGTTTTCATTGAACTGGTAACATTTTAAGTGCTCAATAGCCATTTATGGCTAGTGGCTACTGTACTAGATAGTGTAAATATAGAACATTTCCATCAGTGCAGAAAGTTCTATGATCAATGCAAATAGAGTCTTGAGTGCCTAGCACATATCCCGGGAAACTGCTTCTACTTAGAATGTGGGAAGATGGAGGAATAGTGCCTTAAACAGAATCTTTCATTAGGAAAAAAAAAAAAAGGATCGCTTAGTTAATGGCCATAAGCCAAATACAATTGTGTGTCTATTCAGTAACCACAAAAAGACAAATGGTTCATAATGAGTTACATTTCCATTCAAAACATAAATTAAAACTATTTTTAATCTGGCAACTATATCAAAACTAGTCATTCAAAGCACTGATCTAATCAGCTCCTAGCCAGAGTTACAACAACAACAACAAAAAATATCAATATGGCTCTGGTATGGTTATGAATTGGACTCCTAGTCTCATGACCAGCAGTCAGAAACTACTAGTGGTTCAGTCGGAGAAAGATGGGGCTTTCTGCTCCTGTAAAAATTTGCAGCCTCTGAAACCGTAAACCGGGTGGCTATGGGTCGGAACCAACTCCATGAAACATGATCACCACCACCACCACTACCAAGCATTCTCCAGTCACTTCTTATTCATTCATCACCTTCTTGAGTTCAATATAAGAAGAATGAATGAGAAAGTTGAGATCACTAAGATATCAGCAACCCACACAAATAACTATCATCTTATGATATCCTGAATGAACAAGCACATTTCATTTAAAAAGTGTTTGTTAAAGTAAGTTTTCCCATAGAAACAATGCCCTATGTTGTGAGATTTCAAGGGCAGAGTTTCAAATCCAAAGGATTCCATCCAATTGACAGTGTAGAATTTTAGAACTGTATGTATCACTGTTTCTTGGGAAATAGAGTGACAGTTCTAATTTGAGGTGCCCGAATATTCTCACAAGGATGTCTCCCCTACTTAATGACTCAATGGCACTCACCATCACCAACATGCAATTGCTTGATCAAAGGCTATTTTCTGTTGTACAGTTTAGACTATATGCTCTGGAAATTCTGTTCTGGGTCTATTTTTGCTCACTACTGTGTTCTTTCGAATCGGGCTGCGAACCTTAAGGTCAGCGGTTCGAAACTACCAGCTGCTCCGCGGGAGAAAGATGAGGCTTTCTACTCCCGTAAAGATTTACACCCTCGGAAACCCTATACAGGGTCGCTATGGGTCGGAACCGACTCGATGGCACATAACAACAACAACTGTGTTCTTTGAAGAGCAGAGATGTCAGCTTGAGTGAGGACTAGGGTGTGCCTGACCCAGGCCATTGTGTTTTCAATAGCCTCATATGGATGTGAAAGCTGGACAGTGAATAAGGAGGATCGTAGAAGAATTGATGCCTTTGAGCTGTGGTGTTGGAGGAGAACACTGAAAGTGCCATGGACTGCCAAAAGAACCAATAGATCTGTTTTGGAAGAAGTGCAGCCAGAGTGCTCCTTGGAGGCCAGGATGGCTAAGCTTCGTCTCTCCTACTTTGGACATATTGTCTGGAGGAAACAGTCGTTGGAGAAGGATGTCATGCTGGGTAGGGTGGAGGGTCAGAGAAAAAGAGGAAGACCCCCAAAGAGATGGATCAGCCAGGTGGCATCATTGATGGACTCAAGGGTGGCAGCGGTAGTGAGGTTGGCCCAGGATCGGACATTGTTTCGTTCTGCTGTGCATGGGGTCGCTATGAGTCGGTTCCGACTCGATGGCACCTGACAACAACAACAACAACTGTGTTCTTGGTGCCTTACCTAATGCAGGTACATAGCAGATATTCAATAAATATGTGATAAGTACAGAAATGCATGAACAAGATGCGATAAGAAGAGAGCCAATCACTAGAGAAGTTTTGAAGGTTAGCCCTTACTGAGTATGAAAGAAGGAGCAAAGAGGGGAGATATATACGTGTACATCTAGATATTCATAAGAAAGAGGTGTGGTGCTGTAGGATCAGCACTAGATTTTGAACTACAAAGTCAGCAATTCAAACCCACCAGCTGCTCCTAGAAACCCTATACAAAGTCACCATGAGTCGAAATTGACATGATGGCACTTACCAACAACAATATAATGAAAAAATTGCCTGTACTCAATTGAAAGTTAAAATGTTCATGTAATTCAGTGTGTTTTTCCATTCTTTTTCTCCAATCATCTTCCTTTTCCTGTCATATGTAATTTATTCTAAGAGACTTGGGATGATTTTTTTTTAGTGTAATTGAGGAGACAGGAGGTTCTGTCCTCCAATAGAACACACACTTCCTCTCTCTAAAAAAAGAAAAAAAGCTCAACTGTTCACAGAACACTCGATTTAGAATTGTCACGGGGGAAAAAAGAATTGAATCAGAAAGTTGCCTCTTTGCATTACTTTCATGGTTACAATTAAATAACAGCAGACCAAGAAAATAAATGTGCCTAATTGTAGAATTTGTAGGACCTTGAGGGGTCTCATGACAGAAAACACTTGTCTTCCTAAATAGGATTAGTCTCCTAAGAATATAGTAGTATTTAAGCTTTGTATTTTTTACCCTAAGGGTTAAAATGGAATGTAGCCACTTATTCAAGACTCACTTTGTTGTGTCCTGCTAAAGTCAAAAAGAATTGCTTGTAAATGCAGAAATGTCATCATTTTTACACTTGCCCTGACCCCAGCATCTAAAAATACAAAATGCTGGAAATTCTAGAGAAGGTGACAATTTTTAAAAGCTTAAAGAGGACTAATTGTTTAAGGTCTAAATGTAGTTTAGAGAAGAAGACAGATAAAGGGAGGCATCTCTCCAAGTAACCCAGTGTGTATAAAACCAAGCATGTAATTCATATAAAAGACTTTTTGCATCTGCATTTTTCCTCTAGGTTTAAAGGGAAGCATTGCTTTTTTTTTTTTTTTTTTTTTTTAACATAATGGATAAGAGTGTCATTTTGGCTACCTTCTGTCTACAAGTGAGGTTAATTTTAGCCTGATCCTCATGTTTGAGCACATGGAGGAATTTATATTACTCATCAACCTTTGCTGGAAGCTTAAGCTAGCCTTTAAGTCTCAGAGAAAGAATCTCCTGTTTGAAGAGCTCTCCCACATCTTGTTCATTTCAGGCCACATTTTAAAGTCTGAGAACTAGCTGTGAATTTAGAAAAAGCTTCACCTGTTTTTGTATACACCACTGCTACTAACTTGGGACTTCTCCTTGATAGTTCAACTTTTTCCCCCTTTACTTGGGTATGCTCTCGGCTGCTTAGTTTAAATTCTTTTTCAAAATGCTTCCTTAGGTTCTAGGGTGAAGGAAATGGATCATTCTTCAAATGTATGTTTTTAATTGACTTCCTCCTTCCTGGCTAGGAAATTAACTTTCAGCCCTCCCTTATTTAATCTGTTAAACAGGGTATGTGACATCTTCTGAGACAACAAGATTTAATGGGATCCTAAATGCCTCAGACTTCACCTGAGAGCGGCTCCACATTCCCACATCACTTTTAAAGATATAACAATCAAACTTACAATTGAATTCTAGCTGCAAAGCATACTGATTGACATTGTTGGCTATAATCTATTGAAACAGCCAGCTATTGTCTCATTTCTCTCTGCCTGTTGCAAGATCCTCTTTAAAAATCAATTACTTGCTCCATGTGCAGAATTGCTAGAAGTGACCTTCTGAAGTCTGAACTGAAAAAGTATTCATTTTCAATTTCATATCAGTGTTTTTTTTAATTCCCATAAACATTAAAGTCTAATGTTTGAGTTGAGAAGGATCAATAACTTCTGGGAACAACTATTCCCAAGTATTTCACAGTCTGTCCTAAGAGGTTGTGTTTGTTCTTGCTGGTTGTTTGCCAAACTGCCACCTGGGCAACCAGATTGGTGACCGAACAGGTGATAATGTTCTCACAGTCTCACAGAAAAACACACCCAGCACTATTATTCCCACACTGAAATTCCTTGACTCCAAGTGTAGTATAGGTCGTCCTGTTGTTTATGTGGTTAAAGTCTAAATCTGGGGAGAAAAACAATCTCTAGGCTCAGGTCTTAGCCCACAAGGCAAGGTTTAGTTCTCAGAAGGAAACAGATCTCTAAATCCCAGAATGAAGTGTAGTTTTGACCTCCAGGGAATTAATTGCACTGATTAAACAGCCTATTTTCCTAGGAAAGAACCTTCCTACTTTTCTATGGAGATGTTACTCACAAGAAGGAAATTGCTGACTCTGACCCCAAATTCTTCAACATTATCTCAACCAATCACAGAAATAGGTTTGGCCACATTTCAGACATACACACACATTCACACTAATGCACACACAATTGCATATACTACACACATGAACAAATACACATATATGTATATACAACATGCATACACATGCAAACTACACACATAGATCCATATATATACCACACAAATACACACACTCATTCATATACACCATGCACACATGCAAATAAATGCACAATTCATTCACATATATCACATCCACATATATCACACACACACAAATGTACACATAGTCATATGCACAGTGCTCACACATTCAAAAACACCACACACATACACAAATGCACATACAGCACACACTCACACACATTCACAGTATACCATGTGCAAACACACTCTGTATGCACATCTCCTCTGACCTCAGAAAGTATATAGGTTTCATGGAAATCAAGTTTTTCTTAGTAATTGATTTTCCTGGTATAAATGAATTTCATTAACATTTTCTTCCTTAAATGTTTTCTTCATTTAGTTTTCTTCTCTTTCTTTTGCCTGTGTTCTGACCTATTATCCATTTTTATAACACATAGATTTGTAGCCCTGGCTTTTTTCTTTTTTGCTTTCCTACCTTCTTTCACTCTAATTTCATTATTCTGGTCCTCTTCCACAACATGTATTTAGTTTTATTTTTTTAGTACCTTGAAAATATAAGGTCAGTTGGGGAATAGGAACATGGGGAAACAGAGCCGTGTCCTGTTTGTAAAAAATAGATGACGCCAAATGAAAAGTACAAGATCTGTTACTTTATTACATCCGTAATTTTCCTCTGACCAAGTGTAATACTTCCAACTTTTTCCTTCCCTGTTTGTCACTGAACTGACACATTGCAGGTGCCATGGTTTAGATTTAACAATGAAAAAAGTCCACTTCTTTTCTAGTTCAGCAGCAAAGACATCACAAAAGATAGAGTTATCATGAGCTAATTACAGTCCTTGAAAATTACCTTTGTGCTTAGCAAATATGCATTTTTTTTCTTTTCTGGTGATGAAAAAGTTGGCAGTTTAAATAAAAAACACTATTTAAAGTAACAGAGTACAGTTATATAACCTTTTCACATAAATCACACAATAACTCTTTGTGCTTTAAAAAAAAAAAAAAGCTGCAGTGCTCGTTAGGACTTATTTATATAATAATCTATGCAAAGAATTTTTTTTCTTTTATAAAAGTGGGATGTTCATTTTTTGTGTGTTTTTCACCTCTGGAAGTTACAGACTAGAAGGCAGGAATAGCCTGTTAGCAGCATACTATTTAGTTACTAAAGACTCCAATTCAAGGAGTGTTTTGGCATTGGCACACATTTCTTTATTTCTAACCACACAGATAGAAAATTTAATAAAGAAATCATCTGTACTTACAAATAAATAAAAATAGACAGTCAAAACCCAATCCAGTAAAAAAAAAAAAAAAAACAATCCAGTGATAGGATTTCTTTGCATTAGCAAATGGAGCCAGAACTGACACCATTTTTCACAGTTTTGTACAAGTATGATTTCTTCAGGGTATCTAGTGTCTTCAAGAGTGTCTGATCAGAAATGGAGCTGTTGAAATCCATGGAAACCCTACAGTTTCTCCACTGATTCTCTGTGATGTTTTTTCATCAGTTTCCTTACTTCCCTTCCTGACAATCCCTCCTTTGCTTTCCTTAACCATGTTGTTGTCACTGTTAAATGCTTTGAATCAGTTCCAACTCAGAGTGATCCTATATAGGATTTCTGAAGCTGTAAATCTTTGTGGGAACAGAACCATCTTTTTCCGATGGTGCAACTGGTGGGCTCCAACCACTGACCTTGTGGTTCAAAGTCCTCAGGGTGGGGATCCCGGTGGAGGGTCAACCCACTGGCACTTCCTGCTCCAGTCCCTCTCCTTAACCTTACTCCCTGATTTAAACCTGTTAACAGCAGACTTTCATTATATATTACTTTGTCCCTACCATTTAAAAATATCTCCCACATAAAATTGAATGTCAGATCTTATCGCTGATTAGGCAACCCTGAAGGGTTTTAGAATGAAAGAGCCAGGGCCGGACTTAAGTTACTGAATACTAAGCTTGACCAGCTTAATGCTCAGTCCAGAGGATCACTCCAGGAAGAGTGATCTTTTCCTGGAGATAAACCTAGTAGAAGCATTTCATTGGTCAAATATATCTATTCTGATCCTTACTGAACAGTGGGTTTCTGAAAGCAGGGAAACCCACAAGGACTTTCTTGTGTGCCCTTATCTTTCATTGAGATGCTGACCTAACTCTTAAAAGCTATCTCCATGGAAAATTCTGGGCTCCATTCCAAAACCAACCAGTAGGAGGTGACTCTCTTAATCAGTGGCTGTGTTCTGGCTTTATATAAACAGGTTAAGCCAGCTGTCAGGCCTCTGTGTCCAGTTCTAGCTCATGTTACCCTTGGCTGGAAAGAAGGGCCTGAACCAAAGCCATATTATGCAAGCAGAGAATGCTACCTCTCCCAGGTAATAGCAAAAGACCTAGGTGTTTTATAGAGTGACCTCAGTAATCTTACTCTCTTTTTCTCAACTGAGTCAGTAAAATGTAATGCTATAGGAGTCCATGTTCATTGTCAGAATGGGTAAGACTTCAGCAAAGACACAAAAAGAAAAGAGGAAATTTAAGTAATGATACACAATTGTCAAGTTATTCATTTTCTAAGCACAGTGGAAAAATAATGAAAGTAGAGATAACTCTTTGATTATATGTGGAGTGAAGTAATCTAGAAAAGACCATCATTGCCAGGGTGAAACAGAGAGGGTTCTGTTCACAGAAGCATGAGGCATGATTAATACTTAAAAGATTACCAATCCCCATCTGCTGTGGAGTCAACTCTGATTCCTGGGAACTTCATGTGTGTCAAAGTAGAACTGTGTTCTATTTTGGCTGATTTACTCACACTAATGAGTAATTTTTTATTTTTATTTTTTTTTCAGAAATACATCACCAGGCATTTCTCTCAAGGTGATTCTGGGTAAACTCAAACCTCCAACCTTTCAGTTACTATCCAGACATATTAACTATTTGTATCAACCAGGACTACCACTGAAACTATAATGCTGCCAAAATCTATTACTTTCCTCAGATGTCCCAAGAAGGTTCCTCAAAATGGTAAGTTGTCCCAATGCAGCCCCATACAATGTGGAATAAAGCATAAACAAATAGAATAAGAAAACAAGTTTCCTTGTATATGATGGCCAAACATAATCAAGAAATAAACAGTGGAACTATCATGTCCATTCGTCTTAGCAAAGAATTAGGAGTAGTGTGAGTTTGAAGTTTATTCATGGTTGAATCACTAGACCATGAGCATGAAAACAAACAAAAAACTCTCCCTTGAGTGTATTTTTGCTGTTTTATTGAAGAAGAACATCCTGGTCTACATTAATTACCATAATGATAATCATTAGGAAATCCAGATCTCACTTTTGAAAGAAATACATTCCCAGAGTATTACAACATAATATCCCATTGGTTTAAAAATCACTGAATTAAGACCACTGGTTTGTAGGTCAAGACATCTTCTAATGGCTTAGGATAACTTTTTTCCCCCTCTTGCTACCTGAATTGAATGCAAACTTCATGTGTAGTTTATGCTGATCTTATTCTCAAGCACACTCAATAGTTACTGCAATTTCAGTAGGATTCTTCTGTTTTTTTTATTTTGACAACATAACATTACACCCATGAGAGTTGAGATTTTCAGGTGTTAAAGAGGATTTGTTCTAAGAAATGATTATAATAGGATTTAATATAATTGAAAGTCAAGTTACAGTAGCCATACAGTGTATGAGAGAGAGTATTAAAACTGGCAGTGAGGGTGGAGTGCCTTTTACTAAATAAACAACAAAAGAGGAGGGAGAAAAAAATATTCTATGCATAACAAGATCTACAAAGTTGACCAACCTGACAAGCCAGCCCTACCACAGTGGGCATCTCCTACAGGTGACAGAGTGTTTCACTGGCAAGAGGGTCTATGAAGAGTTGCTGCCTTCAGATCCCACAGGAATGTTTTGAAAACATGTTATATAATAACCTGAATTCTTTTCTAGAACTTGATAGGCAATAGCACTCACTCGTCTCAGCTCCAAGGGACAAAGGTCCATCCTTCATTCATCAACCTGGTCTTTCTGCCTAGAACTAGAAAGTTACTCTGGTTCTATGTCTGAGTCCTTTCATGTCTTTGCTAAATTTGTCCATGTGGGTGGGCATGAGCACATATGCTTTCAAGTGCTCAACACGCAAGAACCCCCTGGTTTCAAGTGCTTTACCGCTTTTCTTGACAATGCAATTCTTTCTGTTAGAATAATTACTGCGGTTAACTGCCTTTGAGTTGACCCTGACTCATGGCAAACCCATGTCTAGTCTTGTGCCATCGCCATGATCAGTTGTAGATCAAGCCATTGTGGTTTGGTTTTCAATGTCTGATTTTCAGAAGTAGATCACCAGGCCTTTC
Source organism: Chrysochloris asiatica (assembly GCF_000296735.1). NCBI lineage: Eukaryota > Metazoa > Chordata > Mammalia > Afrosoricida > Chrysochloridae > Chrysochloris > Chrysochloris asiatica. The sequence goes on from NW_006408531.1 coordinate 9,972,030, forward strand.
TTTCTTGTCCATATTAGTCTGGAAGTTCTGTTGGAATCTGTTCATCATCAAAGCAACAACACCCATTGACAAATGGGTGATGGCTGTGCATGAGGTATATTGGCTAGGAATTGGTCAAACATCACAATGCTTTTCCATGGAGAAAGACACATGAAGAAGGCAAACATTATGACTACTTCAGGTAACATCAAATAATCATATGACTCAAAGATCAGAACTAGGAGACAGCAAAAACAATGGAGAGAATGGTAATTGAATTTTAATCTTCCCCTCTTTCATTATAAGATTTTTTTTTTCCTCTCCTAAAATTGCTTCCCCACAATTTCAAGGGCCTCATCAGGCCATCTTAACTATAGTTACCTTTGGTAGCAATAGCTTGCTTGAATTTTTCATTGCTACTTATGGTATGTAGAAGGGCAGGAACAGGACCTAAAGTCTAAGCTCGTATTCACCTAGACAGTTCGCTGGAGAACATTATTTTCAATCTAGTTTTTTACTGCTGTATCATCACATAACAGCCTTTGGAGCAGAAATACATTAGTGCAGGCAAGACCAAGAACTCACTATAATTGCTACAAGTATTTGTATTATTGGTGTATACATTATACGTCTCAAAAATGAAAGTGATTTACCCAATGACATGCATGTACAATGGCATGCATGGGCTTGTGAGTCATGTCTTTTGAGATAATACTTCTCCCTACCAAGTTCATTTCTACCTGCATTCTCAACATGTGCTAAAAATGTAAACATCACTATATATTTTTTTAATATAATTTTTTCCTTTTAATTCTCATAGTTCTATTAAATTATGAACAGTAGTTTAAGAAAACATGTATCACACTTAAGGGATGTTCTTTCCTCTTTCCATCTACTCATCTATTTTCTTTTTGTTTGGTTGGTTTCCTTCTATAGGTTTTTTCACCTGTATTTCTGTGCTAGCAAATTCTGTACATGGAACAGAATTTGCTAGCATAGAAATATGTTTTCCTTGTAAAATCAACTGTACAAGGAATGGCAGTGAAAAGTAATCTAAAATGGAAAGAAATATATACACCTCTGTCAGACAATCACTGAAATATATATCATCACTGGACTGCAAACCACAAGGTTGGAAGTTCAAACCCACCAGCTGTTCCTTGGAAACCCTATATAGGATCTCTATGAGTTGGAACTAACTCGGCAGCACTTAATAACAACAGCAACACATATATGGGGATATAATTTTACTATATATACCATTTTAAATTTGTTTTTCACTAATTTTGAACGTATTTTTGGAGATGGGGGCATCAGTAATATTTTACCCTAAGTCATAATATCATTGTGAGAATATCGTATTCAAAGGAACTATAATAAAAACTCAACTTAAGAACATTTCGCCTCCCAGACTGATGACAGAGTACCACATTAAAGCAAAGTTGCTGTTACCTCTACAAAGCAGGTAATCAACTAATTACATGTTTTGATTAAAATCTCCCTCTCTTGTAGAATTCTCATTTTCTCTGCTGGGTTACGGTGAGCTATGTAGTGACAATCTTAGTAAGTAGTAAATGTTAAGGTATACCATCACAAAACCAATTTGTGTGACCTGCCCTGGGAATTCAAGTGTTCCCTATACTTTCTCTGTACTCTTTCCTGTTGTTTGTTCCATTTCTTCCAATTTATATGTATTTCTTTCATTCTAAACTTGCTTTCCCAAGCCCCACATAGGATATTTCTACATTAAACACAAATGTATCTGTGACTTGTGAGTTCCAGTAAAAGAGTTCTGTCATAAACCATTTGTTCCTTTGGTCACAGTTCTACCTATGTTCTTTCATGTTCCATGAACTTTAACCTCAGTTAATTTTACGTTATTCCTGCCACACATTCTCATTGCTAAGGAGTTCTACCATGGGCACAGCACCAATGAACATCTGCTAAATATCCTCTTTTTATTCCTTCACCCTCTCCAGGAAAAACTCTTTTCTGAGAAATGCATGTGGTTGAATCCAAAATCAACTTGAATCTGTTCATTGTTTTGCATTTTAGAATGATGACTGCCTAGAATTGTATTATGGATGCAATATTTTTGGTGGAGACTGATATCATATTGAAGGTAATAAAATCATTATAAAATTTCACAAATACTTCAGCTATTCTCATTTTGTTCAGAGGGTATAATTGCTATTCTCCACCCCCAGTGAACTGAGGCATAACAATGCGACTCACATTAGCCAATGAAATGCAATTAAATTTGTTTGTGAAAATAAAACAAAACAAAAAGGTAAGAGTGCAGTTTGTGGCTTCTCCTCTTCCTCCTTCTGTGATATACAAAGAATAGATCTAGATGGAGCTGCACCAGGCCAGGTCACTTGGTGTGAATGATGAGTAATCCACTTGACTTACAGGCCAAGTGAAACTGTAGGGTTGTTTGTTACTACAGCACACCCTGTATCATTCTATTGAATCTAGTGATAGTATTTTGTTCTGTCAGCTAGTGTCACCACAAAACTCATCTTCATAATTTCATTAATGTGCTCCATAGCTTTTCAAACATGCTCTGTCACTTATTTTTAAATAAGAATTTTAAGTTCTCATTCCTATTTCTCAGATGGAAACAAAGAAGAAAAAATATATTGTCAATTTTTTTTCTAGCAATCATTTCTAAGGCAGAATTAGAACAGATCTGCTATCCAGCGAAGCTCCCTCCTCTGAACCAGAAACTACAAAGTAATCCAGGTTTCAAATCTAGTTAGAGGGATAGTCACAGAAGCAAAGACTACTAAAGCTGGAAGAGCTTCAGAGCTCACCTATTCAAGCACCTTATTTTAGAGGAAGAGACTGAGGTAAAATAAGTGCCTTGGTTATGACCAAACACCTAGTTAGGGGTTGGGGAGGTAAAGAACTCAGATGTCTTAAGTCAGTATCTTTTAACTCTGATAATATATTTACCTTGAATGAAAGAAAACTTCTTGAAGATTCTGAGAATATTCCTAGACATCCAATTAAGAAGCTCAATTCATATTCTTTGGCTATATCTTTCAGATAACTTTTTAACTAGTAAAATGATATTTTAAAATATATTATTGAAACAAAAGCAAAAAACAAAGCAAAATAACAAAAAACCCATAGCTCTTCTGGAAGTTGCGATCTCTGGGAATTCTTGAACTCACTCAACACTGATGATGGCTTATCTGAAGCACCAGCCCAGTTTATCTGCAACAGAGTCAGTGTGCAATATGTATATGTGAAATGCAGGCTTCTCTTCTTGACACCCAGCTCAGTGCTCTTTCCTCAATATCATATAGAAGGTTATAACAAACTGATGATGACTCTATCAACTTGTCATCTGGGTAACAAAGATAATGAGCTGCCACTGTACCAGCCTAATTGGCTCCTTTATAGGCAGTCTTGTGAGACATTGAGTGAAGAGACAGAAGAAAGAACTGAGCACATTTCTAACAGACTAGAATAAATGGTCTCAATTGTCAGTGAGTATAAACACCGCCATCCTGCCCCCCAACACACACACTCTCCAACTCTCAAACCCACCATTTCCTCCAACTCCGGAGATCAAGACATCACCCAAAAGGTATAAACGCATTCTCTAGTAACAGTTAGCCACTATGCAAGATGAAACATCCTCTTCAAAGGTGAGGAAATAAACACCATATGCTGCATGTTGGACTGGTTCCATTAATGGCTGTATGTCTTCTCTTATAGGTAAAGATGCAGAAAGTTACAGAGCTATAACCAATTTTCCCAAAGACATATAGATGTAATGTAGGGAGGATGACTTTGAAGTCAAATCTAAGTCAGAGCAGAATGACAGAATTAACTTTTTAAAACCAGCTTGCCTTTCACAGTAAAGCAGCCTCATTTTATATGACCTCAAACAGTGGCTGTTTGGAAAACTGCCATATGACCACCATTCTTACTCCAAGTCAAAGCCTTGGTCTCTAGAGTGGTCACTTATGTCTCACTTGTATTCCTACTAAGCCAATGGTGAATGAAAAACATTAAAAACATGACTATCTCTAATCTTAAATCATCAAAAAGTCAAGCCTGGTTTCCTGGCTCTAATCATATAATTCTTGTGTGGGTGAACTTAAACTCAGTAGTTAGGCTAATGAGAATGCATCCTTTTGCTCTTCTAGAACCATTTAAATGTTGCTTTCTGGCTTCTGTGGTAAAGTACCTTGAAGTCCTACTTTCAAGTGTAACTGGGTGGGAGTTGAGTTGGCACTAAAATAAATAAATAAATAAATAAAGGAATTATCAGTTTTCTGATCCACCTTTATCAGGTGAAGGGACACTTAGAGGCTTATAGTTTGGAGAATCAGTTTCCAAAATTGCATAGAATTCATGCTGTACTGGTTCCCAAGAGAACTTCCAATACCAAAAAAATGGACAACTTGAGGGGCGGGACGTGATGGCAGATTAGGGAGAGGCTCCGTGTAGACCTCTGCCAATGATAACACAGAATGCCAGCCTAAGCAGGTTCAGGGGATGGTTCTGGAACTCTGAACTACATACGAAGGATTATTTGTAAGTACTGAAGGTACTCATAAGTGTTTGTAAGTAATGCTAGTGGGATTTATAGCAGAAGCAAGAAAAGTGATATTTTCTGAGTTGCGGCTTCCAATAAGTCCTGGTGCAGTCATCTTGAGTGGAACAGAACAGACAAAAGAGCAAGAGAGAACTCCAATCACAGAAGGCTGTGATTGTTTCAGAGATAAAGTCGTGAACATTTTATTTTTTTGGTTCATCTATCTTTCTCTGTGGAGCTCTGGTAGCGTAGTGGTTACGAATCGGGCTGCGAACCTTAAGGTCAGCGGTTCGAAACTACCAGCCGCTCTGTGGGAGAAAGATGAGGCTTTCTACTCCCTTAAAGATTTACACCCTCGGAAACCCTGTACAGGGTCGCTATGGGTCGGAACCGACTCGACAGCACTTAACAACAACAACAACAATCTTTCTCTGTATGATTACCTCCACTCTGGTGACTAGAGGGGGTGCCTGAGTAAGTGGGCACCCTCCCTCCTGCCTCCAGAGGATTCTACTGCATATGCACACAGATCTGCTCAGCAAAGATCACTGGGAGCAGAATTGAAGAAGGGGGAGGAGTCAACAGGAGCAGCTTAAAATGGAAGGATCTTCCAAAACAGCTCTGACCAGCCCTGGATTGCTTCTCAATAGGAGAAATACCTAAATGGGTTCGAGGAGAGGTAGAGAGGCAAAAAAGGAAAGAGGCTAAATATCTTGAAATTTCTTAGGTGGCCTTAAAGGCAAAACACTAAAAAAAAAGGAGCATTGAATTCTTACTTACATTTTGCTACTTTTTCTTTGCCCCTGTGACAATTATAGACTTTAGTCGCTAATCTGTTTTTTGTGGTCTTTTTGGCCCTCTTTTACCTTCGAGAGGGGGCTCATTCTCTCTCTATGTTACTCAAGAAGAGACAGCAATTTCAGTCATATAGACAAGCTATAATCACACCCTATTAAATACCATCATCTGGGCAAAAACCAGCTGCTACACACCTGAGCAGCATAGATAGATAATACTTGCTAAAATTACTCTGAGTTGAGTAATAAGAGAAGTAAAAAGGGAAGTCCATCTACTGATCATGTCCATCAAGAGGCAATCAGAAAGCTTAATAATTCATCAACATACATTCATCTAATTATTGAAAATGTCTAAGAAACAACACAAAATCTCAGCTAATGTCCAGAAACAAGGCAGAGTAGCTGAAGCATCCAAATGCTCTACAGAGGTATTGAGAAAAATAAGGAAGAAGTCAGGAAAGTGCTACAGGAACAATCAAATAAAATAGAAATAGCATAGGAAATGATTCAAAACCTGCAAAAAGATGTCCCAAACAACTAATAATAAAATATCAGAAATGAATAATACACTGAAAGGGCTAAGGAGTAGAATTGAAGAGATGGAAACCAGAACCATCGAACTTGAAGACAAATCTCTCAATACTGCTGGTAGAAGAGCAAGCAGAAAAATAATTTTAAAAATCTGAAGAAAGTCTAAGATTCCTGTGAGACAATATGAAAAGGGATAATCTGAGAGTTACTAGAGTTCTGGATCTAGAAGGATCACAGAAGACCACAAATGAAATAGTTAATTTTCTAGAAGCAAATTTTCCTAACACCCTGAAAGACAAGAAGATAAGCATTCAAGAAAGTCAACAAACCCCAGGAAGGATAGACGTCAAAATAAAATCACCAAGACATATCATAATCAAGCTCTGCAAAACCAAAGACAAGGAGAGAATCCTGAAAGCAGCTAGGGAAAAAAAGAAATGTTACTTACAAAGGCAAGCAAATACGATTAAGCTCTGATCTCTCAGCAAAAACCATACAGTCAAGAAGGCAATGGGAGACATATATAAAACCCTGAAAGAAAAAAAAAAAAAACAAAAAACTGCCAACCAAGAATCATCTACCCAGCAAAGCTGTCAATCAAATATGACAGTATAATCAAAACATTCCAGGATAAACAAAAGCTAAGGGACTTTGTGAACACCAACCCAATGCTTTAAAACATCCTAAAGATAGTTCTTTGGACTGAGAACCAACAAGAACAGACAACAACCAGAAGTTGACATATGTGGCCACACCACCCAGAACTCAGTCAACAGATGGAAGAGTCCAGAACACAACAAAACTACCAGAATGAATTCCAAGGATCTGGGAAGTCAGTCTATGATCAAAACAATTGCAATGTGAAAGAAGGTAAAAATATAGGAACATAGATCCATGTGGTGAGGTCAGGTAGATTGCAAGATAAAACAGACTATTTTAAATGGAGGAAAAAGTTCATAGAATGTCAGGTAACCTCAAAAAAAATGGACAACTTGTACCAGAAGGAGGATACTTGTACAGATTCCTTTCTGTATTGTATTTCTTATATCCCCCTATTCTTGCATCTACTTTCCTATTTCTCAACAAAGATTCAAGGAGAAAAAGATTAGCAAAAGCTTTAAATAGTTTGAGTGCATCATCCAGAGAAAATTGATATTAAAAATATACTGGCAATTTAGTTTAAAAAATAATAAATCATCTAAGGAAAATTAGCCATTTATCCCTGTTACTAAAGGAAAGATGAAATAATATGAATTCTACACCATTCTTACAGAGCAGGTATTCTCATTTGCTACTGTTTAATCATCATGACAGTGAGGAAGCACTTCATAGGTATACCTTTTTCTCAAGCAACCGTGTTTTCCTATCACTTCCTTCTAGTGGATTTTTGCACAGCAAATTATTCAGAACATTTTAACACAGTAAACCTTTCATGTGGTTAGATGAAAGGAACCTTAAGGAAAAGACAATAGCCAGGACACAAATAGATTTAGTCTGGAAACAAACAAAAAGCAAAAGGCCAAGATGAAATTCAAGAGACTTGGTCTAGAGTCATTCAAAACAGTCTACCACAGAGGCACTGAGCTCAGTTAGGGAGGGCAGTATTAATAATAAAGATTTCAACTACACGATGTTGTCCGTCCCAGATACCAGACTTTATGTTAACCTAAGTTCTTTAGACCCATGATAACATTTAAGCTTCATAAACTACGAAGCAGGCAGTATTATAACCAATAAAACAGAGCATTTATTGTCAAGTTAATCCAACTCACAATGACTCATGTGTCCAGGGCTGTGACCTTTCAGAAACAGATTGCCAAATCTTCTTTCTGTGACACTTTTTGGTAGGTTCGAACCTCCAACCACTAACTGCCAACAATGATCTGACAAAATATATCCAAATTGCCACATGCATTCTTTCTGGTGTTTCCAAAACAAAGGTGATGCATGGAGTATTAGTCAGGCTAGGGGGAAGGTAGCTAGTGGTTATGAATCAGGCTGCAAACTGCAAGGTCAGCAGTTCAAAACTACCAGCTGTTCCACGGGAGAAAGATGAGGTATTCTGCTGCCGTAAAGATTTACCGCCTCAGAAACCCCGTACAAGGTCGCGATGAGTGTACAGGGTCGCAATGAGTCAGAACCGACTCCACAACACGCAGCCACCACCACCAGGGTGAAGGAGTCAAGTGCGTAACTATTGTTATTCGCATTTTCCGTATCAGGAAGCTAAGACTTAGAAATGCTATTTGCTTGTTGGTGCTCAAACAGCTAGTAAGTGGGAAAAAACTCAGAAATACAAACTCACTTCAATCAAGTCGACTCTGACTCACAGTGACCCTGTTTCTGAGGCTTTGAATCTTTCAGGAACAGAAACTCTCTTTCTCTGATAGAATGGCTGGTGGGCTTGACCTGCCAACCAGTGGTTAGCCATCTAATGCTTAATCTGACAATGCCACCCAGTCTCCTTACTAACTGGAAGAGGAGAATAAAATAAAATCTATTCTGAACATTATTAGTATGCTTAATCAATAACTTATACTTGTTGTTAAGTGCCGTCAAGTCAGTTCTGACTTATAGAGACCCTACATAGGGTTTGAGAGGAGCAGCTTGTGGGTTTGAACTGCTGGCCTGTGGTTCACAGTCCAGTGCTGATCCTACAGCATCACACTTATAGTGTCCATAATGAGTATAATGGAAAATTTATCAGACCCTTGGGTTAATGGACTCATTTAAGTCTATAAATCCTTTGAAGCTGTACCCAAAATACATAGTTCTGTATCCTTTATCAAATTCTCAAACGGATCATGTGGGCCAAATACTGGGTCTTACTGTACAGAGGAAGTCCTGGTATGGCGCTACAGGGTAAGCACTGGATTACTAGTCTCAAGGTCGGAGCTCCAAACCCACCAGCCACTTCTCAAAAACCTTATGAAGGGTAAAACCTTATGAAGGGTAAAACCTTATGAAGGGTAGTTAGGAGTCAGACAAACTCAATGGAGCTAAGCAACAGCAACAACAGCTGTACAGAGAGAGCTCTGAGGCTGGGTCCCAGGGCTTCCACCTAACTGTGGGATTTGGGTCTAGCATTTAACACCTTTCAACTTTCATTTCAGAGTTTTAAGCTCTCTTGTACCTTTAAAATGCAATGAGTCATTTATTCCAAATGTCCTAAGCAAAAGCCAAGAGTTTTGAGAAACTTTCCTTTTGCCTTCCATTACCTCTCCCCAACTCACAATGCACCCCTAACTTTACACTCCCACGCTCTAGTAGATCACCTGCTTTTATCACTCCCGCGATCTGACAAAATATCTCCAATTGTGGTGTGCATTTTTCCTGGCCTTTCCAAACTCTAGTTATATGATGCATGGAGTATGAGTCAGGCTAGGGGGAAGGGGCCTCTTTTTAAAGTTGATATGTAACTCTGAGAGCATTCACGCATGTGCCGGCATGCCAGCCCTGTGTTTAAAACAAAAAATTTAAAAGCTGTTAGCAATAGTGTTTTCTTGCTAAACAGTGGTTGAGGAATATCAGAACTCTTGAAAGTGGTATGTACCAAAAGAAAGGGTTGCCCAAGGGATGTGTGTGTGTGTGTGGGGGGGGGGGGGGGGGGGGGAGGGGTCATACTTCCCCCTAGCCATGCATTCACCTTATATTTCTGCTACAAACAGTTCTCCCATTTCATTCCCCTCTGAAGTCCAAAGCTCCAGCTTAAATTCCTCACTTGGAAGGTCATCCATTCTCTCAAAGCCAAAAAGCCTGTTTGCTTTTGTCTTCCCACTGCTTTTAAATGAAAATATCAGACCACAGACCATCTTGCTTTTCCAATTCAAAAATTAATTACATCATGTCCAGAAGCAAAGTTTGTTAAAAGTGATTCATGTATTCGTTAAGAACACTCTACATTCCAATAGTTCTTCCATGAATGTACAGATAGATACTTGTTCTCAGTCTGACCTGACCAGCAGTTCTGGATAGTATGGGGCAAAAACCATGGCCACATCTCGTCCACTTCAGTCTCTCACTGCGCTTATTCAAAAGAACACTGTCAAGTACCTTTTTATCATGGCAAATGGTATTTAGTTATTTCCTATTGTTTGTCGACATCTCTTAGAAGCTTTTATAACAGTGCTTCTTAACCTGCCAATTCCAACCATTTCTGTCTATCAACGATTATTTCTACTGCCTAGTGTTTCTAACAGACCTTGAAATTAGCACTGTCTTGATGTTTGTTGTGTGTGGCATGCTTACCAGTGGTGGCACGCCGACTACATCAATGGACGACAGAGTACAAATCATAGGTGGCCTGGGTCGTTGCCCTGGTCACTCTGGGCAGAGGTCCAGCCCTAGGCCTGGAAATCACATGTGTCAGCAAGCTGCTTCTCTGGAAAAAGAAATAAAGGCACAATTGTCTGAGGGCAGATACGGTGGCAATGAGGAAAAGTGATGTTATAGGTAATGTTTTTAGAAATAGAGTTTAGACAGTAGATTTATACTAAATTAAGGCATCTGATTGGATGCATAATCCCTCAACATTTAGGGTGAGGCAAGAAATTACTAGACGTGAACTAGTAATTTCCAAGGTTCTCTGTGCTTCTACCTAAAGTCCATCCAGTCATAGGGGAAAAGCTTGGGGGCCTAAGCTTTGGGGAGGGGGAGACAAGCTAATTCTTCAGTAGAAGCAGGAAATAAAGGGGGGACCCAAGCACATGCCTGAAGACACATTTTTACACCATCCTGGAATTCAAAACAAATAATGAAAACAAAAACTAAGCTTTCTTTTACGAGTAAATGTTGAGTTCCTTGCTTACATGGTCACATGCTAACTGGTTTCTTCTATCCTTTCTAAACTACTCAGCTCACAGTGGTGTCTAAACACCAATGGGGACCTCAGAGCAGTTTGTCACTCATTCACCAGATGATGGGTACAGAAATTAAGAGTAACCATTTAGAAATGTTTATAACAATTTGACATTGCCAACACAATCAAATCAGGACCATTTTTCTAATAGTTGATGCTCACTGTGTTTTATGAAAGCATCTGTGCACAGTATGACAGGCTGACATTTTTAAAACTTAGTCTTTCATCATAGGTATCCTAAGAAGCACAATTTTGACTCTTTAGGAAAGTGTCCTTCCCACAGCCTAGAGGACAGGGTAGTATATAAGCTATATAAGCACCTGTAGGAAGCATTGTTGTCAGAGTCCTGGTATGGCACTGTAGGATAAGCACTGGACCAAAAGGTCAGTTTCAATTGTAAAGTCTGTTGTTCAAACTCACCAGCCGTTCCTTGGAAAACCTATACAAGGTTGTTATGATCAGAACTGACTCAACAGCACTTAACAACAACAAGGAGTCATTGTAGTTGGAGGAATTCAACTATGGCAACAAAGGGAAGAGACTGTCTTTGGGTCAGATAAACCTGCATTGAGTTTGGATTTTGTCATTGAGAGGTGACCTCTAGAGAGGGAGTAATGTGGTTGGGTACCTCTTGTCTCTTCTGAAGTCTTTATTAGGTGCCCCTCACACTTGTGTTTTGTTGCTGCTGTTGCTGTTGTTCCAGGCTTGATTCCTTTCAATCTGCCAACATGTACTTCACATGTATATGTTATTGTCCTGCCTGCCGTGCTCTTCTGTGTTCACTTCCTTCAGGACATGCCTGTGTGTGTACTTGCAGTCAGTTTCATTCTAAGCTATATGAGGGCATGCATGGTCACATCCTCATCTCCAAACATTGTACTAGACATCATTCAATATTTAAGAAACAGTTGACAAGCCAACAGATAATCCTTAAATCGCTCTGTAAAATGGAGATAATGGTATGTATTCCAAGTGTTGATGTGGGAAATAGACGTTGTTGTTCATTGTCTTTAAGTTGGCTCTGTCTCATGGTGACCTAATGCATAACAGAATGAAAAGCTGCTTGATCCTGACTGCTCCATAATTGTTGGTATGTTTGAGTAGATAGTTAGGACTATTGGGACAATCCAGCTCATTGATGGTTTTCTTTGTTTTTGATGACCTTCTACTTTACCAAACATGATATTCATTTCTAGCAATTGTTTTTTTCTGATGATATACCACAAATAAGCAAGTTGATGTCTTGCCATTGTTGCTTCTAAATAGCATTTTTGTTATATTTCTTAAAAGATTGCTTTGTTTGTTCTTTTGGCTGTTAATGACACATTCAGTATTCTTGGCCAACACCACAGTTTGAATGTTTCAATTCTTCTGTTTTCCTTTTTTACTGCCCAGTTTTCATGTATATATGAGGCAATTGAAAAGACCATGGCTTGAACCAGATGCATGTTAGTCACCAAAGTGGCATCTTTGCTTTTAATACTTGGGAAGAAATTGAAATTGTCAATGATTTCATTCTAGTTGTTTCAGCAATTAATGTCCATGGAAGCAACAGTCAAGAAATTAAATGACATATTGCACTGGAAAATCTGCTGGCATATACCTCTTTAAAGTTTAAAAAAGTAATCGATTAAATGATATAGAACATGTACAAGAAAGCGTCAAAAATTTCATGGAAATAATGGAATGGAAGATAGTGGACTTTTTCAATGACCTTTTTGAAGCCTGCTCATATAATTATCAGACAAATTAGTGAAACAGCATACATTCAATAAATGTTAGCTGACATCAATATTTAGAACATTTGTTTTGGCCATAGAAAATGTCTTTACAATAATGAATATATGAACCACCTGAACTTGTATGCAAATCGTGTGAGTACATTTTTCTGAAGCATATACTTGATATTCTCCATACTCTCAAAGAAGACCATCACTTCAACTTCAAGAAGAAATTAAAACAATTGCTGAAGAAACACATTGAGTCCTGGTGTGGTGATATAGGGTAAGCACTGACCTACGAGGTCAGTTGGAACCAAAAGGTCGGCAGTTTAAATCCACCAGCCGCTCCTTGGAAACCCTATACAGGTGGCTGGCTATGAGTCAGAAACAACTCGATAGCACTTAACAACAACAATGATAGAAATAGATAACAAATATTAGACTACAGAAAATTGAATTCAGGGACCACAAATTCTAATTCCTTTCTAGTCTTAATTTTCTTTAGCACGCAACTAAATTACAAAGCACTAAACTAAAAACCAGGGAATGTGGGTTCTAGTCTGAGTCCTTTTCCTATGCTTGCTTTATGATTGTGGTTAAGTCATGCACCCTCTTATTTTATCAACTAATTTGCCCAGGACCAGGGAAAGATAATGCAAGAAAAATAAATTCTAGAATTACAGAATTAGGTAGAGGATATTGGGTCTGTGACTCAGAAGATCTCTTACTTAGAGAAATCTTGGTTTACTAACCTATAAATTAAAACCAAAAGGAAACTTGTTGACATCAAGTCAATTCAAACTTGTAGTAACCCTATAAGACAAAGTAGAAGTGTCCCATAGGGTGTCCTAGGCTGACATAGATTGCCATATCTTTATGCTGGAGAAGATATAGTAGGTTTGAACTGTCAACCTTCAGTTAGCAGCTAAGTGTTTAATCACTGCTCTACCAGGATGCCTGTCAACCTGCAAATATAGTGAGATAAATTATATGATACTTCAGATTTATTCCAACTGTTTACCATAATTCAATTATTTAAAATGTAAGTAGCCTTTGTTTGGGGGACTTCTGTTTTCTATTTGAGTTTACAATTTGCTAATTTATACTCTTGCCCAAATCAAGGGCATTATTTTCACTTAACCTTTTGCAAAACAGTGGTAGAGGTAGAAAAGCAAGAAGTATGATCTGCTCTTTGCTGATTTTAATTTCATATTTAACACAGTGATGGCTTCTTGGATTTGATTTAAGTGAGGACAAATAGAAGACCCCAAGACTTTAAGATGTCAAAAAATATGAAATTCCCAGCCTAAAATATCTTCCACATCATTCTAGCAGGTCACTAGTGAAAGTTTAATCTATCTCCTTCAAGGGGTTTTAGTGAACTATATACCCTAAAAGTTTCTGTTGAACTCCTGACCCCTGGTACGTGTGAATGTGACTTAAAAAAAAGTATATATATAGGGTCTCTGAGGGTGCTACTAAGCTAAAATAAGATCATACCTGAGTAAAGTGGGCCCTAATCTATTTTGAGTTATTTCTTAATAAAAAAGAAGAGACATAAGGAGACAGAGGAAAGAGAGTCAATTGATCAATTATACTGAAATTGTTAACTAAAAAACATCTGGGCTACCAGATACATGAAGAAACAAGAAAGGATCCTCTTCTAGAGATTTGGAGGGAGTATGGCTTTGCCATTGATTTGAACTTCTAGCCTTGAATTGTGAGACAATGAATTTCTGCAATAATACCCAGTATGTAGTATTTTGCTACAGCAGCCCAAGGAAATGAATTCAAAGCTGTTGTTATGTGCTCTCCTCACCCATTTATCCTTGAATATGAATTTTGCACACTCCGTTGTACATTATCTTGACTGGAACAAAGATCATTGATTAGCTTTCCATCATAGGACCTTTAGACAAGTTCCATTCAGGAGGGATCAAAGACTCTGAATGGCAGCTCACAGACAACCAATGGAAGGTAAAAAAAATAAACAGTTGTCATTGAATCAACTCCAACTCACGGCAAACCCATATGTGCAAAGCAAAGCTATTTTCCGTAGTGTTTTCAGTGGCTGGATTCTCAGAAGTAGATTGTCAGGTCTTTCTTCTGAGGCACGTCTGGATGGGCTCAAACAGCCAATTTTTCAGTTAGCAACTGAGCATCTTACCCATTTACACTACACAGAAACTCTTCCAATGGAAGATAAGGGATCTAAAACAGAGACTGAACCATAGGCTGGTAAGATGAAATGGATTTCTGGAAAAACATCCTTTTGGATTGGCCATAGAGAGTCTTGAAGTTAGTCTTGAAGCTAGTCTTGAAGCTATTTTTGAAGAACTGAAGCTAGTCTTGAAGCTAGTCTTAAGCTAGTCTTGAAGAACTGAAAAGTTAAGCCCACCCAGTCAGCTAAAGCTCTCCAGACAAATGAATCCAGCGTAATGAATATAGCCACATTTGGATTGGTCTCTGCAGTTCCATTCATTGTCTCTTCATCCAGCAATTTCTTCAAAACCCATTATTTGGAATCCCGTGGATAAATCTAATATCATCTCAGGTAATGATGCACCCAAACTATCCAACCATGAAGACAATTTTCTGTATTCTACTCTGACTTGATTTCTGTAGCATTTCTTGGCTGGCAGTCTGATTCTCAGAGAGGAAGATTCTACTGTGATACAACGTTGAGCCCAGAGCACAATGAAATCATATTGCCTATAACCCACATAGTCTCACTGGCTTGCTTTCTATAAATAGATAAATTTGTCAAGGAAAAAAAAAAAAAAAAAAAAAAAAACAGACTCAAAACCTGAAATTGATCTCAGGAAATTATTTGCTTCAGACCTTTGTCTTGCATCAAATCAAAATTTCAATCACCCCTAAAATCCATGTCTGTATTTCTCAAAATAGACTCAAATTAAATAAGGATCTTTGATAACTTCTAATATATGACCAATTTTCCTGTCACAAAAGTACAAAGTTCTTTTTTATGAATGTCCTAGAATAGATGAGAACGGGATAAATCTTCTAGATTGTAGTGGATGTAATTTTACAAATGACATTTACAAATGACATTGAGGGCTAGAGAAATATAGGTGACTTTCCTGAGATAACATATTCATTCACTCATCCATCCATTTATTCAGTCTTAAACATTTATTCAACAAATATTTACTGAATGCCTACTCTATCTAGGCACAGTTTTAGATATAGGGATTCAGTAAGGAACAAAACAAAATCCCTGCTGCCAAGGAGTTTACATTTGAATGACATGGGACAGATATTAAGTGATGTGTGTGCTTATCAGGTGGTGGAAAAGGCTAGGAAATAAGAGAGGAAGGTACAGCGATGGGGCTTTAGGGGTTGCTACTTCAGATACGCCTTTCTTAAGTACCATTTAGGCAGACTAGGAAAGAGTGAGAAATGGAATCTGGTAGAAATCTAAGTGGAAGCACATACCAGGCAAAGGACCTGGTGAGTAAGAATAGAAACCCTCACTAAAGCCTCTCACACCAAATGACCCAAAGGGGACTTCAGAAGTTCATAGAAAAATAGATACAAAAGATAATGGAATTTTCCCATAAACTGTTGAAGTCCCCATAAACATTTTGAAGATGTCAGGAATGGTATCTTCAGTAGCTATTTCATTACCATCCCTATTTTTTCTTCACCCCTATTGAGATGAATTCTAAGAAATATTCACTGAGCACCTATTTTACTCCAGGCATTGTTGGTAAGTTATTGAGCGAAGTGAAAACTGGAATCATTACTGCTGTTTTAGAATGGCTTTCACTACTCATCCATTAGTTTGTTGTACTGTGGTGGCCTGTGTGTGTTGTTGTGATACTATGTCATGGGTATTTTAAATACCATTAGGGTCACCGATGGCAGACAGGTTTCAACAGAGCTTCCAGACTAAGACAGACTAGGAGGGAGAGGCAGCCTACTTCTAAATGGTTAGCCACTAAAAACTTTATGAATAGCAGCAGATACAGTGCCAGAAAATGAGCCCCTCAGATTAGAAGGCACTCAAACTATGATTGGGGATGAGCTACCTCCTCAAAATAAAATTGGCCATAATAATGTGAATGGAGCAAAGCTTTGGGGTCCTTCATTTGTTGATGGTACACAACTCAAAATGAGAAGAAGAAGTTTCAAATAGCCATTAACAATTGGAACACAGAAGTACAAAGTTAAATCTAGAAAAACTGGAAGTCCTCAAAAAATGAAATGAAACACATACAGAACAATGTTCTAAGCATTAGTGAGCTGAAACAGACTGATATTGGCCATTTTGAATTATAATAATTATATGGTTTACTATGCCGGGAACACAAATTGAAGAAGAAATACATCACATCCATGGTCAAAAAGAGCATTTCAAGACATCTCTTGAAGTACAATTCTGGCTGTGATAGGATAATATCCATAGACCTATGAGGAAGGATTGGCAATACTACTACTATACAAATTTACATCCCAACCACTAAAGCAAATGATGATGAAATTGAAGAAGTCTACCAATCTGAAACTGGTCAAACATGCAATCAAGATGCATTGATAATTACTGGTGTTTGGAATGCAAGGTTGTAAACAAAGAGGAAAGATCAACAGTTGGAAACTCTGGGCCTTGATGATAGAAATGATGCTGGGTATCACATGATAGAGTTTTTCAAGACCTTATTCACTGCAGATATCTATTTTGAAAAGCATAAACAGAGACTGACTATACATGTGGACCTTACCAGGTGAAATATGTAATAACTGAATTGATTGCATCTGTAGGGAAGAAATTGTATTTAAAAAAAAGAAAAAGAAAAACCTCAATATCGTCGGGCAAAATGGCCAAGGCAGGTTGGAGAACAAAATATTAATCACTCATTTTCAAGTTCAGACTGCAACTGAAGAAAATTAAAACAAGTCCTCGAGAACCAAAATATGATCTTGAATAAATTCCACCTGAACTTATTTAGAAACCATCTCAATAAAATATTATATGCATTAGGCACTAATGACTAGAAGAAAACAAAAGTTGTGAGGATATCAAGAACAGCATCCAAGGAGAAAGCAAAAGAACATTGAAAAGATAGGAAATTAAAAAAAAAAAGACTAATATGGATGTCAGACGAGATTCTGAAACTTGCTCTCCAGAGTAGAGAAACTAAAGCAAATGGAAGAAGCAAGGAGGTCCAAGAACTGAACAAAACATTTCGAAGGTTAGCTCAAGAAAACAAAGTCAAATATTATAATGAAATGTGCAAAAACCTGGAATTAGAAAGCAAAAAAAAAAAAAAAAAAAGTACACACTCAGCATTTCTCAAGCTGAAAGAGCTGAAGAAAAAATTCAAGCCTCGACTTACCAAATTGGAGGATTTAATGAGCACTGTAAGATAAACATTGGGCTAGTTGGTGAGTGTTTGGCAGTTTGTCAGTTGAAACACACCAGCTGCTCCTTGGAAAACCTCTTCAGGGTCTCTATGAGGCAGAATCAACTCAACATTACTGAACAACAGCAATAACATGAGCAACATATTGAATGATGCAGAAAGCATCAAAAAAAAGATTGAAGGAATAAACAGTCAGTGTACCAAAAAGAAATGATTGAGTCTCAACCATTTCAAGAGGGAGCATATGATTAATAACAGATAGGATTGAAGGAAGAAGTTCATGTTGCACTGAAGGCATTGGCAAAAAACAAGACTCCAGGAATTGACTAAATACAAATTAAAATCTTTCAAAAAACTGAAACACTAAAGGTACTCACTCATTGATGCCAAGAAATTTGGAACACATCTACCTGGCAAAACAATTGGAAGAGATCCATATTTGTGCCCACTCCAAAGAAGGTGACCCAACAGAATGCAAAAATCATTGAACAATGTCATTAATATCACATGAAAGTAAAATATGGTGAAGATAATTCAAAAACAGTTGTCGCAGTACGTTAACAAGGAGCTGTCAGAAATTCAAGCTTAATTCAGAAGAGGATGTGGAACCAGAAATATCATTGTTTATGTCAGCTGAATCTTGGCTAAAATCAGAAAATACCAGAAAGATGTTCTGTTATTGTTGACAAGTGCCATCAAGTTGTTTCTGACTCATAGCAATCCTATACAGCATTTCAAGGAGTAGCTGGTGGGTTTGAACTGCTGACCTTGTGATTCACAGTCCAGTTCTGGTCCGACAGCACCATACCAGGAATCTGAGAGAGATGTTTATTTGTGCTTTATTTGCTATGTAAAGGCTTTTGACTCTGTGGATCATGATAAACTATGAATAACATTTGGAAGAACTGATATTCTGCAGTGGTTAATTTTGCCATGCTTTTTCTGTGTGTGCATGCCTGTGTCTTATCTACTATTTTTATAGCTTAGAAATTATTAGGTTTATAACCCACCTTACTCAGGTATTATGTAATTAGAAGCCTATACATAGAACAAAAGGCAGTTATTAGAACAGAACAAGTGGATAGTGAATGGTTTAAAATCAGGACAGGTGTGTGAGAGGTTTGTATATCCTTTAACCATACCTATTTAATCTATATGCTGAATTTATAATCTAATAAACTAGATTATATGATGAAGATGTGGCTTCAGGATTGGAGGAAGACTAACAATCTGTGATATACAAATAACCAATCTTGTTTGCTGAAAGCAAAAAGGAATTAAAATACTTGTTGATGATGATCAGTATGGATTGCACTTCAAAGCAAAGAAAATAAAAATCTTCACAACTGGGCCAATAATAACATCATGATAAGTGGAGACAAGAGTGAAGTTGCCAGATACTTCATTTTGCCCTTATCCACAATCAGTATTCATGGAACCAGGAGTCAAGATGTATTGTCTAAGACAAATTGGCTGCAAAAGAACCTTTTTAATTGTTAAAGAGCAAAGAGGTCAAATTGAGGACCAAAGTGCATCTTACCCAAGCCATGGTATTTTCGATTGCTTCAAATGCAAGTGGAAGTTGGACAATGAATAAAGAAGACCACAGAAGAATTGATGCATTTGAATTATAGTTCTGGTAAAGAATATTGAAAGTACCATGGTCTGCCAGAACAAGCAAATCTGTCTTAGAAAAAGTACAGCCAGACTGTTCTTTAGAACCAAGGATGGTATGACTTTGTCTCTTGTTGCTTGGACATGTTGTTAGTAGGCATCAGTCCCTGAAGAAGGACATCATGTTTGGTAAAGTTGAGAGTCATCTAAAAAGAGGAAGACCCCTAATGAGATGGATTGACACAGTGGTGGCAACATAGTGAGTATGACACAGGAGAAGGGGTGATGAGTTTGAACCACCAGCCTTGCAACTCAAACGAAACTTTTGGTTTGAAAAGTTTTCATTTTGCACATTTCATTTTGCACAAACAGCACCACACCAAAGAATAGATAGATTTTAATTATTGTGTTGAAGAAGAACATTAAAAGTGCCATGGAATGCCAGAAGTAAAGCAAATAAATCTGTCTTGGAAGTAGCACAGTCAGAATGCTCCTCGAATGCCAATATGGTGAGACTTCATCTCTCATAATTCTGACATGTGGTCAAGAGGGACCAATCTCTGGAGAGAGTTCACGAAAAAGAGGAAGACCCTCAACAGATGGATTGGCACAGCAGCAGCAGCAATGGGCTCAAAGGTACCAGTAATTGTGAGGCCAGCACAGGGGCCGGCACTGCTTTATTGTGTTGTACACAGGCTTGCCATGGGATGGAACCTACTCAATGGCATCTAAGAACAAGAGCAACAAGGCATATGTTAGTCATGGTCTCTGCAGTAGTGACTGTCTCTAAGTACTCGGTCATTCACTCACTCACTCACTCACTCATTGCTATCGAGTTGATTCTGATGCATATTGACTCTGTATAAGGTTTTCAAAACTGTAAACCCCCAGAAACAGAAAGGGAGCAGAAAGCCTCATCTTTTTCTGGAGGAGTGGCAGGTGAGTTTGAACCGCTGAACTTGAAGTTAGCAGTCCAATGCTTATTCTACAAAGCCAGCAGGGTTTCTTTACTTACTCTAAGATTGTACCAAATACTGAGCCCGGGGTTCTTGCTATGTTTTGGATAGTGCTGTCTTCAGAAGGAACATTGTTTATTAGAATGTAGATCATATATCTATGACTCATATAAAACTTGTAGTTAACTAAAGCATACCTTCTACTTGAATGTCAGACTTTTGTTGTTATATTTTCAATTCACCAGCTTTGATCTGTAATCTGTATGTCTTGATATTATTTCTAATCATGACTCCAGATCTACTGCCATGTGATTGAAAAGAGAACTCCACAAATTATTCACTCTATGACCCTGATTGAGTCACTGGACTTCCTTGAAACTTTGTTCACTTCCTGCAAAAACAAGGAGGGGACAGGAGAGAGAAGACTGGTATAAATCCTCTGGTACAGTCTTGAGAATCAAATGCAACAATCTAGGTGCAAAATGGGAAACATTATGCAAATGCTAGTTAATAACAGTGATAGATTGGCTTTTCTTCTTGATTTTGTAAACTGCAAAGGGTGCTAAATATATTTTCTGTGCCTTTATTCAAATCATTAATTCACATGTTAAGCAGACTAAAACCAAAATATGCGTATTAATCAACATGCTTGGGGTGTTTTTTCTACCTGCTGCGAATCTATCTAAAAGTACTATGATCCAGCCTGTGCATTCCGTATTTATCTTAGCCTCAGAGACCTCAGTCTGACTGACTGTCAGTACAGAAAGGTGTAGTCCTTACCATCAACAGGTTCGAGTCAGACAAAACTCCTCTCCAATTCTAGCCCAGTCACTCACTAGCAGCAAAGTGACTTTAGGTAAATTACTTGATCTCACCGATCCTCTGCTTCTTGTCTATAAAAAAGGAGATAAGCAAAATTACTCACCAATCAGGAGTCCTGATGTGGCGCTGTGGGCTAACGCGTCAGACTGCAAAGTCATTTGAACTGCGAGGTCAGTGGTTCAAGCTCACCAGCCACTCCTTGGAAACCCTAAACAGGGTCGCTATGGGTTAGAATTGACTCGATGGCACTTAACAACAACAAGACTATTGGGTTAGGACTATTGTAAGAGATAAATGAAATAGGACAAATATGGTTTGCCATATGTGTTCAATAAGTGGTTGCTATTCCTGGTTTTCTGCTGTGGGTTGTCAGTGTGATAGAATGCAAAGTCAGTTTGAACCTCAGGGTCGGTAGTTCAAGCTCACCAGCCACTCCTCAGAAACCCTGTACAGGGTTACTGTGGGATGGAACCAATTTGTTGGCACTTAACAACAACAATTCTTCATAACAAGGAGCTCTGGTAATGTAATGGCTACAAGTTGAGCTGCTAATCTTAAATTCAGCAGTTCAAAACTATCAGCGGTTCCAAAGGAGGAAGATGAGGCTTTCTGCTCCCACAAAGATTTACAGCCTCAGAAACTCTATACAAGATGGCTATGAGTCACAACCCATTCTGTTGGCACATACCACCATTCTTTATAACAGGGTCCTGGTGTGGGGCGATGTAGGATAAGCACTCAACTTCTAAACAACAAGGTCGGTGGTTCAAAAATCATGTTGCTCCTCTGATAGCCCATAGGGTCACTCTGAGTCAGAACTGATGCCAAGGCACTTAGTAACAACAGCATTTTTTATGATATTGTTGTGAAAATTAAATTTTCCTGTGCCAAGTTAATCCGTTGGTCTTTTAAAGCAGCTCTATTTGGAAAGCAAGAAAATAAATAAACCTAGTAAAACATGGCATTCCTGGTGAACCTGTGTTTGTTCCTAGTAACTCCCTAGTATCAACATCCCTTGGTTGATAATTACAAGCTATTAGCATAAAGCTCCTGTCTTGTCTTTTCTAGAATCACCATCTGAAAATAATTGAACTGTTAGTGGTTTTTGAAATCTAGGCTACTTTTGGAAAAGTTGATTGACATTTTTCTTATCCATTCATGTTTTGTTCTCTAGAGTATCGCAGTAACTATTAAGATTAATCCTCAATTCAAAGTCATTCATTGAAATTAATGATTTTAAGCATCAATTGTATGCCCAGCACTTCACTGTTCTCATCAGCTTGACATAAAATACCATTCAGTGCTGGTGACTTGAGCAAATTTAAAAACAGCAGGCTTCATTTGTTTCACTGTAGCCTCATCTACATAGAGTTGTGTTCAGCTTCATTGTTTGTGAATGTGGGCAAGTCATTTCACACTGAGTCACTATCTCACCAGTAAAGTCGGATAATTATAACTCTGGTGACTACTTACAATGAGGCAAGGTGTAAATTCAACATATTCCAATAACCGAAGCACTCAAAACATAATTTGAATCAAGGTATTATTTGTTTTTATCCTTTTAGTCTGCAGATCATGCTCCTTGCTACAGAAATTAAAAGTAAAAAATGAGTTGAATAATTCTGTTATCTCTTATCATTACACCATCTACCCCAGGCGGTTTGTTGATCACTTCCTTGTTTTTCTAGTTTTAAACACAGATGAAAATGTCCTTTTGTGGTCTTGAACATTTTCAACAAGCCCACAATTCATTATTGTTATTTCTGTCCCTATGGTATTTTACACCAAGACCAAGTACAGTCAGGTCTAGTAAAATATAAAGGGGAAAAAGTTGAAGTGAACTAGAATGTAAAGGAGCAGATGATTGGGTAAGAAACCCTAGGCTAAGTAGACTCTCTGATTAAACATATATTTGGCTTTACTTTCTGTAAACAAAGCTAAAAAAACCGGACTGGGGGGTAAGATCTGAGGAGTTACATGCACTCTCTGGTTAATAACAGGAAGCATAGCAAAAGAAATATGCTAACATCCCACCAAGTTCTCAGAGGGATCTCTGGCTTTTATATAAAAATCACCAAGCAATCTAAAATGCAAAGTATCCTCAATAGCAGTTCACCAAAGGTAGAAATATGTCTTCTAAGTGGTCATTTTCATAAGCAATGCATCAGAAAAGATGAGGGGGTGAGGTTAAACTGTAATTCTATGAGAAAGAGAGAAGGTAATGCAGAACATATATAAACGTTTTTTGTAACCTCACTTGACACAAGGCTGAACATTTTCAAACTGAAGTAATGATGATTATTGTGCCTATTAAATTATCTCTCTTATCTTTCTGTGTCAGCCAGGCCTTGTCAAGCGGCGGGGGTGCTGATACATAAGAGATTGAGACCTACTTCGATGCTGAAAATATGTTTTTCCTATATTACTGATAGAAAGGAAAGCCCCAAACTCAAATAGATCGCCATATGTACACAGTGGAGTCCTGGTGTGGTGCTGTGGGTTAATGCACTGGACTGCAAGGTCAGCTTGAACTGCAAGGTCATTGGTTCAAACTCTATACAGGGTCACTATGAGTCGGAACCTACTTGAAGGCACTAAGAACAAGAACATACACACAGTGCGTTCTATTTTTAAAAGTAAGGTGTTCTTGACTCAATGGAATATCTTCCCGGCATCTTCAAACCAAAATCTATCTTAGAAAGAAGTTTTGGATACAGTGAAAATTTAAACAAGGACTCAACGCCTCAGAGTTGTACATTACAGAGCGGGAGCGAACAAGTTTTCATGAGCCCAATACTTTACCACCTGCTTTAGTAAACAGAGTTTTATTGGAACCACAACTCTCCCCATTAGCTTACAAATTGCATATGACTGCTTTTGATCTAGGAAGGCTGTGTTGCGTACTTATGACAGAATCTATATGGCTCACAGAGTCTAAAATAGGTACTACCTGGCCCTTTAGAGAAGTTAGCCCAGCCCTGCCATAACAAAGAAGACTTAGTGACTCATTTGTGAAGTGCTTACCAAAAGGACAAGGACCCAATCCCCCCAGAAGCTCCATGGGAGAAGGATGTGGTAGTCTGCTTCTGTAAAGGTTCCAGCCGTAAAAACTCTATGGGCAGTTGGCTGAGTTAGAGGGTCACTAGGAACTGGAATTGAGTGGACAGCAAAGGGTTTCATTTTGACTTGGCCATAAAGCGGAGAGATCCTGTGTGTCTAAAGATATACAGAGAGATCATGTAAATTTATATTGTGAACCATAGTGGCCCATAACCAACTGTTACTATAAAACGGTTTGAATATAGCCCTGGTCAGCTCTTCTCTTTTGAGTAGGACCTCATCATTAAGAGCTCTGCAAGATGACTTTCCTACAAAAATCATTTCCAAAAAGCTTCATAGGAGGATTTCAGTGGGGCAAAAGCAGAGACATGTACTATGAGCACAAATTTCTTTCTAATTTGAATCTGAAAGATCTAATGACATGTCTATATAAAGTGCAGTCCCTGGGTAGTTGTAGTACAGTTAGTGTGCTCAGCTGCTAACTGAAAGGTTGGAGGCTTGAGTCCTCCTAAAGGTGCCTGGAAAGAAAGACCTGGCAATCTACTTCTGAAAAATCAGTCACTGAACATGATGAACATA
>NW_006408531.1:9997033-10000397 GCF_000296735.1 Chrysochloris asiatica
ATATACATAGATATATATATTTGTTGTTGTTAAGTATCTTCGAGTTGGTTCCGACCCATAGCAACCCTGTGTAGCTTGAACTGCCGACCTTGTGGTTCAAACAGACTTCACAGTTCATCACAATAAACCATAGCACCACACCATGACTCATATGTAGTGTAGCACTGTAGGGTTGTCACTGCACTGCAAACCACAAGGTCAGCAGTTCAAATCCACCAGAAGCTCCTCAAAAACCCTATACAGGATCACTATGTGTTGGAATTGACTTGAAGGCACTCAACAACAACATACATCTATCTACATATTAGCAAATGGCTACAAATATATAAATAGTGTGCCCTGATTAGTGTGTATATACATATATATACACATGTTGTTGTTATTGTTGTTAAGTGCTGTGGAGTTGGTTCCGACTCATAGTGACCCTGCACAGGGTTTCTAAGGCTGTGAATCTTTACGGGAGCAGAAAGCCTCATCTTTCTCCCGCGGAACCGCTGGTAGTTTCAAACTGCTGACCTTGCAGTTCACAGCCCAATTCGTAACCACTACGCTACCAGAGCTCCTTACATATACACATACACACACACACACATATATATATACACACATATATGTATGTATATATATAAATATTGAAAAAGCAATCATTGAAAACCCTATGGACCCCAGTTTAACTTCCACACACGGGGCTCAATAGATTTATTTAGTATTGTTCATCTCAATACAGACACACACAAAAAATACTGTTTTGTTTGGGCATTGTAGTTGCTGAGGCTTCCTTTCAAACAGAAATTATTAAAATCTACACCATGAGCTGGAATCTACACCACGGGAACTGGTTTTATATAAAGTGATCAAATATCCTGATGTTCTCAAGACAAAAAAATAGGCATTGATTTATAAGCAGAAGCAGTTTATTGTCATCAACAGCAAATGGCTTCAAATCCAATGTGCCCTGATTAGCTGTTCAAAAACAAGAGCTACAGATTAAAAGTTCTGAAATCCAAGTCATCCTTTTTGGTAGACATCTTCTTTCTCTCACCTGAGTTATAGTTTATCATCCTATGCAATTAGTTAGACATCAGCTACATAATATAAATTTTGTGGCTATTTTATGGAAGTTGTGTTTCTCAGACACACGATGCTTTATATATTTTTCTTTTTTTAATACATGCTAAAATTATTGCTTTCGTTTTCAGTATGGAGTTCATTGGGCTCTTGATGCTCACAGTTAGTACTCAGGGCAGACTCAAACTATGTCTAAAGGAGAGGTTGATGGAGACCTTGACTTAGATCCATTTCTGTATTAACACCAAGAAAGCTTGAAAACATGTTCCTGTACCAAACCTAGAGAATGTACAAGAATTACAGCATGCAATAAGTCTCATTTTCCTATTGTCCTAATTTCCTCACCCATTGAGTTTTCACTTTATTTTATTTTGTGGGGTGTTAATAGGTAATCAACCTTAAATCCTTTCTGGAACAACGTAGTGTATAAGTAAACAAGTTAAAATGAAGTAGCATGCTGAATAGAGTTATTTAATATTGCCCATCTGAAAACTAAAAAAAAAAAAATCTGCCAAAAATAACCATCTTGTTTTGGCATGGTATCTGCTAAGGTTTCTTTTCAAACAGAAATTGTTCAACAGGTTCATGGCCTTTTTGTGAGTCCTGCTGGCACATGAGATTAGACTGAACCACTAGAGAAGAGGATGCTCCGATTGCCATCTGTGATGGCAGGAAGGTGGGCAGCCGGAGGCCAATGCAGTAGAAACCAATAAATTAAGAATTGAATATAAAGGTTACTTTAAACACCTTCTCTTAAATCTTATAAGAAAACAACAAAATCAGGTCTTAATATTTAGCATTAAAATAGCCCTTTACAATTTGCAAGGAAGTTCTACACATATGGCATCAGATTTAATCCTCACAGTAACACTGTTAATTTGGTCTGTGACATTTAGGTTAGAAAGGAGGAACTGAGATTTCTAATAGATAAATAAGTAGGAGAACCAGGACTCAAATATAGCATTTGAGGCCACATAGTATATCCTTTATATCTTTACTTCCCTATCTTTTACTTCTGTCTAATTATTGGATCCAGGCACTTTAAAGTTGAGAAGAGTACAATGTGATGGGTCATAGAAAGAGGCTTTCTAGCTAAACATACAAAGTTTAACCATCAGATTTTCCATATTCTGGAAGTTACTTTAGGTGTTTTTGTAGGATGAGCATTGGAATGTGAACCACAAAGTCAGAGGTTCGAAACTACTAGTTATTCCATGGGAGAAAAAAGACTTTCTGCTCCAGAAAAGAGTTATAGCCTCTCAAGTCCTATACAGGTAGCATTGCTAGGAGTCAGAACTGACTCAATGGCATACAATAACAACTTTAGGTTATTGTATTTGTTTCCTAGGTCTGCTAAAACATTTAACCACAAACTACCAGTTAACTTTCTAGTATTCCAGAAAGAAGTTTACCTGTACTTTATTGACCCACAGAAGCCTTTGACTGTGTGGATCATGACAAGCTATGGACAACATTAAGAAGTACAAGTATTCTGGAACACTGAATTGTGCTTATGAGGAATCTGTACATGGACCAATAGGCAGTATTTTGAATAGAACATGGAAACACTGAATGGTTTAAAATTAAGAAAGGTGTATGACAAGGTTGTATTCTTTCACCATACTTATTCAACATGTATGGTGAGCAAAGAATCCAAGAAGCTAGCTTATATGAAGAAAAACATGGCATGAGGTTTGGAGGAAGACTCATTAATAACCTGAAATATGCAGATGATACAACCTTGCTTGCTAAAACTTAAAATGATAACTTAAAATATTTACTGATGAAGACCAAAGACCACAGCCTTCAGTATGGATTGAATCTCAATGTAAAGGAAACAAAAGTCCTCCCCACTGGACCAATAAGTAACATTCTTATCAGTGGAGAAAAGATTGAAGTTGTCAAGGACTTCATTCTTCTTGGATCAACTACTAACTAACACTCATGGAAGCAGCAGTCAAGAAATCAGAAGATATATTGCATTAGGTAAATCTACTTCACAAGACCTTTTTAAAGTGCTGAAGAGCAAAGATGTCAGCTTGAGGACTAAGGTACACTTGACCCAATCTATGGTATTTTCAATAACCTCATATACATTCAAAAGCTGGACAATGAATAAGGAAGACCATAGAGGCATTTATGTTGTTGGAGGAGAATATTGAAAGTACCATGGGTTGCCAAAAGAACCAACAGATTTGTGTTGGAAGAAGTGCAGCCAGAGTGTTCCTTGGAGGCCAAGATAGCCAAACTTCATCTCTCATACTTCGGACATTTTGTCAGGAGGGACCAGTCGCTG
>NW_006408531.1:10003896-10004503 GCF_000296735.1 Chrysochloris asiatica
ACTCATGTGGTACAATAGTGAATAATTACTATCAGGACTGACTGTGAGGGTTGGAAATGTAAAGGTAGATGTTTTGTAGGAAAAAGAGGGCAATGGTTGACTTTGCAGTCCAGGAACAGAGGGCCCTGGGTCCATCAAGGGAGAAGAGCAAATTGCAGGACCCTACCCAGAGAAACAGTAATGCCAGAGATAGAGCAGAGATGATGACATGGAGGGATAGACCAGCTGGGAACTCTAGACCCAGAAAGGAAGAGGGTCTGTGTTCTGATGACCAGGAGTCAGGCTTGTGGAATGTATCCTTTGGTTGGTTGATGATGCATGAAGGGGATTGTAACTATGGCAATGTAACAGTACATGATAGGATGAATCTGAAGCTAATGTTCTCCCATGTAAACTATCACATAATTCACAATAAAACAGCTAAAAGAAAAAAAGTACCTAATATATAATCAACTGGCCACTTCTTGGAAACCCTTTACAGGGTCGCTATGAGTTAGAACCGACTCGACAGCATATAACAACAACAATATATAATAGATACCAAGTAATGATTAAGACCACCGTTCATCTTCAGTTATTCATACTGTGGTGGCTGGTTTGTTGCTGT
>NW_006408531.1:10007093-10010233 GCF_000296735.1 Chrysochloris asiatica
AGTTAGCTGATTGTGTTGTTTAGTTCCTCTGCCTCTTTGTTGAGTTTCTTTATGGTTGTCGTAGCCTTTTTCTAAAGTGGTGTCTTAAAATTGCCCATTATTATTGTAGATTTGTCTATTTCTTTTTTCAAATCTATTAGGTTTGCTTTATATATTTTGGAGCTCTTTCATTGGGAGTATAGATATTTATTATGGCTATGTCATCTTGTTCAATTGTCCCTTTAATCATGAGATAATGTCCATCTTTATCTATTATGCTGGGTTTTGCCTTAAAGTTTATTTTATCAGAGATTAGTATTGCCACTCTTGCTCATTTTTTATTGCAATTAGTTTGGTATGTTTTTTTCCATCCTTTAACTTTTAGTCTGATTTTGTCTTTGTGTGTAAGGTGTGTCTCTTACAGACAGCATATTGAAGGATCTTGTTTTCTTATCCATTCTGCCACTCTCCGTCTCTTAACTGGGGCATTTAATCCATTGACATTCAGTGTAATCATTGGTGAAATGTCTGTTCACATCCTGTGTCCATTTTTTTAATTGGGTTATTTGTATCTTTCTTGTAGAGGTGTTGTAGTTTCCTATAGATTTTAGAAATAAGTCCCTTGTCCCTTTAAAGTGACAGTTTTCACTTAAAACCAAACAGCCACCATTCATCTGTCAGTTTGTCGTACTGTGGTGGTTTGTGAGTTGCTATGATTCTGAGAGCTAGGCCACCAGTATTTTAAATAACCACCAGGGTTACCCATGGTGGACAGGTTCTACTCCTTTGCCCTTTCAATGTATTGTCCATTTTAGATATTTTATTATTAATCATTTGGACCTCTTTTTGTAGATTGTGAATTGTTTCCAATGCTCTATCTATCTTAATTTATTGTTCCTGCAGCACTTCCCTGACTTCTTCCTTATTTTTCTCAATCCCTCTGTGGATCATTTGGATGCATCTCATTATCATTCTTCTGAATTCCTTCTCAGACAGTTCCCAACTCTGCCTTCCTTCCAATGCGATGTCTAGATTTATCTCCTGCTCATCTGTCCCAGTCATTCTTTACTGTTTCTGGACATGTGTCAATATGGTCATCTGTTTCTTGGGCATCTTCAATACCTAGCTGTGATCTCAATAATTAGATGAATGGATGTTGATATTTTATTATGTTTTCTGATTGCCTCCAGGTAGATGTGTTCAGGAGATGGGCTTCCCTTTTTCGCTCTTCTTATTACTCAACTCAGAGTAACTGTAGCAGGTGTTGGATGCTTACATGGTGTATAGCAGCTGGTATTGTCTTCTGCCTGAATGATGGGATTTTATAGAGTGTGAATGTACCTTAACTATATGACCGCAATTGCTGTCTCTTCTTGGGTAATATACAGAAAAAAAGAGCCCCCTAAGGTAAAAAGGGGACCAAAAAACAAAGCAGTAATAGTAAAACAAACAAACAAACAAACAAAAAACAGATTGGATACTATAGTCTACAATCACAGTGGAGAAAAGGAAAAAAAAAATTCTGTAGTAAAATATGAGTATGACTTTAATGTCTTTCTCTCAGCTTCTTGCCTTCTAGGCCACCTGAGAAATTTCAAGATGTCACTGTTGGTCATTATGACATAACTCAGGATTTAATTGTCTTCCTTTTTCCTTTTTATTCTGTCTCTCTCCTACACTACAACCCCCATCCAGGCCTTTTTCCTACTGATAAACAGTTCAGGGACAGCTGTGGCCATTTTGAACTGCCATTTGGTTTTAAGTGGGTCCTTTCCCTTTAAATTTTGCTGAGGAGATCTGTGTGTGTGAATAGTAGAACCCTCTGGGAGTGGGGGGTCGTCCACTTACTCATGTACCCACTCTAGTCACCATAATGGAAATGTGGAGACAATGAAAGATCAATGAACAGAGACAAAAAGCAAAAGAATGTCCAGACCTTTATCTCTAAGGATTGGTCAGGCATCCACAGTGGCTCTGATCCTTCCTCTCGCTCCACCAAAACCAAGATGGCCACTCCAAGAGCTGCTGAGGCTGGCTGATCAGAAAAAATACCAGTTTTCTTGCTTCCACTACAAATTCCACTGGCTGTAATCCTTCAAACTTTCTAAATATTCCTTTGTGTGCAGTTCAGAGTTCTGGGACTATCCTCTGAAACTGCTTCATCCAGTATTCTGTGTTATTGCTGACAGAGGTCCTCACTGCACTTCTCCCC
This sequence comes from Chrysochloris asiatica, assembly GCF_000296735.1. Taxonomy (NCBI): domain Eukaryota; kingdom Metazoa; phylum Chordata; class Mammalia; order Afrosoricida; family Chrysochloridae; genus Chrysochloris; species Chrysochloris asiatica. Next base: position 10,009,285 of record NW_006408531.1, read on the forward strand.
GATGCACCATGAAGCCCCATCTCATGAGTCAATCTCTTTTGAGATATAAAAAGTGTAAGTTAGTCATAAAGCAAGGAGATATGGTAGCACAGTGGTTATGAGTGGGGCTGCTAACCTCAACGTCAACAGTTTAAACTAACAGCCATTCCACATGAGGAAAATGAGGCTTTCTATTCCTGTAAAGATTTACAGCCTCAGAAAACCTATGCAGGATCTCTATGAGTCAAAACCACCACCACCACCACCAGTCAAAAGTAGGGATCAGAAGGCGGGGCTTGATGGTGGCTAGGGTGGTGGTGCAGTGAGGTTTGCTGTCAGCAGTACCACAGAATACATGGCAAAGCAGATACAGGGCAGAGTTCCAAAATTCGGAACCACAAAGGTAGGAAGATTTTTAAAGTTTGAAGGCTTATAGCTAGTGGAACTTGTAGCGAAAGTAAGAAATTATGTACTTTTGAATCTGTAGGACTCTGTAGCCTGGAGCTGAAAACTTGAGCAAGACCAAATGGCAAGACCAAGCAGGGGAGCAGACTCACCACGGAAAAATACCTCAGGAAGCTTGGAGCAAAAGTGGATAATACACTTTGTTGATTTTTGTTTGTTCTAATTTTCTTTTCTTTTTTTTTTTTTTTTTTTTTTGGTATCTGTTACTTGGCCCCCCACTGTTTGTGCACCTCCATTCTGGAGACTAGAAAGGGTCCCTGAGCAAGTGGACAACTCCCACTCTCACCACTGGTGGGTTATTCTGCCACACATTCACACAGATACTCTCAACCCAAGAGCCAGCCCTGAACTTTTTTTTTTTTAATATGAAAAAAGCCAGGAGTGTGGAGAGGGATAGAGAGCTTTAAACAAAACAGGCTGAAAATCAAATTAAATCCTGAGGTACACCATAACAACCAACAGTGGCATCTTGAAATCTCACAGGCAGCTTTGAAGGCAAGAAGCT
>NW_006408531.1:10011184-10011839 GCF_000296735.1 Chrysochloris asiatica
AACAAGAAGAATCACACAAGTCCACAGAGGAAATTGTTAAAGAACTGCTGGAAGAAAATGTGTCTAACATCCTGAAAAATGAAAAGATAAACATTCAAGAAGCTCAATGAACACCAGAAAGGATAGACCTCAAAAGCAAATCACCAAGACATATCATAATCAGGGTCTCCAAAATCAAACATAAGGAGACATTCCTGAAAGCAGCTAGGGTAAACACAAGTGTTACATACAAAGGCAAGCAAGTCAGATTAAGCTGGGATCTCTCAGCAGAAACCATGCAAGCAAGAAGCAAGGGGGAGACATATATAAAACACTGAAAGAAAAAAACTGCCACCTAAGAATCCTTTATCCAGCAATGCTATTAATCAAATACAATGGTGTAATCCAAACATTCCAGGATAAACAGAGGCTAAGGGATTTTGCCAAAGCCAACCCTGCACTACAAAACATACTAAAGGGACTTCTGTGGACTGAAAACCCAAAGAACAGACAACCAGAGATTGACATATGTGGCAGCAACTCCCAGAACTAAATCGACTGAAGGAAGAGTCGAAAACAAAACAAAACTATAAGAACAAACTCAGAGAATCTGGGGGTGTGGTGGTGGTGGTGGTGGTGGTGGTGTCAGTCTATTATCAAAACAATTACAATGTAA
>NW_006408531.1:10020373-10020954 GCF_000296735.1 Chrysochloris asiatica
GGTAATTCTGTTATAGCCGCAGTAGAGAACTTAGACAGGTACATATGTGACTTTGTCAATGGGATACACTCAGGTTCTGTTGTTGTTATTGAGTGCCATCAAGTCGATTCTGACTCATAGTGACCCGTGTAGTGTTTCCAAGGAGCTGTTGGTGAGTTTGAACCACCAACATCACGGTTCAAATCAACCTTTCAACCCAGTGCTGATCCTAGAGCGCCACACCAAGATTCCTTTTGGATCTGTTATTCCTTTAGTATTTTCATATTGATATATAATTCTTTTGTGTTTTCTCTGTTTTTAAAGACTAAATTATAAGCATTAAACGTTGGGCATTAATAAAATGAGATTAAAAAAATTAATTTCCCAAAAGATAATGATATTCTCCCACTATTTGTATGAATTGCTTCATATTAAGTAATATTATAGCTATTGTTCATGTCTCTCATCTTCCAGCGTTCTTCAAAGTATATTCTCATAGCTTGTTCCTCATTTGCTTTCCCTTTGTTTCCATCTAATTGTATACCTTAGTTATACATAATGCTATTCTATTTTTCTGCCTACTAGGTAAGCTTTTTAGCAAA
>NW_006408531.1:10022494-10056919 GCF_000296735.1 Chrysochloris asiatica
TTTTTTTTTTTTTTTAATTCAACTATTCATTGCCCCCCTTTCTTTTCTGGGTGGAGTTCTAAAGGCTAGTCTTAGAGATGCACTGTAGATTCCTGTTACTACAACCTTTGTTCCCACACTAGCCTTCAGAAAAGTGGGGATCGGCAAGTTTTACAAGTCTTGGCAGGCTTCCCATCATACCTAGAGTTCTGTTTCAAGAACATAGCACACCTGTGTTCATGCCAGGCTTATACACAAATATCTCCAATCAGCCACAGTTACAACCATTATGACATGTACGTTTCTATTTGGTTGAGCTAACACCATCCCCTCATACGTTTAATGCTTAAGAACTCTTGGAATCTTTTGGAGGCTGTGATAATGCTTCTTTTTGATGATGTCCTGTAGGAGGAGACCCTCATAAAGGCTTCATATGACCTACTTTCTTCTTTCTCCTTCCCAACTGTGCCACAGTCATTCAAGCTGTTCCTGAAGATGACTCTTGGGTCATTCCATAGTCCCAGACATCTTCTCAAAGCACCTTTTTCTTCCTCCTAATTGTTGCGGTTGTGAAGTCAGATCCAACTTATAGTGACCCTGTGCACAAAGGAGCTCTGGTAGCACAGTGGTTACAAATCAGGCTGCTAACCTCAACGTCAGCAGTTCGAAACTACCATTGGTTCCGTGGGAGACAGAAGAGGTGTTCTGCTCCCATAAAGATTTACAGCCTCGGAAATCCTGTGCAGGGTCACTATGAGTCAGAACCAACTCCACGGTGCTTAACAACAACAACATGAACAACAGAATGAAGTACCTCCCAGTCCTGGACCAATCTCACAATTTCAAGAATTTAATTTTCTTTTTAAAGGCTCTCACAGCCTTCTCTGTAACCTATGACTTGTTTCTTCCAACATAAAGGGCAGAGTACAATATGATTCTTCTACCTCCTCTTTTTCTGTTATAACTCAGAATAAGCGTATAGGCCCTTCTACTTTAAGATGGTGTCATTAATCACTATGAAAATTTGGTGGAGACAATGTTAACAAGCTTGAAAATATACCCAAAAAATCAAGAAATTTAAAAATTGCCTGAGTAATTTTCCTCAGCATATAATTACTGACTCCATTTTTATCCAGTATTCTTGGGAGCCAGGGTGAAGTCTTTTGGAATTTTTGGTGTCTTCTACAACCTACTTTCTAACCTTTGTTCATGGCGTGGGGTTTCCCTGGTTGACTAATCTGATGTTCCTACAAATGTCCTGTGGTTAGATTCCAAAGATTAGGAATACTAAAACTTCCTTCTCTGCACTTAAGGCTATTCTACTCTGAATTTGCAGGTTGTCCTCACAGTCTTTCAAATCTGTTGTTGTTGTTGTTGTTGTTAAGTGCTGTAGAGTTGGTGACAACTCATAGTAACCCTGTATAGGATCTCCAAGGAATAGCTGGTGGGTTTTAACTGCCAACTTTGTGGTTAGCAGCCTAATGCTTACCCTCTAGAATCATACCAGGACTCCTCAAACCTGTTAGTCTGTCCTTTTTCATTCCTATCACCTCAAAGGTAAAACAACCTTTCTTATTTGCTCCCTAATGACTATGACCTTGGAGCTAGTCTGTCCTTCCCTGACCAGTAGTTGTTGTTGTTAAGTGCTTTTGAGTCAGTTCTGACTCATAGTGACCATGTGTAGGGTTTCCAAGGAACGGCTGGTGAGTTTGAACCACTGACCTTGCGATTCAAACAGACCTTGCAGTTGAGTGCTTCTCCAACAGTACCACACCAAGACTTTTAGCAGTTAGTATTCTAAACAATCTGCCCTATACAATGCCTACAGCACACTCACCAGCCAGATCAATTAAGTCATGATTATAACCAATACTCGTGTTTCCATTGCTCTTTAAATCCCTGGACTCTATGGATCCATCTTACTAGGAGCCAGGACCAGCTACTTCATTAGCAAGGCCTGGTGCAAAATGAAATTGTGGGATCTTTTGTTCAAAACTTGTTACAAATGTTAAGACTACAATGTGGCACATTATAGCAAGGGCAGAGCTCTTTGGGTGCAAGACTCTGAGTCTACACAGGTTTTACTCCCAAGAAGTTAATCCTAACAGGAAGAAGACTTTCTTGAATCTTGTTCTTCTGACAGTCTTCAACTTTGTGATCAGACTTGCCTCATGTTCTCTCTTTGGCTAACATTACAGGCAATGTGCAAGAAGGGAGACTAATATCTCTAGGATTAATGAAGAACCTAGTCCTACTCAGCACAGTTTGTTGGTTCTATCCATTCTCTTAAAGCCTTGCTTTGGCTGATGATATGGAGCTTTTCCACCGTCTCTTGTCACAGATGTAGTCTATTTGATTTCTGTGTATTCCGTCTGGTGATGTCCATGCTTATAGTCAACTTTTATGTTCTTTAAAAATGGTATTTGGGGCCAGTTTCAAGGGGCAGTACCAGAACTCTGAGCTACATATAAAGGAATATTTAGAAAGTTTGAAGGCCAAGGCTTACAGCCAGTAGAATTTTTAGCAGAAGCAAGAAGGGTGGAGTTTTCTGATCTGTTGCAGCCAGCTGGCTCCCATAGTTTCTATCTTGGGTGTGATGGACTGGATGAAAGATCGAAGGAGCACTCTCACCACAGAGATATGATGATCCTCGGAGATAAAGGTGTTGACAATTTTTTTTACCCTCTGTTCATTGATCTCTCACTGTCTATGCACCTCCACTATGGTGACTACAGGGGTTGCCTGAGCAAGTGGACAACCCCCAACCCCTGAAGGCTGTGTTACATATAAACATGGATCTGCTCAGCAAAGATCTCTGGACCCAGAATTGAGGAAGTGGGAGGAGTCAACAGGAACTGCTTAAAATAGAATCATCTCCCATAACAGCAAAGCCAGCCAAGAAAGGGGTGTTAAAATCACGCTCACATTTTGCCACAGATTGCTTTTTCTTTTCTTTTATGCACTTATAGACTGTAGTACCAAATCTGTTTTGGTTTGGTTTTGTTTTGGCTATTGCTGTTTTGTTTTTTGGTCCCCCTTTCACCTTCAAGGGGCTCTTTCTCTCCCTATGCTACCCAAGAAGAGACAGCAATTATGGTCATACAGGGAAACTACAATCATACTCTGTAAAATTCTACCATCCAGGCAAGAGCCAATACCAGCTGCTATACACCAGATAGACAGCCAGTACCTGCTATAGTTATTCTGAGATGATTAATAAGGAAAGTGAAAAGGGAAGCCCATCTCGTGATCACATCTACCTGAAGGCAATCAGAAAGCTCAATAATACATCAACATACATTCATCTATATAATTATTGAAAACCTACTTATTGAAGATGTCCAAGAAACAACTGACCATTTTGGCACATGTTCAGAAACAAGATAGAGTAACTGACACACACACACACACACACACACACAAACTACCTCCAGAGGTAGAGGAACTGCCTGAAAAGGAACTTAGGAGAAAGAAATTGAAGTGCATCCGAACACTCCACAGAGAGTTTGAGAAAAATAAGGACGAAGTCAGGAAAGTGCTGCAGGAACAATCAAATAAGATAGATACCACATTGGAAACAATTCAAAATCTGAAAAAAGAGGTCTAAATGATTAATTTAAAAATATCAGAAACAAGACAGTACACTGATAGGGCAAAGGAGAAGAATTGAAGAAATGAAAACCAGAACCAATGATTTGGAAGACAAATCTCTGCATACTGCTAAAGATGGAAGAGCAAGCAGAAGAAAAGGATAAGAAAATCTGAAGAAAGTCTAAGATTCATGTGGGACAACGTGAAGAGGACTAACTTGAAAATCATTGGCATTCTGGAACAGGATGAATCACACAACTCCACAGAGGAGATAGTTGAAGAGCTGCTGGAAAAAAAATTTCCCTAACATCCTGAAAAACAAAAATAAGTGTTCAAGAAGCTGAATGAATCCCAGGAAGGATAGAACCCAAAAGAAACTCACCAAGACATATCATAATCAAGCTCTCCAAAATCAAAAACAAGGAGAGAATCCTGAAAAATGGTATTTTTAATGAAGACGTCACTGGTCTTGAAAAATTCTATCCTGTGATCTCCTGCATCATTTCTATCATCAAGACCACCTTTTCCAACTATCTTTCTCTTTCTTTCCAACATTTGTATTCCAATCACCAGTAATAATCAATACACCTTGATTGCATGTTTGATCAATTTCAGACTGAAGAAGTTGGTAGAATTCTTCTATTTCATCCTCACTGGCTTTAGTGGTTGGTGCATAAATTTGAATAATAGTGGTATTAACTGGGCTTCCCTGTAGGCGCATGGATATTATCCTATCACAGACAGCATTGTACCTCATGACTGATCTGGATATGTTCTTTCAGGCAATGAATGCAACGCCAATCCTCTTCAATTTGTCATTCCTGGCACAGTAAACCATGTGATGTGATTGTCAGATTCAAAATAGCCAATACCAGTCCGTTTCAGCTCATTAATACCTAAGATATCAATGTTTATGCGTTCCATTTCATTTTTGACAATTTCCAATTTTCCTAGATTTATATTGCATACATTCCATGTTCTGATTATTAATGGATGCTTACAGCTGTTTCTCTTCATTTTGAGTTGTGTCCCATCAGAAAATGAAGATCCCATGGGCTTTACTCCATTCACGTCATCATGGTCAACTCTACTTTGAGGAGGCAGCTTTCCCCCAGTCGCATTTTGAGTGACTTTCAATCTAAGAGACTTATTTTCTAGTGGTTACGAATCAGGCTGTGAACCGCAAGGTCAACAGTTTGAAACTACCAGCTGTTCCACAGGAGAAATATGAGGCGTTCTGTTCCCGTAAAGACATACAGCCTCGGAAACCCTGTACAGGGTCGCTATGAGTCGGAACTGACTCCACGGCACATAACAACAACAACAACAAATATATGAAGGAGCTCTGGTAGCGTAATGATTACAAATCGGGCTGCGAACCTCAGGGTCAGCAGTTTGAAACTACCAGCTGTTCCGCAGTAGAGAGATGAGGCTTTCTGCTCCCGTATAAATTTACAGCCTCGGAAACCCTGTACAGGGTCGCTATGAGTCAGAACTGACTCTAAGGCACTTAGCAACAATAATATATGACATTGTTTCTCTGCTATTCATAAGGCTTCAGTGACTAAATATCCAGAAATAGTTTGTCACTCCTTCTTCTTAGTTTGTCTTCCTCTGGAAACTCATCTGAAACCTGTACCATGGATGACACTGCTGATATTTAAAATACCTGTGGCATGGCTTCCATTGCAACTCACAAGCCACCAAAGTACACAAACTGACAGACGAGTGGTGATAATCTTTGGCACCACCCAAGAACTCCTTGACTTTCTAAGAGTTGCTATTTACTGTGCTTTGGGCATTGATCAGATGCACAGCCCTTTTAGCCTCTAATTACTCTTTTGTACAAATGAGAAAATTATACCCATCCTCTAGGACATCGGGGACAATATATATGGTGCCTGGCATTCATCATGTTTTCAAGTCATGTGGCCCTCTGCCCTCATTGTTCCTCTTATTGACTTGAACATATAATAATAGCATAAAGTGTTTTACTGTCAATACCATCACTCATCTGTCAATCTATCTTAACGTGGGGACTTGCATGTTGCTATGATACTGGAAATGAAGCCGCTAGTATTTCAAATATCAGCAGGGTCACCCATAGTAAACAGGTAGAACTTCAAGATTAAGACAGACAAGATGGAAGGCCGTGGCAATCTAAGTCTGAAAAAACTGGCCTGTGAAACCCTTATGAATAATAACAGAATATTGTCTGATATGTTGCCAGAAGATGAACCTTTCAGGTTGGAAGATACTCAAAATATAACTGGGTAAGAGCTACCTCCTTAAAGTAGCATTGACTTGAATGACGTGGATAGAATAAAGCTTTTAGGACCTCCATTTGTTGATGTGGCATGACACTAAATGAGAAGAAACATCTACAAGCATCCATTCACTACTGGAATGTGGAATGTGCAATGTATGACCCTAGGAATATTGGAAATTATAAAATATGAAATAGAATGCTTCAAGATTGATACAATAGGCATTAGTGAGCGATGGGACACAAGGGAGTTTGAATTATAAGGTCAGCGATACAAACTCATCAGTGTTTCCCCCTGAAAACCCTATACAGGATCATTATGAATTAGAACAAATTTGATGACGTTTAACCACAACAGTGAATTGAAGTGGACTGGTATTGGCATTCTTGAATTAGACAATTTACTTGAATCCACAATAGATGCCCATGGGAGTCCACCAACTGTTGTCTAGTCAATTCTGAATCATGGCAACCCTATAGTAGAACTGCTCCATAGGGTATCAGAGACTACATTTTTATGGAAACAGACAGCCTCATCTTTCTTCTGTGAAATGTCTGGGGTTTTTTTTAAACCACTAACCTTTCAATTATAAGCATAATCCACTGCACTGCCAGGGGTCTTCCCATGGAAGCATAGGTCAAGAAACCAAATAATATCCTACACTGCACAAGTCTCTTGCAAACGACCTCTTTAAAATATTCAAAAGCAAAGATGCCACTTTGAGGACTAAAATATACCTGACCCAAAACATTGTCTTTTCAATTACCCCCTATGCATGAGAATACTATACTTGACAAATAATAATGAAGACCAAAGAAAAATTGATGCCTTTGAATTATGGTGTTAGAAAAGAATACTGAATATACTTAGGTTGCCAGAAGAATGAATAAACTTGTCTTGGAAGATGTGCAGTCTGAATACTTAAAAGTGATGACCAGACGTAGCCTTACATTTTTTTAGACATGTTATCCGGAGGGACCAGTCCCTGGAGAAGGACATCATGTTTGGTAAAAAGGAAAACCTTCAACAAGATGGATTGACACAGTGGCTGCAAAACTGGACTGAAACATAACAGTGATTATGACGGTGGCATGGGACCTGGAAGTGCTTCATTCCATTATACATTGGGTTGTTGTTGTTGTTATGTATCATGGAGTCGGTTCCGACCCATAGCGACCCTGTACAGGATTTCCGAGGCTGTAAATCCTTATGGGAGCAGAAAGCCTCATCTTTTTCCCACGGAACAGCTGGTAGTTTTTGAACTGCTGACCTTGCGATTCGCAGCCTGATTAGTGACCACTACGCTACCAGAGCGCCTTGTACATTGGGTAGCTATGAGTTATATCTGACTCAATGGCACCTACCAACCTAGCAACATCACTAATAAAGTAGTTGATTCCGACACAGATAAACAAAAACTGTTTTTATAAGTATTTACTTGCATCCCAAATATTGTCATTATAACTTAGTCCCACTATCAAAAGAAATTATGTCTCCCAAAACCAGACAATGAGTTTTAAAACAGAATCAATATGGAATTCTTGTTTTTAAATTATTCCTGTGTATGAAGTGAAATGCATCTCTTTTCCACATGAAATTAGAAATGTAGACTTGTGGTAATATGTACTTAAACCCATGGCTCATCAAGTTGATTCTTACTCACAGCAACCTATATGGCAGAGTAGAGCTGATATTAAGGATTTCCAATATTGTAAATCTTTACGAGAGCAAACAACCGCATCTTTTTCCTGCAAAACAGCTGGTGAATTTGAATCATCAACCTTGTGGCTAGCAGACCAGTGCTTAGCCTACTGTGCCACTAAGACTCCTAAATATTTACTATCTTCTTGTTGTTATTAGGTATTGTTGAGTCATCTCCGACTCATATCTACCCTAAATGCGCAATAGACCAAAGCGCTGTCTCTGCCTGAGCCATCTTCACTATTGTTTTTATACTTGAGCCCATTGCAGCTGTCATTATGTCAATCCATGTCCTCCTTGGGAGTCTTCCTCTTTTTCGCTGACCCTCTGCATCACCAAGCATAATGTCCTTCACCAAGGACTGGTCCTTCCTGATAATATGTCTGAAATATGAGAGATAAAGTCTCACCATCCTGGCTTCTAAAGAGCATTCTGGCTGTACTTCTTCCAATACAGGATTGTTTGTTCTTCTAGCAGTCCATGGTACTTTCAATATTTTTCTCCAACACCATAATTCTTCTATGGCCTTATACAGCAATTCTACTATGGTCTTCCTTACTCATTGTTCAATTTTCACATGCTTATGAAACAAATAAAAATACCATGACTTGGGTCAGATACTCCTTAATCTTCAAACTAATATCTTTGCTTTTGAACGCTTGGGCAGAGATCTTGTGCAGCATATTTGCCTAATGCAATATATCATTTGATTTCTTCACTGCTACTTCCATGAGTATTAATAGTGGATCCAAGCAAAACAAAGTCTTTGATCTTTAATTTTAACTTTTAATTTTAAATTTAATCTTATCTTGATGTTATTTATTGGTCCAGCTGTGAGGATTTTTGTTTTCTGTACCTTGAAGGGCAATTCACACTGAACGTTATAGTCTTTAATCTTCACCAGTAAGTATCTTAAGTCCTCTTCACGTTCAGCAAACAAGGTTGTAGCATCTGCATATCGCTGGCTGTTAATGAGTCTTCCTCCAATCCTGGTGCCATGTTCCTCTTTATATAATCCATCATCTTAGATTATTTGCCATGCATACTGATTAAGTAAATATAATAAAAGAATGCAACGCTGATGCTCACCTTTCCTGATTTTAAACCATTCAGCATCCCCTTGATCTTTTTGAATGGTTGCCTCTTGATCTATGTACAGGTTCCTCACAAGCATAATCAAGTGTTCTGGAATACCCATTATTTGCAATGTATCCATAGCTTGTCATAATCCATGCAGTCAAAAGCCTGTACATAGTCAATAAAGCACAAGTAAACATCATTCTGGTGTTCTCCGCTTTCAGCCAAGATCCATCTGACATCAGCACTGATATTCCTTGTTCCATTCCCTCTTCTGAATCCAGCTTGCCTTTATTCTCTTTGTTCCAAGAATTGCTAACAAATGAATTTATTATATTCTTTTAACCACTTTTATAAGTGCATGGAGAACATCAGGAAAACAAAGAAAACATCTGTTAATTCATTTTGTGAACATCCGAATCATTCTTTATGTTTGAGAAAGTCAGAGTAAAGTGTTTCTAGCAGTGTGACTTCAAAGGGCAAGTCTAGAATGGTCTAACTTTTCCTTGCAACCCTAAGAATAAAAATTTGCAGCTATAACTTAAGCCTGTAGGGCTTTCTCAAAACAGAAATCTGTTGCCTGGACCTAAAGAAATAAAATGACTTAACACAGGCTTCAAATTCCTGAGGTGGGAGTTTTCCATAGATCACAGCAAACTGATCATGCATAGAAGAGCTGACACAGCAAAAGTTGCTAAGGAAAGAAAAGGAGTCAAGCAGAACAGTAAAAAATAAAAAGAAAGAAAGGAAAGAAAAGAAAAAAAAGTGTTACTTTTTTCTTTTTGGCATATATAATTTTTATGAAAGGATTTGTGGTGAAGATTCAATCAGATAACCACCTTTGAAAAACTTTTCAAATACTGGCTTGAAATGGGATTGGACAACATGGTGTTTGTTTGGAACCCCCAATGGGAGCAAATAAATTCTTGGTGATTAATGGCACTTTATGTGCTCTTGGCCATTAAAAACATTTTCTGCTCTTGAGTCACAACGGAAGCTACAGCTTGAATTTTATTGTTCAATTTGCTTTTTTCTTTCCTGGGTGACCCAGCACTGGATTTAGGAGTTGAAAGTTTCAGGCCCCCAAGGGACTGAAAGCTAAGCTGAGCCAATGAGAATAATGCCAAAGATTATCTACCCTCGGTGAAAATGCAGGTTTCAGCAAAGAAAAAGAAAGAAAAGTGATTATAAAGCCTGACGATCTGTAACCGAGACAAAATTTCTGGCTAGGCTGGCTAGATTTGTTTTTTGTTTTTTTTTTAAAAAAAAAAAAAAAATTCCTGGTTGACAATTACTTAAACTCTTCCTTTTTCCTTTTTTGGCATGCTGTTGAAAGGACAAACCAGAGTGTTCCCAGAGAGCTGCAAGAATGAATGAGTCTTCAGAGAAGACACAGCAGAACTAGCTGTTCAAAGCAGAGGGTTGAGAGTTAAAGAGCTTCAGAAAGTGGAGAGAAAGAGATTCTAGCTCAGTAAATGACCGGTTTTGAAGTTTTACTTAGTTTTCTTGTTTGTTTGTTTTTTTAGTATTGTTTTGTTATTTATTTGTTTTTGGGTCGTTTAGAAGTCCCACAACTTGTGATTTGAATCTTGCCAAAATCCTACAATAATTTTGTACTATTTATTCTTCCTGTTCATTTTAGTTCCGATATTAAACACCATACTTGCCATTTTTCACAGTCCTGGCAATGACTGAAAATAGAAGGAACTGTAAGACTTTTTCTGAAATTTGGTTTTCCCAATCCTGTGCATTCTTTTCTCTAGCTTTAGTCTTTCCATCTTGAAAAGGGGGAGAGCATCTAGGCTCAGGGACATACCCGGATAAAGGTGTCAGATTTATAAAGATCAAGAATGAGTATTCTTCAGTAATCTAGGGAGAAAGACAAACACCTCAAGGGCATATTAAATGGTAGTCCTGCTTGTCTCAGATGCTACAGCGGCTGCAATCCAGATGTTTCTAGTATCGCTAGGTCCCTGAGTGGAAGCCTAGGAAATGTACCTTTTATTTGGTAGTTCTATTGAAAGCTTGGGTAGATTCCTCTCTACGTATTTCTCTCTATCACCTCTCCCTCTCTTCTCCCGAGTTTTGTCCCCCATTTCCTGTAAATGGATAAAACTGTAAAGCAAAGAGTAATAAGATCTGAATCTTCCTGCTGGGGCCTTGATGAAGATAAATTAGACATTGACAGTCAAGAAACAATGGAAGGATCTCCATGACAGAGGCCAAACTAATTCAAAATGAAAATCATCAATTTGAGCGTGCTCACGTGTTACTTAAAAATCAATGAAAAAACAAAGTAAGGGAACCCTAAAGCCATTTTAGTGCCCCTGCTTTTGCACTCAGCTCTAACTTAGCATACTGAAATATCTTGGCACTGAAAACCCAGTCAATCATCATTAATAATGATATTTTTATAGTACTTTAAAATTGGAATTTCCAGAGTCACTTTGATAGATTCCCTGTCACTACTTTACCATTTGCATAGTTTTTTTCTGGGTTGGATTTCTAACTTCTCCCCTCCCTCACTACATTTAAGGAAGATTGTTAACAGGAAAAAAAGAAGAAGAAGGCATTTTTATCTTTATTATTGAAAAATTCCTAAGAGAATTTTTCACAACTTGACCCATGCTATGAATCCCTTCCTAATGAAGAGGGTAATTTAGTGAATTGTACAAGGACCTTCAACTTTAATGATTCTAGGACTTAAGTTTACTTAAGGAGTTAAAACAAATACCTGTCTTTTACCTTCAGATCTGGGATAAGAGCTTACCGAGTTTGCACAGAGATGAAAAAGATTAGACGCAAAGGCTGGGCTGTTGTTTTCTTTGGTGCACAAACATCTCAAGCAACTTACCTGTTTGTTTATCGTACTATAAACCTTAGAAATTGCTTACTTTCTCTAGTGACCTTTCTATAAAGTTCAGAAATAGTCCTTAAAAAATTCAATGCAATAAGATATAAATAAACCAGTTGAATTTTCTTCTTCCTCTGGCTTTATTTATCTGTCTCTCTGCCTCCCTCTTTCATACATACTCAGACACACACACACACACACACACCACTGAGCATGCCTTTGTTTTTCAAACTACAGATAAAATGTCATTTTCTGTTGCAACTTCCACAAAACCATCCAAACTTATGAGCTACCTTGGCAAACTCCAACATGGAAAGGGAACTCTATCAGTACATGTTTAACCTCTGAGCCAAAGAAAGCCTGAATTTTTCAAAAGTTTGTATCTGTTTTGTTTTTTTTTCCTGTAACCAGAGGTATTACACATGTCCATATTCTTGCCCTTTGAGAGGCTGCAAAGGAATTTTTATCACTATTGGGGGCTAATACTGGTGGTGAATAAAGCAAATTCCTGCCCTGGTGTTGAACTAAAAAGGAATAAAATTCTTGGATGTATCAAGTTTCTTTGTCAAGCAAACAAAAATAAAGGGATCTAGTTTACTGGAAGAGTTGCAGTACTCATTAAAATTGATGGCTTCGAAGATTCTGTGCCTCTTCTTTTAACCAGGGCCATCAGCCAAGAATCTGCTGTGCTGTTAAAGACATCATGTTACTGGGGTGTTGTAAAAGAGACCAGTGCTGTTGCCTTTGCTCACCCTTCAAGATTTCAGTGTGACAGCAAGAAGGGCTGAAGTAACTCGTGGAGGATGAACTAGGCCATTTGGTCAAAGGGCATCCATGGCATAGGACTAAATAAGATACAGCCGGGTATTTTCCATCCCTGATCATCAAGTTCAGAAAAGAAAGGAAAGGAGCTGGATTAGCATGGGGCGGAGTTCGTTTTTTCTTAGAAATGTACTACTCTGCAGAAGTGTGTCTTTATTTTTGGCACAAATTGCTGTAGCAAATTACATAGCTTATCAGATGTGGTTTGTTGGGCTCAGTGGAGAAACCACTGCAGGGGCTTTTTCTTACTGTTGTTCGCTCACAGTTGATAGTGCAGGAATAGGCTTGACTAGTAAGTGCTAACAATATTTGTGAGCCAATTGAACTCACATTACTCCAACTTTATAAAGTAGACCTTGGACCTAAAAAAGATTTCCATTCTGACCTAAGAGATGCAAGGTACAAAGTTTGAACCTCTGTATTACAGATTAGCAATGTACCCATGTCAATCTTGGGAGGAGAGAGGGACAGAGAAAAGTAAGAGGTCAGATAGTGAATAAAGACTTTCAGATAGAACATCTCGTTACCTCTTGCCAACCCTCTCTCATTTTGGCTACATACATGGACTTGGCATAATACAGTTGTTGTTTGTTTGTGACCATTAAGTCATTTCTGACTCATAGCAACCCTCTATTGGTTTCAGAGACCGTCTGGTTGGTTTGAACTGCCGACCTTGCTGTTGTTATTAAATGCCAACGAGTCATTCCTGACTCATAGCGACCCTGTATAGGGTTTCTGAGGTGTGGCTGGTGGATTTGAACCACTGAACTTGTGGTTAACAGTCCAGTGCTTATCCTATAGCACCACACCAGGACTTATGGTGGGTTTAAACTGCTAACTTGAGGTTACCAGTTCAGTGCTTATCCCACAGTGCCACACCATAACTCAGCTAGGAGAATGTAAACAGAATGATACTCTTGATATACTGATCATTTCCATTTCGAGCTTGAATATGCAGAAAAGTAGACTGAAAGCATAATTTTACATTATAGATTTTTCTAGAGTCAAATGCGATATTCGTTTATTCATCAATTTATTCATTCATTGATTCAAAAGTAAGGTCAAAGTAAAAACCAGGACTCAAGGAATCAATTTTATTAAGCGTTCAAGACAAGGCAATAGACAAGTCAGTATGTGATCTAGGAGTACAGTGTTACATCACTCAATAGCCTAAAAGGAAAAGGGAAAAAGTCAGTATGAAAGGGGAAGAGATTAGTAAGAAATAACATCTGAAGAGAGGTAATTTTTAAATGAAAACTTCAATGATACATTAATTTTCAAGTAATTTTTAACATTGGACCACTTTTTCAAATGACATATTACCCAAAAATCCAATGCAGAGAAGAAAAGAATAATAGAGCCCACCTGTTTCCCCTCCACTTCCCATATTCTTCCACTGTTTTTGCCCACTCTCCAAGACATCTCAGTGGAACCCTAGCAGCTTAAAAATCACTGGTAGAGAGTACATAAGGAAATGCAAGGCAGGCTTCTGGGTATGAAGAAACACATGATTAAAGGTATTTAAATTAAAGGTGGTGATATTAGACACATGTTAGCTTGTGTGATGAGGAGGGCAATATACAAGAAGAGGGAGGGTGGCAGAAGAATAATGAAGACACAGGGAGGTGTGCATGGACTAAAAGGGATAGATGTAAACAGTGATATATACACAATCCTGGAACAGCAGTGTTCTGGGCATAGACACTTGGATTGACACATAGGCTGAACGGGTAAGGGAGGAAGAGTGAGACATATACATATATCACAAATATATAAGAATTAGTAAGGAAAATGAAACTGTTTTTGATGGTCTCCAGGGGTGGGAGGGGAGGGAGAGTATCTCACTGGTTATAGTGTAGATACATGCTAATTTGGGTGATGGGAAGGATAACATACAAGAAAGGGAAGGGTGATATACAAGAAGAGGGAGGTTGGTAGAAATATCATGAAGACAGGCGAAGACACAGGGGGTATATAAGGGCTAAAGGGGGTCTAGGTAAATATTAATATATATACAACCTTGGAACAACAATAATCTATGGGCAGATACATGAACAGAGACACAAGCTGAATGATTATGGATAGAAGAGTAGAATGTTTGTCTATATGTGTGTATGCATATATGTATATACCCATGTGTGTATATATATATGTATGTACACATTTATATGTCCCACAGAGGAAATTGGTACATGAGTATTTACCTTTTTTGCAAACATCACTGTGAATGTGATAGTGCCTATAGCAGGCAAGAAGATGAAAACTAAATATTATCAAACATCTTAAGGCAATGAATAGCTGAGCCTAGGGACTCAGGACCATAGTCTTGGGAGACACCATGGCCAATTGGCACAACATAGTACACAAAAACATCCTACTTTGGTGAGTAATGTCTGGGATACTAAAAGCTCATAAGCAGCTATCAAGGTGCAACTATTAGTCTCGCCATGTGCCAAAGAAAAAGAAGAGATGAGAATTGAAGATGCTCGGAATCAGTTTATCCCAGGGACTAATGGAACATGTACACATCAGTCTCCACAACCCTGAGACCAGAAGAACTAGATGGTGCCCAGCTACTACTACCAACTGCTCTGAACAGGATCATATTAGAAGGTCCTGGATAGAGGGGCATAATGAGTGGAACAAAATTCAAAATTATTCTTTTAAAAAAAAGAGCAGGCTTACTTTTCAGAAAGAGAATGGAGGAATCTGTGGTCCTCGACACCCTTCAGGTCTGCCAAGGAATACACCTTCTTTCAGCCAAGCAGTAGCAGGCATAGAGGGGGATCAACTTTTAGCCAAGCAGTAGGTGTAGTAGATGTAGGGGCAACACAACACTAATAATCTATGTTCACTATGAATGATGGAATGGTCAATTATTCCAAATCAAAGGAGCAGCATGTACCTAAGGAAAATGGTGAGAAGGGATGAGAAGGTGGGTGAAAGGGAAATAGGAGCCCAGGGAGGAAGCAGATGACTGTTGTTCCAAGGAGGAGATTGCAATCAATGAGATGAAGCAAAGTGTGTTATTTGTTGAATGTCAAATGGATGATCTTGTCTGTAAACCTTCACTCAATCCATAATAAGAAGGAAAAAAAAGGTGGGGGGAGGGGGGTAAGGATGGTAATGACAGACATGTTTTGGATTGGAATAGTGAAAGCAGTTAGGCAAAGTTATCTGGATAAAGTTGATTCAATAGACTGCTGGGAACTACTTAAAGATTGGTAATAATGAGATAAAACACTTAAAATATTAATATGGTAGCCATGTGTTGATGGTGTGTAATGTTGAGTGTAAACTATCGCTCAGTTCACAATAAAAACTTAAAAAAAAAAAAAAATGAAGATGGAAGGAATACATACAGTCACTATACAAAAAAAAAAAAAAAGAAGGCTGACCCCTTCTTCATTACCAATCATGATGTCCTTCCTCAGGGGATGGAGTCTCCTGATACCGTATCCAAAGTATTGAGACAAAGTCTTGTCATTCTCGGTTCTAAGGAATACTCTGGTAGTACTTACAAGATAGATTTGTTTGCTTTCTAACAGTCCATGATATAGTTAATATTCTTCACCAACATGATAATTCAAAGCCATCAGTTCTTCCGTCTTCCTAATTCATTGCTCAGCTTTCTCATGCCTATGAAGCAACTGAAAATATCATGGCTTAGGTAAGGCACACCTTTGTCCTCAAAATGACATCTCTGGTATTTTGTGGAGATTTGACCAGTACAATACATCATTTGATTTGACCACTGCTTTCATGGGTATTGATTTTGGATCCAAGCAAAACAAAATCTTTAATAACTTCAATCTTTTCTCTGTTTATCGTAATGTTGCTTATTTGTCCAATTGTGAGGATTTTTGTTTAATGTTCAAGTGTAATCCATACTAAAAACCTAGTTCTTTGATCCTCTTCAAATAAGCGCTTCAAGAACTTTCAGAGAGCAAGGTTGTATCATCTGCATATCCAGGTTGTTAATAAGTTTTCCTCCATTCCTGATGCCATATTCTTCATATAGCTCAGCTTCTCAGACTATTTTCTCAGCATAGAAATTGAATGGTGGTGGTAGTGATGTGCTGTGGAGTCAGTTTCAACTCACAGCAACCCTGTATAGCGTTTCTGAGGCTGTAAACCTTTACGGGAGCCTAGAGTCTCATCTGTCTTCCTTGGAACAGCTGGTAGTTTCGAACTGCTAACCTGGAGGTTAGCAGCCCAATTTGTAACCACTAGGCTAGCAGAGGTCCTTCATTATATCTTTGTGTGATTGTTTTACTAATACCTTTCTACCTTTAGACTGCATAGTTTCATGAGGCCCAGAACTCTCCCTATTTGGTACCCATTCTACCATTAGAATGGAGCTTTGATTGCACAGTAGTTAAGCTCTCAGCTACTAACTAAAAGTTTGGTGGTTCAAATCTACCAACTGCTCCATGGAAGAAAGATTTGGCTATCTCTTCTGTAAAGGTGACTATCTTTACAGGAAATCCTATGGGGCAGTTCTATTGTGTCTTATGAGGTCACTATAAGTCAGAATCAATTCAATGGCAGGGGGTTTGTTACCACCAGACCTCAGCATAAAAAGGATACAATTGTTGGTGTTGTAGAGTGTCATCAAGTCAGTGCCGATTCATAGCAACCCTGTCTAGGGTTTCCGAGGAGTGGCTGCTGAGTTTGAACGACCAACCTTGTGGTTCAAACTGACCTTGCAGTCCAGTGCTTATCCTATAGAATGACATCAGGACTCCAAGATATACAATTTGTGTTGTTAAGTACTTTCCAGTCGTTCCTGACTCATAGCAACCCTACAAAGGGTTTCCAAGGAGCGGCTGGTGAGTTTGAACCACCAACTTTGTGATTCAAACCGACCTTTCAGTCCAGTGCTTTATCCCTCAGCACCACACCAGGACTCCTAAGGTATACAACAAGCACTCAAATATTTATGAAATTAGAAACTCAGTAAATGAGGATGTCATTGACATTAAGTAAGCAAGAGAAAAGTAGACGACTTCAATTTTTTGCCATATTTTTCCTATGTAGAGCAAGTAGATCTAAATGCAGACTTCCCACCCCAGCTAAGGTAGGGGACTGGGGAACAGTTAAAATGTCGGTGATAGTTGTAACAACTAGGAGGTCAACAGACAGCAGTTGAAACCATGAGAGTTAGTTAGCTCTTCCAAAGAGAGTGAGTGTGAAGACTGAAGAGCACAGTGAGCTGCAGATTTTCATGCAAAAGTCAAATGGAGAATAAGACCAAGTGTCAAAACTAAAGAATACTGCTCTGAGAGTAAATTTGGAATGGTTTGCCATACACCCACACTCTGAGACATTTATAAACTGTGACAGGAAAATCCTCTTTCAAAAAAAGTTTTTTAAGTATTTAAAACATTAAGAGTTTTGGAAGTGGGAATAAAAAAGTAATTAATAAAGAAAAGTCCAATTAATTTTTAAATCCTTGTCTGAATCTTTGATGTAACTTGTAAAACATGTTTAACTGAAACCCCGTAGTGTCCCTGCTGAGAAACATTGACTCGAACAAAAACCTTCTTTTCGGTTTTTCTCCTCTTCGCTACATTTTCTTTGGTGGCATCCCATAAAGCATCTCTTTCCTAGAATTATATAAATCCCATGAAATTCCAGCATTTCATTTACTGACCTGATAGTTATACCATTTCATTTAAATGCTGTCATTTGTTATTTTAGTTGCTGCTGCTATTGTCCGGTTATTTTCTTTTTAAATAAAACTTCTATTTTGATTTGTTCCATTTTTTGGTGTGAATGGGTAGGAAGAAAAAAATAACGCAAAACATTAAATAACTGAAAACATGATTCCACTTTTGGTAAGAAAATTGTTTGTACCTCCCACTTAGTCTTACTTAGAACATAAATCATAAGACAAACAGTTCTTCTTTTTTTTTTTTTTTTCTTAAAAATAATGATAGAGTCAAGGATATTATTATGACAGTCTTACAATGTGGATTCTCTAGGTAATACTTTTCTGTTTAGTCCTGCAAGGAATTATACATATTTTATTTAGAAAGCAAATAGGTATGAATCTGTTACATATAAATGCTATAACTCATATACAAAATTTAATATGAAATTCTAAATTTACTTTAAAATTAACTTTAACAATCATAACAAGGGATGTGAGAAAAGAAAACTTGGGGGTATGAATTAATTAAAAAAAAAAAATTAGTCTGAACCCACGAATGGTATTTCTTGAGCAAAAGTAGTGCAGATACTTCCTGGTTTCAGGCCTCCAATAGTGATTTTTATTCTGAAGGATCCACCAAACAATCAAAACTTTGGATTAATCTGGGAACAAGGCAGAACTGTTGTAATTCTCTGCTAAACCAAAAAGACGACAGGTCTGCTTAAAGCTACTTCCTATAAATGAAATATTTTTGGAACTCCTTCATTCATTCATACATTGTTAAGTGCCATTGAGTCCATTCTGACCCATAGTGACCCTGCTTAGGATTTCCAAGGAGCCGCTGGTGAGCTTGAACCACCAACCTTGCAGCTCAAATGACTTTGTAGCCTGACACATTAGCCCACAGCGCCACACATATGTGTATATATGTAGATGAAGCTCTGAGACCCTTTGATTGTCCACCACTGTGCTAGGCAGAGGAACAGACAGCTCCTGTCCCAAGAAGTTCAAGCCAGTAGGAGATAACACCTTGCAACTCCATTGTTTTAGTATTGCTCTGGTAGTGTTGTTGTTGTTGTTATGTGCCGTGGAGTCAGAACCGACTCATAGCGACTCTGTACAGGGTTTCCGAGGGTGTAAATCTTTACGGGAGTAGAAAGCCTCATCTTTCTCCCGCGGAGCAGCTGGTAGTTTCGAACTGCTGACCTTGCGGTTTACAGCCCGATTCGTAACCACTACGCTACCAGAGCTCCTTGTAGTGGTTATGAATCGGGCTGCGAACCTCAAGGTCGGCAGTTTGAAACTACCAGCTGTTCCATGGGAGAAAGATGAGGAGTTCTGCTCCCGCAAAGATTTGCAGCCTCGGAAACCCTGTGCAGGGTCACTATGAGTCAGAGCTGACTCCACTGTACTTAACAACAACAACAATTTACTTGGCATGTCTGTGATGGGAAATAGTAGACTCTCGGTTTTTATCAGTTGTGTTTATGAGCATATAAAAACTTTATATTGCTATGATTTAGTCTCATTTTCCAAGGTTGACATCATTTTCATTTTGTGTCCACATTTATCCTATCCCTTACCCTAAATTTAGATTTCAGATGTAGCCAACTCACCCATCAGGGTCTTGCTTGCTTCAAAATTTAGCAACAAGCAGAGAGCATCCTGGTGTTCTCCTAGGGAAGATCATGAATATTTTGTAAGAGGAAGAATCATTAGGAACTGAGATGGAGAAGTATTAAACTTGTACCAGGAAGCAGTCTGAGGAGGAATAACTAGAGACACATGATCCATGATTTTAAAAAAGGAGATGAGCAAGAGGATTTTTAAAACTGAAAAACAAAAAAAATCATTGAACACATCATCATTGCTTTGATGGAGCAAGATCAAAATACAATGGGTAACCTGACAAGCAAACAGGAAATATTGTGGCATGCAGACTGCTCCTCCAGGGCTGAGTGGGCCTCTGATGTGTCAGGCAAAGCACAGTCAATTCATGATTTCAGGTTTTCCAAGTACTGGGTGCACACACACCAGCTTCACAACAACCCCACCCAGTCAACAACAGGGAATGTGACTCAGTTTTCTATTTATGTTATGCGCTGTGGGCAAATGCGCCAGACTGCAAAGCCATTTGAACTGCAAGGTTAGTGGTTCAAGCTCACCAGCTGCTACTTGGAAACCCTATACAGGGTCACTATGGGTCAGAATTGACTCAACGGTACTTAACAACAACAATATCCGATATCCTCTAAGAAAAGATGTTTTCTTTGAAAATGTGCAGCCATCCTAATCTAGGAAGATATATATTTTTATACACTTGTGTTTTGTTGTTGATTCATAATTAGGATGATCTTCCTCTGACCGGGTCTTTTGCATACTATCTACTGTCTTCATAACTGTCCTGGATGCCTAACCAGTAAACCAGCTACTGTCAAGGCAACTATGACTCACGGTGGCCCCATTTGTGTCGGAGAGGAACAGTGCTCAAAAGAGCTTTCAGTGGTTCATCCTCAGAAGCACATCTCTCAGGCTTTCTTTCTTGGTCCTCTCTTGCCATGCAGCCAGTTCCCAATATACCCCCATGTTCCCTGGCCATTTTAGCCTGCCTGAATTTCATTAATTCCTCAGCAGGTCTGTGTTCTTGTTGCTTCTATAATAGGTGTTTATTCTGAAACTCAAGGCATCGGCATCCTCCATGAATGTGCTCACTATCCTGAAGTTCAATAAAATTTTAAGTTCTCCAGAAATCTTCACTTTTCTGCGCATCTACAGTCAATGGGGGAGTCCTGGTGTGATGCTGTAGGATAAATACCGGAATGCTGACACCAAGGTTGGTGGTTCAAATCCACCAATCACCCCTCAGAAACCCTATACAGGGTTTCGGAACTGACTCAACAACACTTAACATTATCAACAACAGCCAATGGTAATCAATATTTAGAATCTGAACTTGTTTATTTTTCATCGATTTTTTTCCTTGTTTTCTATGCCCTGTTGTCTCTATTTCTGGTTATTTTATAAGTACCTTGAATGTTCATTGCCTTGTTGCATGTTACTATGCTTAGTAACTGATCAACAAGGATAACCTTAGGAGAATGAATGAATTTCAGTTACGCTGTTGGAGAAGAATAATGTAAATATCATGGACTGCCTGAAAAACAAATAAATATATGTTGGAAGAAGTACAGCCAAAATGCTCCTTAGAAGCAAAGATAGCGAGACTTTGTCTCTCATACATCCAACAGAAGGACCAGTTTCTAGAGAAGGGCATAATGTTTGATAGAGTGGATGGTCAGCAGAAAAAGATCCCCAACAAGATGGATTGCACAGAGCTCTGGTAGCGTAGTGGTTATGAATCTGGCTGCGAACCGCAAGGTCAGCAGTTCGAATCTACCAGCCGTTCCACGGGAGAAAGATGAGGCTTTCTGCTCCTGTAAAGATTTACAGCCTCGGAAACCGTGCATAGGGTCGCTATGGGTCGGAACCGACTCCATGGTCCATAACAACAACAATCAGCAAAGGGCTCGGCCCTAACAATTGTGAGGATGATACAGGACCAGGCAGTGTTTTCTTCTGTTGTGAATAGGGTCACTATGGGTCAGAACAGATTCGACTGCACTTAACAACAACAACAAGTGCAATGTGTGGCCCCTTGGTAAATCAGGATTGTTGTTGTCGCTGTTGTTGTTAGGTGCCATCAAGTTGGTTACATCTGACAGCAACCCCACGTACACAGAATGAAACATGGCCCAGTGCTGCGCGATCCTCACAACTGTTGACGTTTCTGCCTGTTGCTACTGTCACTGTGTCACTCAATCTCATTGGAGGCCTTCCCCTTTCTTGTCACCTCTCCACTTTACCAAGAATGATGTCCTTCTCTTAACAGGGACTAATCCCTCCTGGCAACATGCCCAAAGTATGAGAGATGAGGGCTCATCATCCTGGCTCCTGGGGAGCATTCTGACTGCACTTATCCCACCACAGATTTATTTGTTCTTCTTGCAGTCTTTGGGATTTTAATACTCTTCTTCAACACCATAATGCAAATTCATCAATTCTACAGTCTTCCTTATCCATTGTGCAACTTTCACATGCATATGAGGCTGTTAAAAGGCCATGCCTTGGGTCAGGTGCACCTTAGTCCTCAAACTGAAATCTTTGCACTTTAATACCTTAAAAGGGTCTTGTGCAGCAGATATATGCCTAATACAATACTTCATTTAATTTCTTGACTGCTGTTTCCAGAAGTATTGATTGTGGATCCAAGCAAAATGAAATAATTTGAGAACTTCAATCTTTTCTCCATTTATTATGATGTTATTTATTGATCGATTTGTGAGGATTTTTGTTATCTTTACATAGAAATGCAATCCATATTGAAGAATTGTATTTTTTTTATCTTCACCAGTACATATAGTAAGTTCTCTTTGCTTTCATCAAGCAAAGTTACATCATATGCATATCACAGGTTATTAATGGGTCTTCCTCCAATCCTGATGCCACAGTCTTTTTCATATGATCCAGTTTTTTAAATTATTTGTTCAACACACAAACCTAATATGTGTGTGAAAGAATACAACCTTGGCACACACCTTTCCTGATTTTAAACTATTCAATATCCATTTGTTCTGTTCTAATGACTGCCTTTTGGTCTATGTAAAGGTTGCTCATGAACACAGTTAAGTGTGCTGGAATATCCATTCTTTGTAATCTCATCCATATTTTGTCCTGATCTACACAGTCAACAGTCTTTATATAGTCAATAAAGCACAATAAAATATCTTTCTAGTATTCTCTGTTTTCAGTCAAGATCCATCTGAAGTCAGCAATGTGAATCCTAGTTCCACATACTCTTCTGATTTTGGCTGGAATTTCTGGTAGCTCTGTCAGTGTACTGTTGAAATAATCTAAAAATACTCTTCAGCAAAATTTTAGTTGTATGTGATATTAATAACATTGTTTAATGATTTCCCCATCCCATTGGATCACCTCTCTGGAATGGACACAAATATGGATATCTTCCAAAAATCGTTTGGCCAGGTAGCTGTCTTCCAAATTTCTTGGCATAGATGAGTGTGAGTTTACAATGTTGCATCAGTTTGTTGAAAGATTTCAATTTGTATTCCATCAATTCCTGGAATCCTGTTCTTCACCAATGCCTTCAGTGAAGCTTGGCCTTCTTCTTTCAGCACCATAGATGCTTAATTATGAGCATCAGCCATTTCTTTTTGGTAAAGTGACTGTGCATTCTTTCCATCTTCTTTTGATGTTTTGTTCAACTTTATCATCACTGGCTTTAGTGGTTGGTGCATAAATTTGAATAACAGTGATGGTAACTGGGCTTCCCTGTTGTTAGGTGCCATGGAGTTGGTTCTGAATCATTGTCACCCTCTGCAAAAAGAACGAAATGCTACCTGATCTGCACCATCCTCCCAATGTTTGAGCCAATGCTCCTACTGCTTTGTCAATCCATCTCCTTGGGAGGTCTTCTTCTTTTTCACTGATCTTCCACTTTACCAAGCATGATGCCCTTCTCCAGGGACTGATCATTCCTGATAAAATGTCCAAAGTATGAAAAGTGAAGTCTAAGGAGCATTCTGGCTGTACTTATTCCAATACAGATTTGTTTGTTCTTCTGACAGTGCATGGTACCTTCAATATTCTTCTATAATACATAACTCAAATGCATCATTCTTCTGCAGTCTTCTTTATTGATTGTCTAGCTTTCACATGCACATGGCTTGAGTCAGGCATACCTCAGTCTTCAAACTGATTTATTTGCTCTTGAGCACTTTAACGAGGTCTTGTGCAGCAGATTTGCCTAATGCAGTATGTCATTTGATTTCTTGACCGTTGCTTTCATGAGCATTGATTTTGGATCCAAGCAAAATGAAGTCTTTGGCAACTTCAAACTTTTCACCATTCATCATGATGTTATTTATTGGTCCATTTGTGAGCATTTTTGTTTTGTTTACATTAATGTGCAATGCATACTGAAGGCTACATATAGATATTATATTGTTACAGACAGCATTGTACTTTAAGGCAGATATTGAAATGTTCTTTTTGATAATGATTAGAATGACATTCCATTTCAATTTTTCATTACTGGCATAGTAAATCAAATGATTGTCAGTTTCAAAATGGCCAATATCAATCCATTTCAGCTCACTAATGCATAGGATATGGATTTTTATGAATTCTATTTTATTTGTGACAGATTCCAATTTTCCTGGATTCATA
This sequence comes from Chrysochloris asiatica, assembly GCF_000296735.1. Classification (NCBI taxonomy): domain Eukaryota; kingdom Metazoa; phylum Chordata; class Mammalia; order Afrosoricida; family Chrysochloridae; genus Chrysochloris; species Chrysochloris asiatica. The sequence continues at coordinate 10,046,688 of NW_006408531.1, forward strand.
CTTCGTATGTTTTTCATGTTTTGATTATTAATACATACCTGCAGCTGTTTCTTCTCATTTTGAGTTGTGTCTCATCAGCAAATCAAGGTCCCGGAAGGTTTCCTCCAATGATTTCATTATGGTCAACTCTAAATTGCAGAGGCAGCTCTTCCCTAGTCATTTTCTGAGAGGCTTCCAGCTTGAGGGCCTTATCTCCTGGCACTATATCTGATATTATTCATAATGTTTTCATCTTCTGGCATGATATCTGAAAATGTTCCTTCACTGCTCTTCATAAAGTTTACAGTGGCTAAACACTCCGAAGTACTTTCTGTCTAGTTTTCTTAGTCTGGAATCTCTACTAAATCTGTCTACTATGGGTCACTTTACTTATCTTGAAATTACCAGTAGCATATCTTCCAGCATCACAGCAACACATAAGCCACCAAAGTATGACAAACTGACAGATGAGTGATGGAAATCACACACATATTGCACCACCATCATTATGTGCTACTTACATGTCTGGTTATCCAATGTAATACTGATAGCAACCCTTAGAGGTAGATGTCATTCTCATACTCCTTGGGTTGACAAGGAAAATTTAATTCAGGGAAGTTACATATTTTGTTCAGAGCTATAGAGTTAGTAAGTGATTGTGACAGATGGTATACTTTATTACCTCCTGATTCGAAAGAGTGTCTCCTTTGCCACACATGTAACCATAATAATATAATAGCCAATTAAAAAAAAAAAGAAAAAGATATACATCTTGACATAGTACAACATGTCTGTCTCATCCCCCCTTCTCTTTCCCCCTGAAAGCCCTCACTTGAAAGCCCCAGGTTGTAACCATAACCCAGTAAGCCAGGATTATGCCAGAAAATGTTGCTGCAAACAGTAATGACAGAATCCACTTCTCAGGTTTGTTAATGTGGAGATAACCACACACACTATCTATTTTCCAGTAAATGCTTCATACAGGTCATTTTACTCAGTGGCATGGGAACTTGTTCCTCCTGCCTGCTGAATCAGCCAAACTTGGAACATTGAGTGGATGTGTCAGCCTCCTCTGAAGAAGAAAAATGTCAGTATAAACAATCCTGTGAAAAAAACTAGCCCTTGAGAATCATAAGGCTCACACACCCCTCCATGAGGATCATATGATTTGATACTGACAAGAGCTCTGAGATGTGGATATAGGTAACGTAAATAGTGTGACAATCCCTGATTTACAGGGAAGCAATGAAGGCTGAGAGGAGTTAAGTGGTTTACCGAAGGTTAATAAGTTAGTCAGTGGAAAAGCCTTTACCAGAACCCAGGTTTTTGTTTATTTGTTTGCTTATCAAATTGTGATCTTTCCCTCGCATGCCAGGAGAAAAGGAGTTAAGTGGAAGGAGACAGGGCTAGGACAGGGACAAGAGTGAGGGAACATGGTCCAGAAGCTAACAGGCAGCATCAGCACTGGAAGAAGAACCCTTCTATAAGGGAAGAAGTCTCAGAAAACAACCCAGGAGAGGGAGGGAAGGAGGGGCAGGAAAAGTGGGCACCTGTAGCTTAGAAGTTGGCAAGAGACACTGTTCTCCAATGTTCTTGTTCAGAAAGTAAATGCATTTCAAATGCTGAGGACTCCACATATATTCTGTTAATAATTTACCAACTAAACCCATTAAGATGTTGACAAAAGCTTTTCCATTTACTATGTGTGTCTATGGGTGAATTGAAGCCACTCATTACCTTTATAAGCTCCTGGGCTATTTCTAAATGTCCCAGCTAATCAGCAGCAGCAAAGGTAATCTGGCCCAGCAGTGGATGGAATTTTGGTTTGAATGTACAACTACCTTGGTTTCCACACTTAAGGTGTTTTGCCATGAATTCACCAAGAGACTGTAGGCCCAGGGCTCTGCAGGCTAATTACATTTGCCACAGATGAAGTTTAGGGTGAAACAGGATAGCCCAGCATGTAAAGCTTAATAAAGAAAAGTAAATATGTATTCTCAGAAGAAGTCAATCAAGATGTCGCCAGAGTCCAACACTCAGAGGAAGCCAAGAAGCATAGCATTCTTATAACCAATACTTTTATTCTTTCAGACACTTCTAAATGCAATGTTCCTAAAGAGAAAAGAACAAACTGTCCTTGCTCCGAAGGATGAATGAATTCTTTTAAACCATGATTTGTAAAAAAAGAAAAGAAACAGAACAGGACTCGTTATTTAAAGTTCTAGATTCTTGCTCTAGTCCTGCCATCCTCCCTAACCCCACCCTTAGTAACTGTATCAAGTAGGGTGGGACTGGCTACATATAACTGAAAAGTCAACTAAAGTACTTTAAACAATGAAGATATTAATTGTTTTATATAGCACAAAGCCTGCAGTTCCAGAAGTGCCAAAATGGTTCAGTAGAGAGTTCCATGACTCCAGCAAGAGCTCAGGAGGCTGCCATCTTGCTTCTCTGCCGTGTAACATGGGCATGCTCAACCTTGTAGGCTAACTTCCACCTTGGCCCCAGGCGACTGCTAAAATGTAAATTTCATGTGTTGATGACAAGTCAGTAGAGAAGGAAGGAATGTCCTCCAGTGTGTCTATTTTTTAGACTGAAAGCAAACACTTCAAGAAGCCTGGTCAGACCATGCCACATACCTTAGCATGAACCCAATCATTTAACAAGACAGCTCCAAAATTGACTTGTCCTGGTGTGGCACTGGGATAATACACTGGACCACAAGGTCGGTGGTTCAAATTCACAGCTCCTTGGAAACCCTACACAAGGTCGCTGTGAGTCAGAACTGACTTGAAAGCACTTAACATCAACAATCATGTTGTTGGACTCCTGGTGTGGCACTGTAGGATCAGCACTGGACCATAAAGTCAACCATTCAAACCTTCCAGCTGCTCCTTAGAAACCCTATACAAGGTCATTATGAATTGGTCGACTAAATGGCAGCAGCTTTAGATAAAAATGACTTTACCCTTAGCATCCGATATTTCATACATTGATCTACATTTCTGTGAGCCAAATGAGGATCTATCATCAGGAAGGACTCCTGGTGTGGCACTGTAGGATCAGCACTGGACTGTGATTCATAAGGTCAGCAGTTCAAGCCCACCAGTTGCTCCCTGGAAACCCTATCCAGGGTAGATGTGTGATGGAACTGACTCGATGGCACTTAACAAGAACAACAGGAAAAATCATCAGGAAAGGTAAAGTGAATCAGAAAGAAGCATACGTGGCCCACACTCACATCCCACTCCACCCCAATTCACAGGAGAGCCCTTACTTTGTTGTAGGTATTCACTTGAGAGATGCTTTGCCTCCAAACTGGATTATGCCCTGCACCTAGGAAACAATCGTGATCCATTCAGTCCAGGTAATAATAACATGCAGGAATTTCAATAGCATATAGGAATCCCAAACTATGCTTTTTTTTTTTTTTAATTCATTTTCTTAATTTATATTTGCAATGTTTTATAATGTTCATGATGCATTACCAGAGTAGTGCATGAATATAACTTTTAGCTATGTAGAAACTGAAAAGTTTTATTTTATTTTATTTTAACTTAAAGAATGCACAGTTAAAAAATTTGGAGACAACTGGTCTTGATCAAACTAGCATTTGGAACTGGAGGGGAATAAAATATACAGAAACTTCCACTCTACTGGATTTATGATCATCCAACACTAATGTAACAATGACACACTGAACCTGTGTTTAGAACACTGAGTTTGCAGCAAAACAGAAACTCCCAGTTTACTTTTATTTCTTAATCTCTCAAAGACTCTGACTTTGTTTACCAAAGACAAGTTCTATCATGATTCTCTCTTCCCCATGCTGCAAAGTATCACCTATTTTAATAAGAGGTAAAAGCCCTAGTGTTAAGTGCCATCGAGTCAGTTTCAACTCAAAGTGGCACAATAATTAAGCACTCGGTTGTTACCAAAAGATTGGTTGTTCAAACCCACCAGAGGCTCCACAGGAGAAAGACGTGGCAATCCGTTCCAATAGAGATTACAGTTTAGGAAACTCTATGGGGGTTTAGTCTGTCCTGTGGGGTCACTATGAATCAGAACCAATAGGACAATAAACAACAACTCTGACCTATCTGACTGAAGGTAAAAGTAACTTGCTAGAGAACCCAGGAAGTCAATAACAGCATTTGGGGTCCCACAGTTTATTTAGGAATCCTGGTGTTGTGCTGTAGGATAAGCACTGAACCACCAAGTCAGTGATTCAAACCCAGAGTCACTCCTGGGAAACCCTATACATGAGTCAGAACCAACTTGACAGCACTTAACAACAACAATTAACAGTTTATGTCAATAAGCAATTGTATATCTACTAAGTGCTGAATTTGAGGCTACAAAGCTTTATCAAGATTCCCAGAGTTTATTGTCTACAAGGGCCATCTGGAGAGAGAACAACTACACCTGAGGTTTAATAGAGTCTTCATTGGCCAGCTACAGGTAGACAAAAAGCAGTGCTCTGGGGGCAGAAGCCTGCAGGGGTAGGAGTGGATATCAGGAAAGTCATCTAGGAAGACAGGACCCTTAACCTTTTACTGAGTCTGGAAGAAAAGAGGCGTAGGTCATGTACCACGTTTCTTTCCTGAGAAAAAAAGAGTAATGTGAGGCACTGCTCTCAGTGTGGGGAAGGAGATGGGGGTGGGGGGAGAAAACAGAGATCTCTCTCTCTCTCTTTTGTTTTTCTCTTCAGTGAACCTTATCTTTGTCTCCCTCCAGCTTCATGTGACTCGGAAGGTGTGACCTGGGCGTGCCCATTAAACTAGTGGAATGCAGTGTTTGTTGGACTTCTGAGCAGAATCCCAGTGCCTTTATTTGCACTAGAATGCAGGATCCCTCAGCTGCTCAAGGGCTTGAGGCTCTAAAGCAAGTGTGTCCCAAGAGACTCTTTGAAAACAAAAACAAATAAAAGCAGTATGGCAATGATTTTGATGGATGTGGGAATAGGGGGAATGAGTCAAGGATATAGAACGTAATCTCCTTTCATCCCATCTGTTGTTGTAGGTATCGCATTGGGGTCATGGTATAGATAAAGTACTGAACTGCAAAGTCAGTTTGAACCACAAGGTCAATGGTTCAAACCCACAAGCTATTCCTCAGAAACCCTATACAGGGTCAGTAGGAGTCAGAACTGACTTGACGCACGTAGCAACACTTAGCAATAGGTGTTGCATTAAATTGTTAACATACAAGGTCAGCAAACCCCCCAGTGTGAGAACAATGAGACTGTCCGCTGCCATAAAGATTTATAGTCTCAGATACTCTATATCTTGTTGTTGTTTGTGCTGAGGAGTCAGATCTGACTCATAGTGACCCTGTACAGGGTTTCTGAGGCTGTAACTTTTTACGGGAGCAGAAAACCTCATCTTTCTCCCATGGACAAGCTGGTAGTTTCGAACTGCTGACTTTAAGGTTTGCAGCCCAATTCGTAACCACTAAACTACCAGAGCTCCTCTCACTACAAGTCAGAATTGACTCAATCACAGTGGGTTTGGTTCTTGATTGGGTGTTACAAACAGCCAAGTGCTTGACTACTGGACAAAAGGTTAATGATTCAAATTCATCAAGAGGTGCCTTGGAAGAAAAGCTTGACCATCTGTTTCTAAGAAACCACAGTCTTGAGAAACATATGGAGCAGGTCTACTCGGTACATGAGTTTGTCATAGGTTGGAAGCAACTTGATGGCAACTAACAGTAACAACTACAAAGATGTCCCATAAAGGGTTAAAATGGAACTTGTTCCAAGAACTGAATCACAACATCTGCTATGAGAAAATTGTAACTTGAACCTCAAATCCAGTCCAGTGAGTCAGCACTTTGAAACTACAAACTGCATGAAAGACTGGACTTCCTACTTATAAACATTTCTTTTCCTTCTATTCTCTTACCTTTTTTCACACTTCTTTCTTTCTGGAACTTAATTCAATAATAGCTTAGAATCAGGCTTCCTGCCTTAATTCAAAAATGTTCTGGGTGGTGTAGAAAACGTATCCATCTCATGACTCAGCATGGAGGTTCTTAAAGCCATGTTCTTCCTTCTCTAGTAACTTATAGAAGAAACACAGCACTGTTGCTTTAATTGTTCTTTTGTGAGTCAAGGAGGGAAGAGGTGCACAGAATGAGAGGGCAGACGGTAAGAACAGAATTTTGTTAGAAGCTTTCTTTTTATAAGAAAAAGAAAATTTTTACCATCAAAATAAGAAACCCTTCAAAGGGTTTTAGCTCTTAGTCTCTGGCAGGAAAAAAAAAAAGAAAAGAAAAAAACCAGTTGTGGGAGGTAGAGGAAAAGGAGTTCATCTATATCCAGAATTCTTTATTTGGATGATTCAAAACAAGACGAATGAAAAAGAAATTTCTTTTTACACAGCCAACTCTTATGTATTGTTCAAACTGAGCAGAGAAACCAAAATTTGAGCTGAAGTTGTAGGCACCAGCATACCATTCCAAAGTGAGTACCTGCTCTGATGGAAATAGCCCAAGAGCCATCTGGAACCTTCTTTCACTGCTGGAGTACACATTAACAACTTTATCCTCTCCATAATCCAGGTTAATTTTTAAAAAGAAACATAATACTTTAAAAACAAATGCTCAGGATTTTTTTGCCTCAATTTAAATATAGGACCCGCATCATTTACAAAAATCTAGACTCAGCATCTCTGAATGAAGGCTCTGTATTTCTTTTTTATCAGTTTTTCCCTTTCTCCTTGTTGGGTATGGAGTTTATATACTTCAAATCCAGCCTAAAAAGAGATAAGACTGCAAAGGGGTGACCTTTGCAATTTCTTAGATAATTATGAAGAATAGGAAAAAATTAATATATGTATTAAGTAGTGCCGAAGGGATAGTCACAGTATACATATATTGTACAAATACAGCAAATGTAGCTGCTTGAAATCTCATGAATTTAATACAGACGTCTCAGCCCCAATCATCTTTCTCTTAAAGTGTATTTTCATTTGTAACTGAAATGCTTTATAATTTTTTTACCTGGTTGATTAAAAAACATCTCTCTGTTTTTCCTTCACCCTAAGCAAACATGGTTGTTGACTGCATTGCTGAGTGAATTCCATCCCAGGCCCCACTGTTGGGAGACATGAAGAAACAACACTTCCAAGGAGCCTATGTACTCAGTGTTCAGGCTTGGTTAGATGCCATCTCGAGAGGTTTTAAAGATTAAACAAGACTATGTTGTTCTTCATTGACCTTTCATTCTTTTTTGTGACCGTAACCAGAAAATCTGAAGTTGAGGTAAAAATAACAGGAGGATGAAGCAAACTTGCTGTGTTATAAATGTGTTTTCAATTTTATACATTTTCCCAAAGCTGTAGCTTTACAAAAATAACAAACTAATAGACTCTCAGATTCTAATCAACTATTTGTTTTCCACTGTATTTTTATTTGTTTGTTTTGGCAGATGCTTCCTTTAAAAAAGCATTTCTCTATCCCTTTAAAATATATAAATATAAAGAAAATGAAAATATTATCATTTCAGAGTTCTGAGCAATTTCTTTTTACAGGTTTCTTAGGTCAGTCTTCCATGTTCTATCTTTGTGGTCACCAAAAAAGAGTAACCTGGTTCTGTAGCATGAGCACTGGACTGCTAACCAAAAGGTCAGCGGTTTAACTTAGTTGCACCTCAGAAACTTTATATAGGGTTGCTATGAACCAGAACCAACTCAATGGCACTTAACATCAGCAAAAACAATTTACCAGGCAAAAAGAAAACTATATAGGATTCAGAAAAAAAAAAAGAAAAAGAAAGAAAGAAGATTTAGAAAAATGCCATTGTCCAGAAATGAGAAATGTTGAAATTTAGGAAATAATTGCCTAAATTATAATTTCCTGAGCAACTGCCATAGTGGGGTATGTTGTTGTTGTTGTTGTTGAGAGCCATCAAATCAGTTCTGACCCATAGAAACGCTGCGTAGAATTTCCAAGGAGTGACTGGTAAGCTTGAACTGCCAACTTAGTGGTACAAACCAATGTTGCAGTCCAATGCATTAACCCACACAGCGCCACACCAGGACTCCACAGTGCGGGGTGGCATTTTTTATTTCAGCAAAATGCACATCAATGTCACTCAGTTCTTGGGGTCTGATCACATGACATGTTTGACTTAGTAAAATGGGTCAGGATCGTTAACATCGAGGCAACATGTGAGTCCTAACACATACATTCTACTTTGTGTTTTATTCAAATTGTCATTTCCATTGTAGATGACTTCTGTGACACCGTATGCTAGTATTGTTGTTGATGGCATTGCTACTTATAGTATGTTTGGTGCATTGACTCAAGGAGTTCTCAATCTAGGAGATAAGAAATGTCAAACTAAAGGCGACTACTCTCAGAAGACAAATACACAATGTCCCTTTTCCTTTCTCATAGGCATTAAAGGGGAGTCCTGACACGGCGCTGTTGGATAAGCACTGGACTGCTAATCACAAGGTTGGCAGTACAAGCACACCAGAAGCTCCTTGGGACCCTGATAAAGGGTCGCTAAAAATCAGGACTCATTTGACAGCATTTAACAACAATGGTAGATATTAAAGGATCATCAAAAACCAACCAGCCAAGCAAGAAACAAATACTCAAATACACATAGGAAATCAGTGTGTAATTATAAACTGGAAAGAAAAGATAATGAAAAAACAGTATGTAAGCTGCTTTAATTAATAAGAGCATGTCACAAAAATATGTATTTTCTCAAAATTTAGGAGGCCCTGGCAATTTCCGTCATGCATATTAGAGATGAACAGACAACAAAGTTGAGCCTAAAAAACTGAAGCTCAGAGTAAAATAATGGCAAAACCTTCACATTCCTTCTGCCTGGTGGAAAAGAAAAGCATTTTTAAGCACATCAAACAGACACACATGGGGCCATGTTATTATAGTACCAGGCACAACTACTCAGTAAGGTCTGATCACCTGCAGTTGGTCAGCTCTGCCTTAGTTATGCCAGTTATGATTTTATAGATATTAATTAATTTTGATCTTTCCTGTAAAAAATAAGGTCTTTCTCCCCAATCTCTGTTATGTCATTTTTATGGCTAATCTTCTTGTATAGGTTCCTTGTTAAAAATTACTTTGACCAGAACTGCCTGCAATAATGCAGGTGATAATATATTTTAATTATAAACCAGTAAGGCAATGTTTGCTTAGGTTTTTCAACACTATCTTGATCTTAGCTTTTTGGTCCTTTCTGTCTTTCATTTTCCTTTTTGTTTTTTCTTCCTGAAAGGATTTCCTCCATGAGCTATATTCCTAGGATCTTTAATCCCTTTCCTGACTTCTGTGTCCTCCCTCCTGTATGTATTTGATGAGGTCCTGGAGGGTATGACTGAACTCACAAGTACTCACTCAGACTCCTAAAATGCAAATCCTGCTCCATCACTTATTCACTATTTGGGTGATTTGGGGCAAGCCAATGTCTCACTTTCTTAATTTCATCATTAGTTAATAAAGTATGAATAATAATAGTATCTACTTCACGTGGTGATTATGAAGCTAAGTGAAGTAATAGGAGCTAAGTGCTTAAAACAGTGTCCAGTGTATGGTTGTAGTCGTTGTTTAGTGCTGCTGAGTCAGTTCCAACTCATAGAGACCCAATATAGGATTTCTGGGACGCAGTTAGCAGTCCAGTGAGTATCCTACAGCATCACACCAGGACCCTATTATATGGTTGTTGTTGTTTAAGTGCCATCAAATTGGTTCCAATGCATAGTGACACTGTATAGGGATTCCCAGGAGCAGTTGGTGAATTTGAGCTGCCAACTTTGTGGTTCGAAGTCCAGCGCTGATCCTACAGCATCATACCAGGAGTCAAACAAATGTTTAGACTATCGTAAATATTAAATTTTATTGTTACCTAAAGCATCTCAGGTGGTTTTTAATTACCATTTTAATGCCCACTTATACAGATTTATTAACGTCCTGAATTTTTTTTGCTTTGACTCATCTCCCAATGCCAAAAAAGTTTTGTGCCATTCACAAATTTGGAGACTTTGGTACACACTTCTTCCTTAACTAAAATTCATTCACAAATACTTTCAATAATTAAAACTATAGCCTAGAGAACTAACAAGATGGAGGATCGGGTGGACCTGTAGCAAAGAGCTCCGCCAACAACAACACAGAATACCCGACCAAGCAGGCTCAGGTGATGGTCCCAGAACTCTGAACCACATATAAAGGAATACTTAGAAGGTTGGAAGGCTCACAGCTGGGAGAATTTGTGG
>NW_006408531.1:10059174-10060748 GCF_000296735.1 Chrysochloris asiatica
AATAATAAAAACTATAGCCTAAGAATTGCTTCTTTCCTATTTCTCCATTGAGAAATTGTCTACCATAACCTTCACTTCCTGTTTCTAAATTGGTTCCATGACTATAACTAATCATCCTCCCTCCCCCGTGAGAAAATTATTGGAATACTACACTGAAAATTGAATTTTCAAATACATTCTAAAAATCTACATATACTCCACTCACAGTTTTCTTCTTATATATTTGCAAATTTACATTATAATACAAAGCAATTATTTAGGGTTCATAATTGCCTGTGGAGAAATCATTTCTCTCTCTTCTTTATATATAAGTGTCCAATGATCCTATCTTGGTAATCTGCCTAGAACAAAGAGTCAGAGACTGCAGCCTCCTGGGTTTGTGCTAGATTTCCCCTGAGATTCTGAGTACAAATTGTAATTTGTTTGAGATTACAGAGCAGTTCATGCAGTTCCCCAATTCAGTTCATGAGAAGGATCCTTCAGAGCTTTTGGAAATCTATTTGGTAACTCTGTTTTCTTCTTATTGGTCAGTTTACAGTGGTCAATTTAAAACAGAACTAAGGAATGAATTTAGCAGCATTTAGACAAAGAATGATCTTAAATTGATAACATTTAGATAAAGAATCCACCACTCCTCCATCAGTTGGTTGTACTGTGGTGGCTTGCATATTGCTGTGTTGCTGGAAGCTATGCCAGGTATTTTAAATGCCAGGAGGGTCACCCATGGTGAGTGGGATTCATTGGACCTTCCAGACTAAGACAGACTAGGAAGAAGATGAGGTAGAATACTTCTGAATGTTTAGCCACCGAAAATCTTATGAATAAGAGTGGAACATTATCAGATATAGTGCTGGAAGATGAAAACATGAGTAGCACCAAAATATTGTCAGATACAGTACCGGAAGATGATTTCCTCAAGTTGGAAGTTACTCAAAATGGGCAAAAAAGAGGAAGACGAAACGCCTCATGACACATACTGACACAGTGGTAGCAGCAATGAGTTGAAGCATAGCATCAGTTGGGAGGATGGTGCAGACCAGGAAGCTTTTCGTTCTGTTATGCATAGGGTCACTGTTACTCACAACCAACTCATGGCACTTAACAACAACGACAGAGAAAGACTAGAAAGGGGTGGGGCAGACACACCTCAGAAAAGCAGCATTCAAAGAATGTCTTAGCTCTTCTCAGGGACCAAGAATTTAGCACTCCCCATCTATTCTATTCAGTGTCTGCTGTGGCTTGGCAATCTGCTTACACGTGTAGAAGCTGAAAATGAAAAAAAAAAAGAAAAACCAAAGAGAACTTAGATTCTAGTGGAGAAGGACCAAGATAAGGGAAGAAAAAAAACAAATATATTTATAATTGTGGGTTGAATGTGTGCCCTAAAATTTATGTTAAAGTCCTTATACCTTACATCTATTTTTATCTATTGTAAAATTAATCTTAAAAAACATCAGTTACATTCACATAAAGGGATAGTTGTTGTTGTTGTTATGTGCCGTGGAGTCTGTTCTGACTCATAGCGACCCTTTACAGGGTTTCCAAGGCTGTAAATCTTTACGGGAGCAGAAAGT
>NW_006408531.1:10060938-10073985 GCF_000296735.1 Chrysochloris asiatica
CACTAGAGTAGGAGCATCCTAATCAAACTCATCAAAAAGGGCAAAAGATAAAAAGAGGGGACAGAAACAAGAAAGATACCATGTGACTCTCAAGCTCCAAGTCAAGAAATATCTAGAGTTACCAGTAACTAGAAGGAAGGCATGGGACAGATTCTTTTTCAAGGACTCAGGAAGAATCAGCACTGCTAGCATCCTGATTTCAAACTTCCAGCATTCAGAACTGTGAGATGACAAATCTCTGTTGCTCAAAGCATCCACAATTTGTAGTGATTCAGTACAGCAGCCCTAGGAAATTAATGAAGATAGTGTTGGTGATACATGCTAAGAATGAATTATCAGGCGAGTGTGAGAGGGAAGACAAAATACCTTGGTTAGGGACATCTACCATCATCCTTCCACCAGTCTGTCAGTTTTCATACTATGGTGGCTTGCACATTGCTGTGATGCTGGAAGCTATGCCACAAGAATCTTAAATACCAGCAAGGTCACCCATGGTGGATAGGTTTCAACAGAGCTTCCACACTAAGACAGACTAGAAAATAGGAGAAGCAGCCATTTCTGAATATTTAGACACTGAAAATCTATGAATGGCAGGATAACATTGTCAGATATAAGACCAGAAGATGAGCCCTTTGGTTGAAAGGCACTTAAAACGCATTGAACAAAAATGCAATTGCAGAAGAGCTGTAGCCTCAAATTAGAGTTGATCATGATAATGCAAAGACAGTAAATCTATTGGGACCTTTATTTGCTTAAAAAAAAAAAAAAAAAAAACTCAAAATGAGGAGAAAAAGCTGTAAACATCCATTAATAATTGAAACATGGAATGTAGGAAGTATGAATCTCGAAAAATTTTAGGTTGTCAAAAACGAAATAGTACACATAAAGATTGATGTGCTAGGAATTAGTGAACTGAAATTTACTGATATTGGTCATTATGAAGCTGACAATCATAGGACTTACTGTGGTGGGAACAAAAATTGAAGATGAATGGCATCATATTCATCATCAAAAAGAATAATATTCATATACCAACAAGGAAGACCAGTTAATAGCACTATTATTCAAATTTACATATCAACCAATAAAGCCAGAGTTGATTAAATTGAAGAATTCTACCAAATTATTTAGTCTGAAATTGATCAAACATGCAATCGAGACATATTGATGATTACTGGTGATTGGAAATAACAAGGAAGGATCAGTAATTGGAAAAATATAGTCCTGGTGATAGAAATAATGCTGAAAATTGCATGATAGACTTTTGAGGACTAAAGACTTACTCATTGCAAATACGTTTTTAAACAACATAAAAAAACAACTATACACATAGACCTCTCCAATGGAATACACAAATCAAATTGACTACATCGGTGGGAAAAGGTGGTGGAAAAGTTCCATATCATCAGCCAAAACAAAGCCAGATGGAACACACCATCAATTATTTGTCCATTAAAACAGGTCCACGAGAGCCAAATATAACCTCTGACATATTCTGCCTGAATTTAGAGGCCATCCCAAGAACTGATTTGATGCATTGCTGTTGCTGTTATTGTTAAATATCATTGAGTCCTACCTACTCATAGTGACCCTGTGCACAAAAGAACGAAATTGTTGGTCCAGTCCTGGGCCAATCTCACAATTGTTGCCACACTTGAGCTCATTGATGCTGCCACTTTGCCAATCCATCTTGCTGAAGGTCTTTCTCTTTTTCTTTTACCATCCACCTCAGCAAACATGATATCCTTCTCCAGTGACTGGTCTCTCCTGACAATATGTCTGAAGTATGAGAGATGAAGTTTGGCCATCTTGGGCTTCAAGAAGCACTTTGGCTACACTTCTTCCAACACAGATCTGTTGGTTCTTTTGGCAGCCCATGGTACTTTCAATATTCTCCTCCAACACCATAACTCAAAAGCATCAATTTTTCTATGGTCTTCCTTCTTCACTGTCCAGCTTTGGTATGCATGTGAGGTTATTGAAAATACCATGGCGTGGGTGAGGCACACCTTAGCCCTCAAGCTGACATCTTTGCTCTTCAATACTTGAAAAAGGTCTTGTGCAGCAGATTTGCCTGATGCAATACATTATTTGATTTCTTGACTGCTGGTTCCATGAGTATTGATAGTTAATCCAAAAGAATAAAGTCCTTGACAACTTCAATCTTTTCTCCATTGATAAGAATGTTGTTTATTGGTCCAGTGGTGAGGATTCTTGTTTTCTTGACATTGAGATGTAATCCATATTGAAGGCTGTGTTCTTTGATCTTCATCAGTAAATGTTTTAAGTCCTCTTCACTTTCAGCAAGCAAGGTTGTATCATCTGCATATCACAGGTTGTTAATGAGTCTTACTGCAATCCTGATGCCACATTTTCTTCATAGAACCCAGCTTCTCAGATTATTTGCTCAGCATAAAGGTTGAATACGTATGGTCAAAGAATACAACCCTGTTGCACACCTTTCTTAATTTTAAAACATTCAGTGTTCCTATGTTCTGTTCAAACAACTGCCTCTTGGTCCAGGTACAGATTCCTCATGAGCACAATTAAGTTTTCCAGAATACTCATACTTTGCAATGTTGCCCATAGCTTGTCATGATTCACACAATTGAAAGCCTTTGAGTAGTCAATAAAGCACAGGTAAACATCTTTCTGATATTCTCTGCTTTCAGCCAAGATCCATCAGACAGCAGTAATGATATCTCTTGTTCCATGGCCTCTTCTGAATCTGGCTTGAACTTCTGGAAGTTCTCTGTCAATGTATGCTTGCAGTTGTTTCTGTATTACCTGTAGTAAAACTTTACTAGCATGGGATATCAAAGAGATTGTCCAATGATTTCCGCATTCTATTGGGTCACCTCTCTTTGGAATGAGCACAAATATGGATCTCTTCCAATCAGTCAGCCAGATAGTTGTCTTCCAAAATGTCTTGGCAGAGATGAGTTAGTGCCTTCTGTGCTGCCTCACTTTCTTGAAAGATTTCAATTTTTATTCCATCAATTCCTGGTGCCTTGTTCTTTGCCAATTCTTTCAATGTACCTTGGACTTCCTCCTTCAGTATCATTGGCTCTTGATCATATGCTACCTCTTGAAATGGTTGAACATTATACAGAGGAATACACAGAGACAATGTACCAAAAGGAACTGGTTAATGTTCAACCATTTCAAGAGGTAGCATAGAGAATACTAAATGGTTTAAAGTCAAGATAGGTGTGTGTCAGGGTTGTATCCTTTCACCATACTTATTCAATATGTATGCTGAGCAAATAATCTGTGAAGCTAGATTATATGAAGAGGAAAGTGGCACTAGGATTGGTGAAAAATGTATTAACAATCTGTGATAATCAGATGATACAACTTTGCTTGCTTAAAGTGAGGAAGACTTAATATACTTACTGATGAAGATCAATGTTTAAGACCTTCTATATGGGCTGTACCTCAATGCAAAGAAAACAGAAATCCTCATGATAAATGGAGAAAAAATTGAAGTTGTCAAAGCCTTCATTTTGCTTGGATCCACTATCAACACTCATGGAAGCAGCAGTCAAGAAACTAAATGTCGTATTACAATAGGCAAATCTGCTACACAAGACCTCTTTAAAGTGTTCAAGAGCAAAGATACTATTTTGAGGATTAAGATGTACCTGACCCAAGCCATGATGGTTTCAATAGTCTCAAATGCATGTGAAATTCAGACAATGAGTAAGGAAGACTGTAGAAGAATTGATGAATTTGAGTTATGGTGTTGCAAAATATTGAAAGTACCAGAGACTGCAAGAAGAACAAATAAATCTGTGTTGAAAGAAATACAGTCAGAGTGCTCCTCACCAAGAACGGTAAGACTTCATTTCTCAAACTTTGAACATATTATCAGGAAGGACATTATGCTTGGTAAAGTGGAGGGCCATCAAAAAAGAAGACCCTCAATGAGATGGATAGACATAGCAATGTGCATAATAACACAAGACTGGGTGTTTTCATTCTGTTGGACATGGGGTGGCTAGGAATTGGAACTGACTCAACCGCACCTAACAACACCATCAAACCAGCATTCTTTGATCTTGAAAGAGTAATTGTCTCTACTGAACAATAAGAGGACCTTTCCTGGTAGGCCATATAAATCACAAGCAAGAAATGGATGAACTCGAAACACACAGAAACATTGAATAAAGAGTTTAAGTGAAAGATCCATATTTCAGGGAATCAGAGGTAGCATTAGAGTTTGCAAGCAAGAACATATGACTATAGCATGCTTGGAAATAGTTTTCCCCATGAACAAAGATTAGCATTTTTGTTCCATGGCCAAAGTTCTAGCACTAATGGTGAAGAGAGCTGTTGACTCTCCCCATGGCCTCAGCTTCCATGGTTGCATGCAGACATGTCTCCAGTGTTGGATAGCTTCAATATCTGTGTACTACAGTCCCAGGTTTCTGTGGTAAATCCCTTGCCATTTCCAGGCATATTTCCTGGGGGCCAGGGAGAGGGGAGATTTGGAGTGTTACAACAATTTCTCTTTAAATACCACAAACGACGACTATTACTCTCATGAACATTCTTTATTACATGACTGTGAAAAGAAAAATTTAATAGTGCATTTCAATAGACTTTGATATATTTACAAAGGAATTTAAAAGCCTATTCATTCTCATTCTGAAAAATACTAATCTGGGTCAGACTTGTTTCTGTGCTTTTTATATAACAAGGGAAAAATTATATTCTACATACATTAATATTTATGCACTTTGCTTTTTAAATGCCTAAAGAGCCATAAGGAATATGTCATTTTTGCAGGATCAAGGATAAATAGCAGAATGCTTCATTCTTTGTGAACACATACAATAAGCCCAAGATCAGAAAGAACCTTCTTTAAAGGAATTCTCCTCTTCTCTTTAGTCTCTTTCAGAACTATTTACACAAACTAAAAATTATTACTCCTGGAAAGTGTGGGTAGTAACATATGAGTGATGTAACCCAATCACTAATGACAATCCGATGTAACATAATAACATAAGTGGGGATCAACATATCTTCACAACTCAGCAGATGGAGTACTCAGGAATCAAATCAAGAACATCTGTGGAAAGAGACAATGGAGCTTAATATCATCACTCAGAACAAGGCCAGGGGCTGACTGTGGAACAGACCATCAATTGTTCTTTGCAAGTTCAAGTTGAAGCTAAAGAAAATTGTTAAAAGTCTACAAGACACAAGGTATAACTTTTAGTATATCCCACCTGAATTTAGAGACTATCTCAAGGATAGATTTGACTCATTGAATAACAAAAACCCAGATGAGTTGTGGATGACATCAAGGGCATGATACATGAAGAAAGACAGGAAGCAAACAAAAGACCAGAGTGGATGCCAGAAGAGATGCTGAAACTTGCTGTTGAGCATAAAGTAGCTAAAGTTAACAGAAGAAATGAGGAAGTAAAATAATTGAACAGATTTTCAAGTGCCAATTGGGAAAGCAAATAAGAGATAAATTACAAGGAAATGTGAATTTGAAAACCAAGAGGCAAGAACAGGTTCAGTATTTCTGAAGTTAAATGAACTTAGAAAATAGGAAAAATTTAAGCCTTGAGTTACAATACTGAAGAATTCTATAGGCAAAATATTGAATTACACAGGAAGCATCAAATGAAGATAGAAAGAATGCAAACAGTCACTGTATCAAAAAGTATTGATCAACATTCAACCATTTCAGGATGCAGCACATGACCAAGAACTAATAGTGTTGAAGGAAAACGTCGAAGCTGCCCTGAAAGTATTGGTGAAAAATAAGACTTCAGAAATGACAGAAAACCAATTGGAATGCTTCAACAAATGGGTGCAGTACTAGAAGTACTCACATGTCTGTGCCTAGAATTTGAAAGAGCTCCATATTGCTGTCCATTCCAAAGAAAGGTGACCCAACAAAATGCGGAAATTATCAGACAATAGTATTATTATCACACGCAAGTAAAATTTTTATGAAGATCATTTTAAAATGGTTGTATCAATACATCAACAGGGAGCAACCCAAAATCCAAGCCAGATTTAGAAGAGGACATGAAAATGAGGGATATCAGTGGTGATATCAGATGAATCTTGGCTGAAGGCAGGGACTACCAGTCAGATGTTTATCTGTGTTTTCTCACTCATGGAAAAACATTCAACTATGTGGATCATAACACACTATGGATAACATTGTAAAGAATGGGAATTCCAGGACATTTCTTTGTGCTCATATAGAGTCTATACATAGTCCAAGGGGCAGCTGTTCAAACAGAACAACTGCTTAAACTGTGGTTTAAGATCAAGAAACGTCTGTGTAAGAGTTGTAGCTTTTCTTTTCCTCAGTTGCCAGTGAGACCCTCACTTCATCCAGGGACTAGCCCTCTGCCCAGCAGCCAGCACCCCGGCACTCCTGCACCATGGCCCTGCCTCTGATTTCACCTCCGTCTACATGGCTCTCAAGCCGCACAAGGATGAGGTAATTGTGGTGGAAGATGAGATCAAAGCCCTCATGTAGGGAGCCACAACGAATATTGAACCTTGCTGGCCTGGCTTGTTGACAAAGGCCCTGGCCAACATCAACATCTACAATGTAGGGGCAGGTGATCATGCCTCAGAAGTGTACACTGTCCCTTCCATCATGGCTATCTCAGTTGAGGAGAATAAAGTGTAAGCACATGAAGAAGACTCTGAGAATTTCAATGATGACATAGGCTTTGGTTGGTCTTTTTGATGAAATCCCTTCTGTAACATGTTCAATAAAAAGCTGTTGTTAAATGCCACGGAGTCCGTTCCAACACATAATGACCCTATATATGGTTTCCAAGGCTGCAAATCTTTAAGGAGCAAAAAGCTTCAGCTTTCTCCCACAGAGCTATTGATGGGCTCCAACCACTGACCTTGTAGTTATCAGTCCAGTGCTAATCCTACAGTTCCAAAGTTCTCCCCAATAAGAAGCTGAAGTCATTTTTTTTTTAAAAAAAAGAAAAAGAATTGTATCCTTTCACCATACTTATTTAATCTGTATGCTGAGTAAGTAATCTGAGACACTGAAGAAGGCTGCATCAGGATTAGTGGAAAACTCATTAACAACCTTTCAGATGACAACCTTGCTTGCTGAAAGAAAGAGTACTTGATGAATATCAAAGAGCACAGCCTTCAATATGGATTACACCTCAACATAAAGAAAACAAAAATCCTCACAAGTGAACCAATAAGCAACATCACAATAAACAGAGAAAATATTGAGTTGCTAAGAATTTTACTTTATTTGGATTTGCAATCAATGTTAACGGAATCAGAAGTCAATAAATCAAATGACATATTGCATTGGGCAAATCTCCAGCAGAAGACACCTTTAAGTATTAAAAAGTAAAGATGTCACTTTGGGGACTAAAATGCACCTGACACAAGCCATGGTATGTTTAATCACCTCATATGCATAAGAAAGTTGGACAATGAATAAGAAAGACCAAAGAAGAATTGATAGCTTTGAATTATGATGTTGGCAAAAAAAAAAAAAAATTAATGTACGTGGACTGCAAGAAGAATGAACAAGTTTGTATTGGCAAAAGTACAACCAGAATTCTCCTTAGAAGGGAGGACGGTGAGATTTTGTTTCATGTACTTTGGACATGTTATCAGAAGTGCCAGTTTCTGGAGAAGGACATCATGCTTGGTAAACTTATTGTTATTTTAACTTTTGTTGAGTTGGTTCTGACTCATAAGGACCATGTATAGGGTTTCTGAGGAGTGGCTTGTGGGTTTGAATCACAGATCTTGCAGCTAGCAGTCCAGTGCTTTTCCTACAGTATCACAAAAAGTAGAGGGTCAGTTAAAAAGAGGAAGACCCTCAATGAATGATGGATTAATAAAGTGACTGCAACAATGTGTTCAAATGATTATGAGGATGGTGGAGTGTGGAGCAATATTTTATTTTTATGTGGAGTCTCCATGAGTCCAAAACAAAGTGACAGAACCTAACAACAACAAATAATTCAGGATTTACTTATAATCCTTATTTTTAAAGTTATCTTAAAAATAAGCTTTAAGCCCATCAAGCTTAAAGATATTGGGCCAGGTATAATCAAATCAGATGTGTCCAAGTAAGAATGCACCAAGAAGTGAACTACACTGAGAGCTGATAGAGCATGCAACCACTGCAGATGCTTCGTGGATGTTGTTGCCAGAAATGCTTTCTCGAAGAACCAATAGAGTGCATTTTGAGGTAAGAAAGAAATCACAAAATCTTCCTTACCTCTAAATGAGTCCTGGTGTGGTGCTGTGGGTTAATTCACAAGACTGCAAGGTCGCTTTGAACCACAGTTTGTCAGTTCAAACTCATCAGCCATTCCTCAGAAACCCTATACAGGGTCGATATAAGTCAGAACTGACTCGACAGCACTTAACAGCAAGAATATATATAATGACCATGCATAGGGTTTTGGGTTTTCAAGGCTGTAAATCTTTACGGGAGCAGAAGCCTCATCTTTTCCCATGGAATGGCTGGTAGTTTCGAACTGCTGACCTTGAGGTTAGCAACCCAACTCATAACCACTATACTACTAGAGTTCCATATATACATATATATATTTACTGAAGATTTACAGATAATTTCATCAGTTTTACATTCGTCAAATAACATACTTTGTTTCATCACAAAGACTTCAATCCCCTCCATAGAACAACAGCTATCTCACTTCCTCCCTGTGGCTCCCATCTCCATTCTACCCATCTTTCCATCCCTTCTCACTTTTGTCTTTAGGTACATGTTGTTCCTTTGATTTTGAATGATTGACCATTACATCATTCATAGTGAGCATACCTTACCAGTGTTGTTGTCCCCGCTGCATACCTATCTACTGCTTGGCTAAAAGATGGGTCAGCAAGATGAGTTCCTTTCCAGACTGAAGGATGGTTGAGGACCCTAGTCTCTTGTTCCTCCATCTCTTTTTAAAAAATAATAATTTAAAAAAAATAATAATTTTGACTTTTGTTTCACATAAAAAAGTTGTACATATTAATGAGTCAATAAATACTTTTGTGGCTATTCTAACACATCCATGTGAAATCACCTTCCTTGTTACATGCTTTAGTTTGGTAAATAGAAACAAGCCCCACCTGCCTTCCTGTGAGCCATAGCAATCATTGTGTCTGCCATCAGAGATGGGCAGGGAAGCAGTATTAGGTTAAAAGGGTCCTGGGTTGTTCTGTGTCATATTATTTTCATGAACCCAAAATCGTGTTGGAATTTTGGATATCACTAATCTAATTTTTAATTACTTGGTTCCTTACAAATGATTTTGGAGCATAGTTTCAAAATAGAAAAACCAATTTCCATCCATCCTGTGGAAGTCTACCTGCTGTCAAAGGAGATGTCTGGTTTGGAGAAGTTTATCTGGTGTCTGGGTTGGTCAAGGACCATGACACAGCCAGGAGAAAAAGGTCAAGGAGTAACATCACCTGGACTAGAATCCTTGTTCCAGCCAGGAATAGCCTGTCTGACTGTGTAAATCATTAAATGTCCTGAGATCACTTTTCCACATCTGGAAAATGGGTTACTTTCAGAATTGTTGTGAGGCAATGCCATTTTCTAAACATTAGCTTGCACCCATCTGTCTTTCCAGAAAGGAACCAAAGAATGTTCCCAGAATGGAAATGCTAAAATATCAGAGGTATATATGAGGGGGAATGACAGATGTTAACTTCTCTGTGAACTTTTTAAAAAAGTATGTATCATGTATATGTATAACTTGGAGTCTTAGTGTGGCGCTGTGGGTTAATGCACCAGACTGCAAAGCCGTTTGAACTGCAAGATTGGTGGTTCAAGCTCACCAGCTGCTCCTCGGAAACCCTATATAAGGTCGCTATGGGTCGGAACCGACTCAACGGTACTTAACAACAATATGTATAACTCAGTCGAAACAAAACATTTCAATGTGGTGTTTTAAAGTAGATGTTGAAGTCCATCATTTGTTATGCAGTGGTCTTAAATTTAGGGCTAATATTGACTCAGAGCTTTACTCTGCTCTGCATGAATCCTCCAGTCTAACAGTGTACCATACATATACCAGGAGATGATAGGTTTCTCCTTTAAAGAAGAAATCAAGGGGTCTTCAAAAAGCTCATGGGAAAAAAACATTATCTTTTAGCTCCATTTTTCATAAACTTTTTGAAGCCCCTTCATATCAACTTTTTTCTTAACAGGAAAAATAGGACGTGTTAGCATATGAAAACTTGGTATTTGACAATTGGCCCATGCTAGTGATGGAGTCCTGATGTAGCACTGTAGGATAAACACTGGACTCCTAACCACAGGTCAGTGGTTCAAATTTACCAGTTGATCCTCAGAAACCCTATATAGGGTTACTGATAGGCAGAACCGCCTTGACAGCCTTTACACAGCCAACTACAAGAGGTGGCTCAGTGGAAGAATGCTTGCCTTCATTACAGAAACCCTGGGGTCAATTCTTCATGGGCAGAAGGCCTGGCCAACGCACCTCAGAGTCAGCCACCACCCATCAGTCAATGGGAGCTTGTGCGTTGGGAAGTTGAACAGATTTCAGTGGAATTTACCGACTAAAAGAGACTAGGAAGAAAGGTCTGGTTAAGTACTTTCAACAATTAGTCAATAAGTCTTCCTCTGAAACTCAGCCAATGAAAATCTTACAGAGCACAGCAGTCAACCTACACTCCCCAATCACAGGATGGCAGAAGAGCAGGGTGCATTCCTTTCTAGGGTACACAGTGTTATTCTAGGCAAGGTCAACTCAGCAACAGCAAATAGCAGCAATCACAAAAGGCAATCAGAGTTTATAAACGTTTCCACTCACCTTCTCCACGAAGCTTTCTTTTCTCTATAAAGAAAGCATGGTCATGCTCTTCTTTACCTTTCTTTATTACTGTACACTAACTTTGAACAAAAAGGGAACAAATCAGTACCATGGGACAGAGGATAAAAAAGTAAAGTCGTTTCAGTTTTCCTGTATTTGGGAAAAGAAAATGAAAGCCACCAGGCTGCCAATCATGTTGCGTTTCAAACTTTTCTGTTTCCCGAGGGTAGAACATTTTAATTTTCTTTAGCAGCTCAACATTGTCAAGTCCACCTATGTTTAAGAATAAACACTGACAATAATTGTACTTTTACTTCATGTAACTCAGAAGCAGTATTGTATAATCATGGATTCACAGCATAATAAAAATTCCTGGTGGTATTTTATTAAAGCCTCAAATACTCAATGTCCATCTTTGGGTTCACCACCACATAAGCACCCCATCATCAGTCTACTCAGAAGGAGATGATCCCAGTGCACATTCTCACCAGACTGTCCTCAACTAAAACCAGCAATTCCCATGTGCTTCACCTGAATATTGAAAAATTTCCCTCAGAGGACATGGCAGTTCTCAACTTTTAACTTTTTTCACCTTTGATACATTTATGGATGTCTTAACCTATTACTAATCTTGAAACCTGAGAAAATGCCTTTAAGAAGATAATAAAATGGAACACATTTTTATTCTATGTTGTAGAGAAGAGAGATGATTTAAGATAATTTTCTGTCCTTATGGTACAGAGGCATTTATACTGGAAGGCTGCTTAAAGCAGAGGGCTTTGCACAGGAAATCTCTTAATTCTAACAATAAGGGTTGCTTTGAGGTAATTATGTTAGGAAGCAGTGTTTTAGTGATTCATGTTTAAATAAAACCATTATTTTCTAGATCCTGCCAAAAACTTACCACAACTCATTCATGTAATTTTATTACAAATTAAGATTCCCATAATTTTGGATGAAAGACGTGTACTTTAAAATCTCTTGGGGAGGAAAGACCTGTGCTTCAGAGCAATGCACAGCTCTCAACAGTGAGCAGAAGAATGGAATATTGTCATCATTCTGTTCAGCAGGGGACAAGGATCTTTCTCAGTATTGGTTTCTTAGGGCTGTTTTAGCAAAATACCACAAAATGCAGAACTTAAAAACAACAAGCTTCATTCTTTCACATTTCTGAAGGCTAGAAGTCTGCAGTCAGGGTATAGGCCACACTATATTTTTTTCTGAAAAGTCTGAGGGAGACTCTATTCCATTCCTCCATCCTAGCTTCTGGTGACAGCTCCCAATCCTTAATATTTCTTGACTTACAGATGTATCACTCCAATCCCTGCCTTCATCAGCCCTCTGTATCTGTCAGAGTCTCTTCTTCCTTTTTAATAAGTATAACTCATATTGGATGAGGATCCAGTCTACTCTAATAAGACCTCATGCTGAATAATTGGGGTTGCAAAGACACTATTTCCAAGTAAGTTCACAATCACAGGTACTGGAGGTTCCTATCTTTTTTGAGGGACACAGTCGGGGTGTCCTTACTTTACTTAACAAACTTACTTTAGTAACTCTGTAGTAGTGTGAAATAACAGCCTTGCCAATCACCATGTGCCTGGAGAACACAACCAAGGCCAAGTGAGATTTGCTCAACTTTCTTTTGGAAGAAGTGGGGTGCAAACAGAAGTAGGAGTTTATAAAAGGTAGATTTTATTTTTATTTTTGTTTTTAATTTATAGACGATCTAACAATTTCCATAATCTAGTTCCTACAAGAAACAAACAAAACCCATTATTGAGTCGATTCCAACTCAGCATGACAGAGTCGAACTGCTTCATAGGGTTTCCAAGGCTGTAAGTCTTTAGCAGAGCAGCCGGACACATCTTTCTCCTACGTAGTGGGCTTGTGGGTTCAGAATGCTGACCTCTGGTTAGCACACGAGCACTTTAACCATTACACCAGGAGTGTTCCTGAAATAGGAAAGATGATAAAAAGAAGATTACTAGAATGGTTGGAGGCTAAAGATAGCCTAACTGTTTGATTTTCTGATATGTTATACCCCTCCAACATGTTATTCTGACATGATAGTCCTTGATATCAAACACCATTCCTTCCTTCCCTCAAGTTCCAGGGTTCTGCACTATGTTGCAACATCTCATAAAACTCACAATTGTTAAAAGAAATGGCTCACAAAATTGTGGGGGCTAGCAAGTCCCAAAGGAGCTCTGGTAGC
>NW_006408531.1:10079980-10136070 GCF_000296735.1 Chrysochloris asiatica
AGGACTAGACTGTGGAACCAAAGAGCAGAGAGTTGTGCGATGACATCAAGAACATCATACATGAAGAAAGCAAAAGTCATTAAAAAGACAGAAAGAAAAGAAATGACAAAAATGGATGTCTGAATCTTGCTTTTGAATGCAAAGAAGCTAAAGTAACAGGAAAAAATGATGATTCAGTAAAAGAGCTGAACAGAACGTTTCATCAGTGGGCAACTTGAGAAAACAAGGTAAAGTATTATAATAAAATATGCAAAGACCTGGAGTTAGAAAACCAAAAAGAAAGAACACGCTCAGGCTGAAAGGATTGAAGAAAACATTCAAACCTCTGGTTACAATAGTGAAGGATTCTATGGATAAAATATTGAACAATACAGGAAGCATCAAAAAAAAAAAAAAGAAAGAAAGAAAGAAAGAAAGAAAGATGGAAGGACTGCACAAAGTCACTGTACTAAAAAGAGTTTGTCAGTGTTCAATCATTTCAAGAGGTACCATGTGCTCAATAATCAATAGTATTGAAGAAGTATAAATTGTGCTAAAGGCATTGGTGATATTAAAAAAGCCTCCAGGAATTGATGGAATGCAAATTGAAATATTTCAACAAACTAGCTCAGTGCTGGAGGTGCTCTCTTGTTTTTATCAAGAAATTTGGAAGATAGCTATCTGGCCAACTGATTGGAAGAGATCCATAGTTGTGCCCATTCCAAAGAAAGGCAACCTAATAGAATGCGGAAATCATCAAACAGTATAATTAACAGCACATGTAAGTAAAATTTTCTTGAAGATAATAAAAAAAGATTGCAGTAGTATATTGACAAAGAGTTGTCAGCAATTCAAGCTGAGTTCAGAGGAGGACATGGAATAGGGGATATCATTGCTGATGCAGATATATCTTAGCTGAAAATAGAGACTGCCAGAAGATTGTTACTTGTACTTTATTGATTATGCAAAGTCATTTAACTATAACAAACTATGGATAACATTGTGAAGAATGGTTATTCCAAAATACTTAATTGTGCTCATGAGAAACAGGTGCACAGTTCAAGAGGCAGTTATTCTAACCAAACAAGGGAATATTGAATGGTCTAAAATCAAGAAAGAACAGAGTTGTAGACTTTCACCATACTTAGTCCATCTGTATTTTAAGTAAATAATCAGAGAAGCCAGATTATATGAAGAACATGGCATCAGGATTGGAAGAGTTCTCATTAACAGCCTGCAGTATGCCGTTGACGTGACTTTGCTTGCTGGAAGAGAAGAGGATTTGAAACACTGATGAAAATCAAAGACTTCAGTATGGATTGCACTTCAGTGTAAAAACATAAATCCTCACAAGTAGACCAATAAATAATAATACCATGTAAATAGAGAAATATTGAAGCTTTCCAAGCTTTCATTTTTCTTGGATCTACAATCAAAACTCATGGAAGTAGCAGTCAAGAAATCAAAAGATATATTGCATTCAGCAAATCTTCAAAAGATCTATTTAAAGCATATTGAATTCAGCAAATCTTCAAAAGATCTATCTATTTAAAGAGCATAGTGGTCACTTTGAGGACACAGGTGAGCCTGGCCCAACTCAAAGGTCATATGCATGTAAAGGCTAAATAATGAATAAAGAATGCCTGGAGAATAATCGATGCATTTGAATTATGATGCTGGTGAAGAGTATTAAAACTACTAGAACACACAAATCTGTCTTAGAAGAAGTACAGCCAGAGTGCCCCTTAGAAACCGGGATGGGAACTTTGTCTCCTGTATTTTGGACATGTTGTCAGGTGGGACTAGTCCCGGGGAAAGACATCATGCTTGCTAAAGCGGAAGCTCAGGGAGCAAGAGGAAGACCCCCAATTATATAGACTGACACAGTAGCAGCAGCAAAGCTCTCAAACATAACAATAATTGCAAAGATGGTGCAAGACTGAGCAATGTTTGGTTCTGTTGTGTATAGAGTTTCTGTGAGTTGGAACTGACTCGACAGCACCTAACAACAACAATAACAACAGCAAAATATTGAACAATGTAGTAGGCATTACAAGTAAACGGAAAGAATACACAAAGTCACTGTACCAAAAAGAGTAGTCAACATTTAACCATTACAGGAAGAAGCATATGATCAGGAACTGATTTATTGAAGGAAGAAGTTTGGACTGTATTGAGTCTGTGACAAAAAACAAAGCTCCAGGAATTGACAGATTAGCATGTGAAATATTTCAACAAATAGATCAGTCAAGCACTGGAAGTGTCACTCTTCTAGACCAAGAAATGTGGAAGTCAACCATCTAAAGAGAAATATACTCTTGTCTGTTACAAAGAAAGGTATTTCCATGGAGTGTGGATATTATCAAACAATATCATTAATATCACACACAAGTAAAATCTTGCTGAAGATAATTTAAAACAGTTGCAGCAATATACTGACAGGGAACACCTCAAGATTCAAGTTAAATTCAAAAGAGGACATGGAATGTCAGATAACACTACTAATATCAGATGCATCTTGGGTGAAAGCAGAGAATATCAGAAAGATGTTTGCCTTTTTAACTGACTATTGAAAGGCATTTGACTGGGTGGATCATAATAAATTATGGAAAACATTGCAAAGACTGGGAATTCTAGAACACTTAATTGTGTTCATGTAGAACCTATATACAGACCAAGGGCATACTAAATGTTTTAAAATCAAGAAAGGTGTGGGCCAGGGTTGCATTCTTCCACCATACTAATTCAATCTGTATGCTGAACAAATAATTTGAGAAGCTGGCTTATGAAGAATTCAGCTTTAGGATTGGAGGAAGATTTATTATAATATGCCATATGCAGGTGATGGACTCCTGGCATGGCGCTGTAGGATCAGCACAAGACTTCGAACCACAGGTTGGCAGTTCAAACCCACCAGCTGCTCCTCAGAAACCCTATAAAAGGTTGCTATGAGTTGGAACTGATTCAACAGCATATAACAACAACAACAACAGCATATGCAGGTGACACAACCTTTTTTGCTGAAAGTGAAGAGGATTTGAAGCACTTACTGATAAAAATCAACAGCTTTCAATATGGGTTACACCTCAATACAACAAGAACAAAAATCCTCAGAACTGAACCAATACAAAACAACATGAAAAATGGAGAAAATACTGAAATTGTCAAGGAACTCATTTTGCTTCGACTTACAATGACCATAGAAACATCAGTCAAGAAATCAAATGACATATTACACTGTGCAAATCTACTACAAAAGATCTCTTTAAATTGTTAAAAAAGCAAATATGTTACTTTAAAGACTAAGATGAGCCTGAACCAAGTCATAGTATTTTCAATCACCACATGTCCATGCAAAAGCTGGATAATAGATAAGAAAGATCAAAGAATTGATGTATTTGAATTACGGTCTTGGTGAAGAATATTGAACATACCATGGACCATGGACTTCCAGAAGAATAAACAAATATGTCTTAGAAGAAGTACAGTCAGAATACTCACATCCTTTGGTAATGTTATCAGGAGGGACCACTCCTTGGAGAAGGAGATTGTGCTTGGTTAGGAGATCAGCAAAAATGAGGAAGACACTCAGTCAAATGGATTGACACAGTAGCTGCAATAATGGGCTTGAACATGATGTATGAAGATGGTACATGACTGGGCCTTGCTTCCTTCTGATGTCCATCAAGTCACTATGTATCAAAACCAACTTGTTGGCAACTAACAATTATAAACAAGTAACTTCTTAAGCATTAGTTACCTTATTTGTTGTTGTTGTTGTTAAGTGCCATCGAGTCGGTTTCGACCCATAGCGACCCTGAACAGGGTTGCCGAGGCTGTAAATCTTTACGGGAGCAGATCGCCTCATCTTTCTCCCGCGGAGCAGCTGGTAGTTTCGAACTGTGGACCTTGCGATTCGCAGCCCGATTCGTAACCACTACGCTACAGAGCTCCTTAGTACCTTATTTAGAGAACAAAAATGCTCTTGTATCCCTTCTAACTCTTAATTTTAAAAATCGTCATGCTCATATTTCTATTGATAAATTTGGATAAAATGTCATCCTCTAAACCAACTATGCTATGAATTCTTTCCAGGAATTAAAGAAATAAAATGACAAGAATATTATTGCTATCATATTTCTTACCTTAGAAACTATTGACTGTGGTAAAATCTTTAAAATTTAGTTATATTTTATCTCAATAATTCATATGTAAAAAAGAAAAAAAAACATATATAGAAAGAAATCTGGTGTCTTCATAGGGGGAAATAATAATAATAATAATAATTCAGTGTATGTTTCCTTATGCAATTGGCTAAATTGACAATTTTCCTGGATTTTGGCTCAATCAGACCTGACACTTCAGAACATTATTTGTCATGATCCGTAATTAAAACTGTGTACTTGTATTCACTCCTAACCACGATAGAAGCAAAGACATCTTTAAGGTTTGATCCTGATGTGGAAATTGTTTAATATATGTGGAGAAATTTTTGTAAATGGCCTCTAGGATTTTAGTTGTTAAATAAGAAAGATAATGACTTTATATCTAATCAGTATTAACATCCCACTATTGTTTCCACATGACCTCTAGTACTTGGATTACAGCAAAGCACAGTCTGTCACTTTAACAGAATATTTTATCATCATTCACAAAACAGCATTTACTAAGTTGTAATTATATTTGGTGCTTCACTGAGCATCTAAGTGAAAAGAAACAAAGAGAGAGAGAGAAGAAAGAAAGAAAAAAGAAGGAAAGAGAGAAACAAAACAGCAAAGAAAGACTTTTCCTTCATTCTAACTATGTACAGTCTATTCTAGCAAGAATATGGTGATAAAATTAACCATCACAGTTAAGCAAGGAGCCATAGACTTACACATAACCATGGATATTAAGAGTGAACAATATTAGTAACATTACTGAGCTGAGAAAAAACAAACGTCTTGAAAAGTTTACATAAGAGAAAACATCAGTGTTCCTATAATTTGGGAGACTTCCTGGAGTCAGTAGGGTTTTATAATGAGGAGGAGTTCTTCAGTAAAGAAATGTACAGAGGGGCTTCAAAAAGTTCATGGAAGAATATAATTACAGGATAATGGAATTATTCCATACATTTTTTTTAAGCTCCCTAGTTCTTTGGTTGATGAGCTTAGAGATGGCACAGAAACACAGATGGAATGATCAGTCAAGACTTGCTTTCAGAGGCCATCTGGAACACTAGATCCAGGGCACAAGTAGAAACTTCCCAATAGAACCTGTTGTGGTTGTTGTTGTTAAGTGCCGACGAGTCGATTCCAACCCATAGTGACCCTGTATAGGGTTTCTGAGGAGCAGCTGGTGAGTTTGAACCGCCAACCTTGCAGTTCAAACGGCTTTGCAGTCTGGCGCATTAACCCACAGTGCCACACCAGGACTCCACTAGAACCTGGAAGGAGAGCAATTAACTGTCAACTAGCAAGAGATGGTAAGTCTAAGAACACAGTGACAGTGGTCCCAGTTAAAGGGGACAAAGTTCTTCACTCAGGTGAAAACAAACATAAAAAATCTAAAGCAATGCATTCAGGAGCTATTGAAAAAGGTGTTCCCTTAAACAGCATTTCCCTCGTGTGTGTCTCACCTGCCCCATACACCATGGCTTTCGAAAGTATTTTGCTACTGAGCAGCTTAGCATTTGGTATCTGAGAACAGTGACCCATTTATGTGCTGAAAGTTACCACAAGCATGAAGTTTCTGTGGGATGTTATTGTAGAATAGTACACTTCCTAAATCATTCCTTCTCAACTGCTCTTCAAAAGCTTAAAAATAGCACTTAACTCTCAGAGTGATTCCAATGGCTTAAAATAAGTCCCAAACATCTTCTTAAAAGGAAGTGGGGGAGAGATAGGAGGTGGAATGCAAATCAGCTAACAGGTTTTGTCAACACTCAGAGAGGTGAATAGAATGAAACTAACAGATCCTATGCAATCTGGAGTTAGTAGTGGGGTTTATTTCATCTTGATCAGGTTGTTACAATCAAATGTTGGTAGTTGAATTTGGAGATAATGTAAAGGTTAGCAATGTTATATGAAAACTAGTAGCTAAAGATGCAATAATCAAGAAAGATTATACGTCCTTTCCATATTAAGCCTTGTGGAATTAAGAGAAGGGAGCAGTGATTCAGTGATAGAATTCTCATCTTTCATGGAGGAGATCCGGTTTCAATTGCTGGCCAATGGACCTCATGAACAGCACCTGTCCATCAGGGCTGTTACTATGTTGCTGTGATGCTGAGAAGGTTTCAGTGGAGTTTCCAGGATAAGGCAATGCAGAAAGGCCTGGCCAGCTATGATCACAATGGGATGGTCCAATCTCACTGTGGCTTGGGTCACCATAAGTTGGATTCTCAAAAGCAGCAAAAAACAACATGGAACTAATAGTCAATGGACTATATATACATATATGGTTCCAACTCACCGGCCACTCCTTGGAAACCCTACACAAGGTCGCTATGAGTTGGAACCAACTCGACGGTACTTAGCAACAACAACAACAATGATAAGTGAATATTAGTCACTTTTCCCAAGAGAAGAGAGGACAGGCACCAGACAGTTTTCTTGGGAAAAGAGTTGAGAAGGGAAAGCACGTGGGCTTGTTGCAAAATTCTCCTATAAACCCTACAAAAAGACATTCTTCTCTTTTTATAACTATAGTCTATAAACTTCTACAGTAATTCATTAACTCACCAGAAACTTATTTTCTGCCTATCACATATTAGCTGGACATAGATGAGGCTTTCTGCTTCTTTGAAGATTTAAAGTCTTGGAAACCCTATCAGGGTTGCTATGAGATGAAACCGACTCGACAGCACTTAACAGCAACAAGAAAACATACTAGGTATTATACTATGCACTTAGGATGCAAATGTGAATAAATAATATAATTGTCATAATAAGAACATCCATTATTGTGTGCTTAATATGCAGTCCTGATGTGGCACTGTAGGATAAGCACTGGACTGCTAACCACAATGTCAGCAGTTCAAGCCCACCAGCCACTCCTAGAAAACCCTATATAGAGTTGCTATGAGTAGGAACTGACCAGACGTCACTTAACAACGACAACAATGTGTGCCAAGCACTGTACACTCATTGCCTAATGGCAAACTCACAACAAACCTCTAGAGTTAGCATTATGTTCCGACTCTTCAGATGGAAAACTATGAAGAAGAAAGTAAGGCTTTAAGGATTAAATAAAAGTGGCAGATCTCACAAGGCACATAGTGCAGGAGAGAGATAAGCAGACTAATGTTTACAATGTTCTATGGTCAGTGCTGACACAGAGATAGAAAGCAGGCTCTCTGACTCAGCACATGAGAAGGGAGAGGAGGGGAAGGGGAAAACAGGAAAGTGAGTGTGTGCTTCATGTGTATCTGTGTGTCCCTGTGTGCAGGCATGTGTGTGTACTTGAAGCAACTTCAGAAAGTTTGTTGAAACATGGAATGAAAAGACAATGGAAATATTCCATGAACTTTTTGAAGTCACCTTGTGTGTTTGTATGTATGTGTCACATGTATCCATGTGTCCCTGTGTGTGTGTATGTTTATGTTTGTGTGTTCTGGACAGAGAGAGAAGGAATCTCACCTCAAGCATAAATCATACAGAGGATTTTAAAGATCAGAGTAAGATAAATGAGATAGCTGAACTGTCTTACAACTTGTTGTTGTTGTTAGGTGCCATTGAGTCAATTCTGACTCACAGTGACCCTACGCACAACAAAACAAAACACCCGCCTGGTCCTTGTGTGCCGTGGAGTCGGTTCCGACTCATAGAGACCCTGTACAGGGTTTCCAAGGCTGTAAATCTTTACAGGAGCAGAAAGCCCCATCTTTCTCCCACGGAACAGCTGGTAGTTTTGAACTGCTGACCTTGCAGCTCGCAGCCCAATTCGTAACCACTACGCTACCAGCCTGATCCTTAGCCATCCTTATAATCCTCACACTTGACTGCATTGCTGCTGCCGCTGTATCAATTCATCTTGTTGAAAGTCATGCTCTTTTTCCTTGATCCTCCACTTTACCAAGCATGATGCTTTTCTGAGGCACAGATCCCTCCTGATAACACGTGTGAAGTAAGAGAGACTAAGTCTCACCATCCTGGCTTCTAAGGAACATTCTGGCTGTACTTCTGTACTTTTTCCAACACAGATTTGTTTGTTCTTCTGGCAATCCATGATGCTTTTCATAGTCTTTCAACTATACCCACAAAATCTTCACTCGGCTTTGTGGCAGGGTGAGGTGGGATGCTGCAAGGAGACACAAGTCAGGTCCTGCACATACACAAGACACTGACACTCTTTTTTTTTTTTTTTAATCAGTCTGAAGAAGAGGGGGCATTTATCATTACAGATTAATTGCTCACTTTGTATTAGATAGTGTTCCATCTATGTAGCCAGTGTGACTATAGAGTAATGACAGATTTTTTTAAACAAAAAAAGACTAAGTTTATATGTTCAAATAAATACTTCAAAGTAGTCACCTTAAGTCTAAATGTGTATTTCACGGTCTCCCCATTGCTCAAAGCAGCTCAGGAACGTCTGTCTTGAAATTGCCTTCATAGTTTGCAATCCATTCATTTGAATATCCTCAACACTGAAAAATGTTCATCCTTTAAAGAGAATCATTTTTTGTTTTAAATCAAAAGTCACTTTTAAGTCCATAAAGAGTGATCAAAAGGGATAAAAATAATTGAAAGTGTTAGCCAATAAAATGTTGTTGTTAAGTGCCATCAAGTCAGTTCCAACTCATAGTGACACTGTATATAGCTGGTGGGTTTGAACCACTGACTGACCTTGAGGTTCAAATCAACCAGGTGGTCTAATGC
Organism: Chrysochloris asiatica; assembly: GCF_000296735.1. Taxonomy (NCBI): domain Eukaryota; kingdom Metazoa; phylum Chordata; class Mammalia; order Afrosoricida; family Chrysochloridae; genus Chrysochloris; species Chrysochloris asiatica. Next base: position 10,088,818 of record NW_006408531.1, read on the forward strand.
TGTACCACAGCAGGGCTCCCACCAAAATAAGTGTTATTTTTTCCCTAAAGCATCTCACCTAATTCTCATTACAGACTTATAGAGTGGGAATTCTTGTCTTTATTGATGATAAAATTAGTACATATCCATTGAAGAAAGTTTAGAAAGTATGGAAGAGTAGGAAGAAGAAACTAAACCTCCTTCAAGTTCTCACCACTCAGACCAAACTGTTCCTGACGTTTCCATGCAAAGGCGTCTAGTCTTTCTTCTGTGAGTGAGGATATAAATCTCTTCCTTCCCCAGAGATTAATTATAGTAGGCAGTGTTTGATCATTTATCTTTCACTTAGTATTATACTGTGAACAGTTTTTGATGTTATTAGATCTATTCTCTGACATCTCTATTCACTAGTTGATATTTATATGGATATATCTTCATCTATTCACATAATCTCCTCATTTTTTTAACACTTCGATTTCCAATGTTTCAGTGATGCCAGTGAGCATTCTTCACAAAGTGTTCTTTTTGGATTTCTATGACTATTTCCTTAAGATAATTTCCTAGAAGTAGAATTGCTGAACCCTTGGTATTCATATTTTTAGAGGCTGTTTCCTTTTCTCGCTTTTGGAGCTAATAAATGACCATTCTGAGAAGTACTTTCCTAAGGCCATAAGACGAGATCTTAGGTCAGACTCGAGTCTGTGACTCTCTAACATCTGTGATTTATTTTTCACAATAATAAACTAATTTTATCAAAACTGAGAAATGTCAATAAAAAGAATTATTTTTGCATGTGCAACCAAAACTATTTCTGAAAGATTTTTTTAAAGGAGTTAAAAAAAAGAAAAAAAAATGCTTTGGCTTTGTGTTGCTTCCCTAAGTGACTTTCAGTAAGCATGTTACTGACTTTATGTTTTGTTGTATGCATATTTAATGTACTCATTCTACTTTATAGTTATACTTTTTAGGAAACATCAATTCTGTCTTTAGGAATTCACAATACTTTAAATTTTGACCTAAGCGTTGGGATTTGGATTAAACAGTCAAAAAAATAAATAAATAAACTCTCTTCTGCATTTAAGGAATTTATTTGGGACAAACTCAGTTACAATTGAGAGAAGCCACAGCCAGGTGGAGAGTCCACACCCACATGTTTAGAATACCAAATGACTAATAGATAACCAGTCTTCTTTAAGTCTGGCTACATTCTGATAACAGAAAGAAAAAAAAAAAAGTTTCCCACCCAAAGTTTGACTGGTTTGTTATAAGCATATAGCGTGCTGTGGAAGGATGAGTGGAATGAGCAATACAAGTACAACCAGCTCCCTTCCTCTTCCATTTGTCACTGGAATGCACTTCAAAATAGAGAAGAGAAAACCAGACTGGTGGAAAAGGGAGCCGGTGGGAAATGCTGTGCTGAAATTGGATTTTTATAGTAGAATCTACAAATGTTTCCAAATTGTCCTTACTTCTTTGTCCCAGGCACTGATCCCTCTTGGGAAACTAAATAAATAAATAAATAAAAAGGAGAAAAGAGAGAGAGGATTTTAAAGGTCAGACAGGAAGAAGCTGACTTAGGAATCATGAGGTAGGAAGTTTTCAAAGCTTTGCTAAGGACACTTTAGACTTCTTCTGAAGCTCTAATGGCTTTCCCCAGTGCATTGTTTACTGATCAAATGATCAACCAACAATCTTGCCTTTTCTTCCCAAATCATTAACCTCAGTTGGGTATTTCATCAACATACCAATTGTAACTTAATCAACAGAGTTCTGGATTCTCATCCAACCCAGAATTGTCCTCATCTTCCCAACTCAGCTGTTCCTTCCTCAACTCACCATGTCCAGTAAATGGTATCACCACATGCCGAGATGTACAAACCACCTTAGATTCTACTTTTTCTCTCAACCCTATATCCTGTGGGGTTTACCTCCACAACATACCTTCATTCCATTCATTGATCCTTCTCTCCATCGCTGTTGCTAATGTCCCAGTGTAAGCCATATGCATCTCTCTTATGAAGTACAGTAGCAGACTCTTATCAAGGAGACCTCTTTCTACTTCTTTACCTCTACAATGCTTTTTCCACACACTAATCCACGTGAAATTATAAGTTATAATATAAATTAGTTTGGTTGGTTGATGATGCATGGAGGGGATTGTAACCATGGCAATGAAACGATATACTATTGGATGAATGTAAAATTAATGTTCTCCCATGTAAAGTATCACATAATTCACAATAAAGCATTAAAAAAAAAAAAAAAAAAACCTATGGATCACAACAGTTTGATCCAAGCCCTATCACGTAAATAGTGTAGGATCTAGCTATGTTTCATTTCTTGTGTATTGCCATGGTTGGGGGACTCACTCAAAGGCAGCTAACAACAACAAAACCTTCTGCAGTGGCTGACAGTTGGTTTTCAGTGAATCAAATGCAATAACCCATATATAAGTGTTCCGCATCTAATCTGCTCAGTATTACCCAAATGTAAATTATGCTCATTTAAAAAGCATCCTGTGAATAAAAGATTTGTTTAGTAATTCAAAAAAAAAAATTATATATATATGTATATATATATACATGTATATATATATATATATATCAGATTGTAGCCTGCTTAAAATGCTTCAATAGATTGTTGTCCCAGACTCCTTACCATGATTCTAGTTGCAGTGTCCCTATCCATCTCTCTGTCTTCAGTCTCACTCTGTACCACAGGCTCACTCATTGTGTCTGTATCTCCGGGCTTGCCTTTGCCTCAAAACCTAAATGTATTGTTTTCTTGGCCTGGATTATATACTCTGCAGAGCTTCGCCAGTACCATCAGTTGTTACTGATTCCATTTTAACTCATGATCCACTACATCATTAGTATACTACATAGTGTACTTCTGGACTCCTCTTAGACCCTTACAGAATGGCTTTGCTGAAAGAATTGAACTCTAAGGGACAAGAGAATGTCAGACTCCAGGAAAAATTTAGAATGGGCCCTAGGGTTCTTTATCCTTCCTATCACACCATCCCACTTTTCTTCTCTTTCCCATTACACACTCCTATTGTTTTTCCAACTTCCTCTTCTCTCTAAAAGGAAATGCAATATAACAATATGCATAGCCCCAGAAATGGAAATTAAAGCACATAACAATAAGATATCTTGGAAAGGTTTCAAACAGGTGAGGGATGAGGTCAAAGCCTTCCTAAATAAATATATTTTTGTTTGATTTAAAAACGTAATTGTAGCAAGAGTTTTAGGATGTAAATGACTTGAATATCAGATATTCAAAAATTTGGAAATGAGATTTTGTTGTTATTAAGTGTTGGTTCTGACTCACAGTGTTGGTTCTGACTCACAGTGACCATACATAGGGTTTCCAAGGAGTGGATGGTGGGTTTGAACCATCAACATTGTGACCCAAACTGACCTTGAGGCCCAGCACATACTCCTTCAGTGCCATACCAGGACTTTGGAAATGAGTCATGTACCATAAACAATGGTAGCATTCGGCACTTAAAAACAGCACAACATGACAAAAATCCAGATTTCCAAAAGTCACTGTTGTAATTATTACTCCTGTCAATTTCAAAATCATTACTTTAGCTGATGTGGTTGGACATTATAGAGTTGATTTTAAACTCACAGAGCTCCTGTATGACAGAGTAGAACTGTCCCACACAGTGTTCTAGATTGTAGTCTTTACGGAAGCAAATTGCCAAGCCTTACTCATGCACAGATGCTTGGTGAGCTCTAACAGCAAACCTTTTAGTTAGTGGTGGTGGTGCGCTGTGGAGTAGGTTCCAATTCACAGCGACCCTGTATAGGGTTTCCGTGGCTGTAAATCTTTACAAGAGCAGAAAGTCTCATCTTTCTCCCATGGAATGGCTGGAAGTTTCAAACTGCTTACCTTAAGTACTTATTCAATAGTGCCACCAGGGCACTTCTCTTCACTCAAGATCTACCTTAAAAGTCAATTTCTTCCTGAATCCTTCATTTATCTTCACAATCAATCCTAGATTTAGGCAAATTTGCAGTTCAATTTAGTCATTCTTTCACATGCTATACAAGCCTCTAGAACCTCCTGGGTATGTTGTTGTTGTTGTTAGGTGCCATTAAGTCGGTACCGACTCATAGGGATCCTATGTACAACAGAACGAAACACTGCCCAGACATGGGCCAACCTCACTACAGTTGCCATGCTTGAGCCCATTTATGCTGCCACTTTGCTAATCCATCCTGCTGGAGGTCTTCCTCTTTTTCTCTGACCCTCCACCCTACAAAACATGATATCCTTCTCCAGCGACTGGTCCCTCCTGACAATATGTCTGAAGTATGAGAGATGAAGTTTGGTCATCCTGACATCCAAAGGGCACTCTGGCTGCACTTCTTCCAATACAGATTTGTTTGTTGTTTTGGCAGCCCATGGCACTTTCAATATTCTCCTCAAACATCATAACTGAAAAGCATCAACTCTTTTACGGTCTTCCCTATTCACTGTCCAGCTTTTGCATGCATATGTGGTTATTGAAAACACCATGGCTTGGGTCAGGTGCACCTTAGTCCTCAAGCTGACATCTTTGCTTTAAAAAGGTCTTGTGCAGCAGATTTGCCTAATGCAATATGTCCTTTGATTTCTTTACTGTTGCTTCCATGAGTGTTGATAGTTGATCAGAGCAAAATGAAGTCCTTAGAAACTTCAATCTTTTCTCCATTGATAAGAATATTATTTATTGGTCCAGTGGTGAGGATTTTTGTTTTTTTTACATTGAGATGTGATCCATACCAAAAGCTATGCTCTTTGATCTTCATCAGTAAGTATTTTAAGTCCTCATCACTTTCAGCAAACAAGGTTGTATCATCTGCATATTGCAGATGTTAATGAGCCTCCCTCCAGTCCTGATGCCACGTTTTTTTTCACAGAACCCAGCTTCTCAGATTCTTTGCTCAGTATACGGTTGAATAAGTAAGGTGAAAGATTACAACCTTGTTGCATACCTTTCTTAATTTTAAACCATTCAGTGTTTCCATGTTCTGTTCAAACAACTGCCTCTTGGTCCATGTACAGATTTCTCATGAGCACAATTCAGTGTTCATGAATATTCACACTCCTCAATGTTGGCCGTAGCTTGTCATGATCCACACAATCAAAAGTCTTTGAGTAGTCAATAAAGCACAGGTAAACATCTTCCTGATATTCTTTGCTCTCAGCCAAGATCCATTGAACATAAGCAATGATATCCCTCGTTCCATATCCTCTTCTGAATCCAGCTTGAACCTCTAGAAGTTCTCTGTCAATGTATGCTTGTAGCCATTTCTGTATTACCTTTAGTAAAACTTTACTCACATGGGATATCAAAGAGATTGTCCGATGATTTCTGCATTCTGTTGGGTCACTTCTCCTTGGAATCAGCACACTGCTGGACATGTTGTTGTTGTTAAGTGCTCTCACGTCAATTCTGACTCATAGCGACCCTGTATAGGGTTTCCAAGGAGCAGCTGGTGAGCTTGAACCACCGACCTTGCAGTTCAAATGGCTTTGCAGTCTGGCGCATTAACCCACAGCGCCAAACCAGGATAGAGTATAGCAAATCCTTAAGGGGAAACAATCACATCTATTGCATGTATATTTCCAATGTCCTTTGCATTGGGTTGTGTTTAAAAACTGTTGACTTGAACTTCATTTAGTCTTAAAGCAAAGAATAAATCATTAATTTTACTCAGTTTTTCAAGCTGAGAAATATAATAAATTATACAAGGGGGCTTCAAAACGTTCATGGAAAAATGGAGTTAAAAGGCAATGGAATGTTTTCATGAACTTTTTTTAAAGCCCCCTCATTTATATACAGATTATTAAATTGATAATGTATTCTATCTTTCAAAGTATACCTTTATAATCTGTCTCTGAGTACAAATACATTCAAGTTTTCAAAAACACTTAAATGTTTTAAAAGAAAGAGTTGCATACTTGAGCAATAAAGAATTATTTAAAAAGCAAACATCTAAAAATGCTTGAACCACTGATCAAGGAAAGGTCATTTTTAAATGATGGATCTTTCTCTTGTCTGAAAGGTCAGAAGAACTGATCCCCTGCAAGGGCAGAGTTTGAGAAACAAAGAATGTGGCCTTTCCTCCAAAGACCTTAGATGCATATGATCATGGATCCCCATTTATACATGTGGAAACTGAAGATGTTAAGCAACTTGCCTAAAGGGAGTCATGGACTAGAGCTGGGAAAAAGCTCCCAGCTTGTGCCGTAACCCGTAGACTGTGTTGACAGAAGCCAGGCTCTGCACACTGTTTTGTAAGTGTAATGTTAGCATAATGTTAGCAAACAATAAAGCAACATCTGCTCCAGACACAACCGGAGAAATCAGTTTTTCAGAAGCACAAAATGACCTGGAAAGGAGGAAGTAAATCTGAGAAAGACAAGACTCTATGGCTGCTAACGTTTTTATTAGCGATTTACAGAAATGATTGTTTACCTCCAAGAGTGACTCAGGGAATATCTGAAGCACCACAATTACTCCTGCACAAGACCTCTTTCTGACTTGCCTCTAACTAGCTTAGTTCTCTTGTTATCAAACATGGACATAGCTTTACTGATAACAAAAGTGAGGAACGTGAAGGAGCTGTGCCCACAGTGGGGAAAGGCATGCTGAAATAAACTCTGACATAAAAAATAAGCCTAGCATTAATGGGATGCTTTCAAGAGTGGTCTCCCATAATGTGATCGAAAAATGCAAGCATGCCCTTTAAATCATTACTAGAATATTGAATTGCTAACATCGACTTTTCACACTTTGAATAAAATGTATAACCAAATCCAAATACTTATTATGAAAACACATATGGAAAATCCTACTTCATTCAGAGCAGACAACTTAGAAGCAGTATTTTAGCCACAAGAATGTGTCCCTATTAAAAGGACATCAGAGTCCAAGACTAGAGCGGGGCTTAAATTTGCCACACAAGAGCTGGGATTTTCATTTTCCTTCACATTTCTTACAAGGCTCTATTTTAAAGCTTTGATACAAGAGGTGATGTGGGGACAGCATTGCCTTGATCAGGAATTCAAAGATGTGGAAGCTCCGACTGATGACCTATTTTGCCATTCATGCATTATAAACTGCAGAGACTTTCATGCATACAGTAAACTCACTAATGCTTGACAAATTCTCATGCATGCATTGTATATATAAATGTATACTTTTGCGAAAAACCATTATAAGTAATATGAATATCATCAATTATTTATGTATTTTGATATAAGATCATGGTCAGATACCTTTAAGAATTCACTTTTTCAATCCAAAATTCTTTAGGAAAAAATCATTTGTTTTAACATTCCAGAAGAAAACAGGAGCTTATTGTAGTAAATACAATGTGCCAGATTCTCTCTGTCACTGGCACCTTACTAGTCATAAGAAAGATACTTTAGAAGTTCTGTTAGTTATTTAAGATGCTAATATATTAATGGGCTCCTAGAATGATGCTGTAAGAAGCAGTGGACTGCTAACAATGAGGTTGGCAGTTCAAACCGAGAGGCTGCTCCTCGGAAACCCTATACAAGATCGCTGAGTCAGAACAGACTAGATGGCACATAACAGCAAAAACAAGACTCCAAGAGGAGCACTGGTGGTGGCACAGGGGGTAAGAATGCAACTGCTAACCAAAAGGTCAGCAGTTTGAGTCCACCAGCCATTCTGGGAGACAGATATAACTGCGTCCACAAAGATTTACTTCCTTGGAGACCCTAGTGAGCAACCATACTCTGTCTTATAGGAACAGACTTGACAATGATGGATAAGCTTCTAGCCTCTCCTCACTCAGAGAATTTGTGCTAGAAACTATCTTTTCCCCCAATCTCCTGCCTAGAATGAACTGGATAGAAAGAGGAGCTCTCAGGCCTGGGGACAGGTGAAATAATTGATTAGAAAGGAATAAAATCATAGCTCACTGTTCTATTTAGTACCACATGAACTAAATATGAACATTTCCATACCTTTGCTTAATTCCAGAATTACAATCACTACAATCACTACAAGGAATTATTAACATAAATACCTGAGACATGGAGAACACTTTGTGGGTCACTGAATATGTATGGGGGAGAGAAGAGGTGAGAGATATGGAGAAAACAATACGGATTGAGAATAAAATTAAAGATAAAAGAGAAGTTGTTTAATGTACATGACTGAAAATTTGGTGGTACCCATGAACCAAAATAAAATAAAAAGGCAGTTGGTGTAGTAGAGAGAATGATAATTTTGGTTCCACACATGTGGAGTTTAAAGCATCATTGAGTTAGTAATGTAGAAATGCTCAAATTAGAAATTTGGGTCTGAAATTCTAAGGAAATATATGGGCTTTAGACTTTGGCATTATTGGCATAAAAATATTCAAAGACTAAGTGTGAAGAAAATCTCCCAAAATAGAAATGTAGTGAGAGGGGATAAAAACAAGACTGCAAACTTCAGAAGCATTATATTTAAGCATTATTTTAAGCATTATATAGTTGAAAAGGAGTGAGGTAAGGATGAGAAAAATGTGGAACTGGAAGCGTGCTACAAAGAGAGAAGAAGTCAATAATAGGAATAGGATTGCCAGATAAAACACAGGCTGCTTGTGCTGTGAGCCAGTGTGCCCTTTGAACTGCAAGGTCAGTGGTTCAAGCTCACCAGCTGCTCTTCGGAAGCCCTATACAGGGTTGCTATGGGTTGAAACCAACTCACGGCATTTCACAACAACAGCCACAATTGAGTTTAAATTTAACATAATTAATAATTTTTTGTTATAAGTATGTACCATGAATTATTTGCATCACACTTATACTAAAAAAAAAAAAATCAAAATCATTGTTTATCTGATATTCAAATTGAACTGACTACTCATACTTGTATTTGCTAAATATGGCAACTCTAAATAGGAGTGCATTTAATTTAGAAATTACAAGGTTGCTGCAACCTTTGACACATCAGCCTTCAAGGGAGTTGTGGATGAAGCCAGATCCACAGAGGATAAGAGTGAGGGATTAGAAGAAAGAAGAAATACATGTAGGCGACTTTTTCCAGAAATATGATATTAGCAGAAGAGAGATGTGGCACTGCTTGATTTTTACAGACGTTTTGGATCTGCTTTCATAATGACAAGAGCCAGCTAAGTAAATGAGTGACTCCATTTGATTAAGGCTAGAGAAGGCATCATCTCAATAAATTTCTTTGAAATTCTGTCACTCCTGCCATTTTTTGCCTTTTCAAATAATTAACACAAATGAACTGAACCATTTCTAATATTAATGCTTAAATAGCAGTCTGAGTATTCTAATTAATTTACATTTACATTTTGAAATACTTAGCAGAGAATACTCATTTACCTTGGTAAAAATATCAAAAGAAATTGAAAAGACAAACAACAAACTGGAAGAAAATGTGTGCCACATACAAAACCACCAAAGCATTCTTACCTAGTATACATAAAGAAAGAACTCTTGAAACCAGACAAGAAAAAGTCAACAATCTAATAACAAAATAGCATACAAAAATGAGCAGACATTTAACCAAAGGGAAACATCAATGGACAATAAACATATAATTAGAAGCTCAACATTTTTAGTAACCAGGGAAAATAATAGTCAACCCACAACAAGATACCATTTCACACCCACTGAATTGGCAAGGATTAAAAGTTTAACTATCCCAAAGGTTGGAGAGGATGTGGAGCAATAAGAACTATCATCCATTGTTGGTGGGAGTGTGAATAGATGCATGAACTTTTAAAAACAATTTGGCAATGTCTAGTCAAGTTTCAAATGCACATATTCCATTAATCCTACTCCTTTCTATATATACTCTAGAAGAAAACTTGTTTGCGAGTGCCAGGAGATGTACACCAGAGTATAATCTTCATAACCTGGAAACAACCTTCCTGTCAGTCAAAAAAGAAGTAAATAAATCAATTCTCATACATTTATATGTGCAATTGAATAATACAAAAAAGAAAATTAATCAGCTACATGCATCAATGTGACTGAATCCCATAAATAAGATTTCAAATAAAATAAATCACAGAAGAGCAAATAAAATATGATGCTTTTCATATAGAAGAGACACATACAAGATTAACAACTTCCATCTTTTCTCCATTTATCAAAAAGTGCATGGAAGAATTCCATTCTCTTTTCATTTCAGTTTTTCCACGAACTTTTTGAAGCCTCCTGGTGTGGCACTGTAAGACAAGCATTGAACTGCAAACCACAAGGTCAGTGGTTCAAACCCACCAGCTGATCATTGAAAAGCCTATACAGGGTCACTATGAGTTGGAACCAACTCAACAATAACATATAGGTGGTTAAACATTAAAGAAAAGCACAAGAATTCAAGGTAGTAATTACCTCTTGGGTGAAAGAGTGAGAAATAGAGAACTTCAAAGAGATTCCAAAGTTTTCTCTCTGAAGCCAGTTGGTAAAGACATGAGTAAAAATATTATTGTTATCATTTATTTTTACTTCATATTTATTATTTACATGTATAAAATATTTCATATTTTTTTAAAGTTAAAAGAGCAGTACATATAAATTTTTAATATCCGATAATTTTTGCAGAAACTAAGTTGATTTGGACAAAGATTAAAAATGTACAACACACACAATGTAGCCCTCTTCTGTCAACATATGGTGAAAGATGTGTGTTGACCCAGCTTGGGTTTAGAGTATTCCTAACACTATGCATATTCAGCATAGCTGTGAAGTTGTTGCATCAATACTAATCACTGGTCTTACAACTCTGCTTTGTGTTTAAGATTGAGCGTTTTAGAAACCACCCCACCCAGAATGTTACACAGACTCCAAAACATGTTTTTCAACTTCTCTGAGAGCCAGAAATTATTTGGCAAAATGACATGTGATCCAACAAATACTGGGTCCAAAATCATCGGTGATTTTTATATACTCAGGTTCAGAATAGCAGAGAGAATACAATCATATTGTCTCTTTTGTGTCTCTTTGTGTATGGAAATAAAGGAGATGGTCACACTGAACCTCTTTTTTGTCTTTATACCATTCCAAATAGAGTCCATAAAATATCGAGCCTGAAACTTAAAAAGAGCCCATTAGGAGACTCTGGATGGCACCCTTCCTTCTGATTTCTGGTAGTCCTGTACTATCTCTTTGAAATCTTCATGCTGTTTGTGGGAGCTATCCCTCAACTCTGATGATATTACTAGGTATTCCTGTCAACATATCATTAAGAGAAATGTCCAGACCCTGTAACAACTGTCAGAGGGCCAGCAAATACCTTATCACTAATTGGGTAAGACTCCATACTTACATTGGATAAAAGACAATCCGTTCCCTTTTGAAAGAAATGAGGCCTTCTTTATTTTCTGACAAATATTGCTTCAGGCATTTCTTCTTCTTTGATCTATAATGATATTAATCTTTAAGACAGAATTACAAATGTCTTCCCTCATAGAAATGCAGAATACAACTTAATTCTATTTGCATGTCACTAGAAACAGTGATCGTTAACCTTGGGTGTTTACCACTGTGATTTTGTTTCTACTCTACTCTCACAGCTATACAACAGACAGAATGTTGCCAAATTACTCTGTCAAAGAACTGGAAATAACACTTACCAGCTAGTTTGTATCATATAAACATAGTAAATAATAGAACCAAATCATCCCTCTCACTGCATTCTACTTCTCATCTAGATTTAATAGTTAATTAAAATGGTCAGACAAAACTTTAGACACCACACTCACAGTTATGCAATTAGGAGAGTTAGCAGGTTACAATTCAAGGTCAAGAATATTCTGGTCATAGTTCTTCCAAATGCAATACACAGAAATAAAATTGATTACATCTTCGGAAAAAGATGGCCTAAAAATTCTGTATCGTTGTTGACCTGGAGATGAGTGAAAGAAGAGGAAGGGCTGGTTGGTCCAAAGTGTGGTAAGACCTGGGGACACCTGAGCTCATGGACAAGAACATAGCCACAGAGGCCTAGAGCTGATACTGAAATGTCTGGATGATATGAAGTGAGGGGAGATGTACAAGAACACCCAAGCTTGCAGATAGTACACATTTGACCTAGCCTCAATGACTTGATAATTGGAACTTGACTAGAAGATTAAAAAAAAAAAAAAATGATAAAGAAAACGAGGATAAATTGCTACAATTTGAACTTAACCTATACTCATGTAGGTAGTAGCTCTAAATACCAACAGAGAGGGAAGGAGTCTTCACATCAAGTATCAATGCTGTCCCTTCTGTACACAGGGTAGATGGGGACTGGCAACTTAGACATTGGCTACCTAAAATAAGGGGGTAATAAAGGAACAAAGTGACTGGCTTACAAGGTTTCAAGAGGGAGTTCAGTTTAAGAGTGTATGGAGGAAGACAGAGTCCCCACTAAATAGTTTTCATTTGTTTAGATGGGTCTGATAAAAAGAGATGGGGATAAGAGTCTTATGATTCAATAGTGAGTAATTGTTATTATGACTAATTGCGACTGTCAAAATTGTAAAGGTAGATGTTTTGTAGCAAAAATGAGAGAGTAGTTAGTCTTACAGTCCAGAAATGGAGAACCCTGGGACCATCAAGGGAGAGGAGCACAAGCGGAATGAGAGACCTCTCCCGAGAGATGGAGGCAGAGATGGGGACATGGAGAAGGGGAGCAGCTGAGGACTCTAGATTCATGGAATGAGAGGGACTAGGAGCTGGCAGCCAGGAGGCAGACTTGAAGAATGAGTCCTTTGTTGGTGTAAATTATTATATATGCTTGAGTGTTAAAAAAAAAAAAAAAAAGAGCTAATGGGCAAAACGGGGGAAATAATGTTAAGATGCTTGGCTGTCTTTTGAATCTTGGTTTCCCTTGCATACAATTATAAAATAGACACTTCAGGGTGAGAGAAAGGAATAGCCAGAAATATCACCATAGAAAGCTTGTAAGTCTGTCTTCTGCCTATAACGGATTGGAATACCTAAAATGGGGCTACAACTTCCCCAGTGAAGGAGGCTTCCAGTGGAGCCTCTGAATTGCTTAAGACCATAGGTGGAATCCTGAACCACATCAGAATCTTCTGAGGTGGGAATTCTCCACTTGAAAGGACAAGCAGACCAGCCTGGAGCAGCTAGAAGAACAGAAGGTATTTCTTGAAAAAAGACCACCTGGAAAAATACAAAACAATCAAGGCAGTCCAATTGACTACTACAAGAACAAGTAAGTGCCTCACCCAGGGAACATCAAGCCAAGTGGTCAGGTCCCCTCAGGGAAAACCCCCTTCCAAGACTAAGACTCAATGGGAATACACAAGCAGACATGTGCTCTGACTGGTGACCATGTCGGGCACTGATAAGACCAAGTGAAGGAAAAACAGCAATGAAGTGGCAATCTAAGTCCAGCCACGTTCCATAGACTCCTGTGAACCTGGGTGGAGATCTCGTTGGCCAGCAATGTGACAAGACCTGGGGACTCTTGGCCCCAGAGTCAGTGACTTAGCCACAGAGGACTAGAGTGGAGAATGAAGCATTCAGCTGATAAGAAGAGAGGGCATATGCACAAGAACACCCACACTTGCAGATAATGCTCACTTGACCTGGCTTCAACGACTGGATGATCAGAGCTCAACCAGAAGTAGAAAGAACACGAAAAAAAGAGCAAGCTGATACAATTTGATGAACTTGACCTATGCCTAGGATGCAGTAGCTCAAAAGAAGGGACAAATCTTTACAGCGAGGATCATTCCCACCCCCTCCATACACAGGGTAGACAGGGATGGGCAACTTGGACATCGCTACCCAAAATGGGGGGGGCTATAAAGCAGCTCTGGTAGCATAGTGGTTACGGATCGGGCTGCGAACCTCAGGGTCAGCAGTTCGAAACTACTAGCTGTTCTGCGGGAGAAAGATGAGACGTTCTGCTCCCATAAAGAGAGTTTCCTCGGAAACCCCGCATAGGGTCGCTATGAGTCGGAATGGAGTCGACTCCACGGCACATAACAACAACAACAACAACACAAAGGCAAGAAGTGACTGGCTTACAAGCTTTCAAAAGGGAGCCTAGATCCAGAGGGTGCAGAGGAAGGTAGAATCTCCACTGAGTAGTATCCAATCTGTCTGGGCAGGGCTGATGAAAGGAAATGGGGATAGCACTCATGCAGTACAATAATGAATAATTGCTATCAGAACTGACTGTGAGGGTTGGAAATGTAAAGGTAGATGTTTTGTAGCAAAAGGAGGGGAGAGACTGACTTTGCAGGCTAGGATCTGAGGTCCCTGGGACCATCAAGGGAGAAGAGCAGAGTGCAGGACCCTACCCAGAGAAACAGTGATACCAGAGATGAAGGCAGAGATGATGACATGGAGACATGGAGCAGCTGGGAACTCTAGACCCAAAGAGGGAGAGGGGCTGTGTGCTGACGACCAGGGGTCAGGCTTGCAGGGTATACCCTTTGTTTGGTTGATGATGCATGGAGGGGACTGTAACCATGGCAGTGTAACAATATACAATAGGATGAATGTAAAGCTAATGTTCTCCCATGTAAACACTCACATAATTTACAATAAAACATTAAAAAAAAAAAAAAAAAAAAAGAGCTAAAATGGATGGAGAGAAATGCTGTTGACTGATGGTACAGGGAGGGGATTGTGGTCATTGTAATGAAACAAAATATATGATTTGTTGGGCATAGAACTGATGATCTGCCCTGTAAACTTTCACTCAATTCACAATAAAAAACTTGAAAAAAAAATAAATTCCATATTATCAGTCAAAGCAAGGCAAGGGACAGGCTGTGGAACAGACCATCAATTGTTCCTATCTAGTTCAGGTTGAAGCTGAGGAAAATTAAAATAAATCCATGAAAGCCAAAATATGGCCTTGACATATCCCACCTGAATTTAGAGATTGCCTCAAGTACAGATTCAATTGGAGCTTTGGTGTTGGATGAGAATATTGAAAGTGCCACGGGCTGCCAAAAGAACCAATAGATCCATTTTGGAAGAAGTGCAGCCAGAGAGCTCCTTGGAGGCCAAGATGGCCAAACTTCATCTCTCGTACTTTGGACGTATTGTCAGGAGGGACCAGTCACTGGAGAAGGATATTATGTTTGTTAAGGTGGAGGGTCAGAGAAAAAGAGGAAGACCCCCAACGAGATGGATTGGCCAAGTGGCAGCATCAATGGACTCAAGCATGACAACAGTAGTGAGGTTGGCCCAGAATCAGGCAGTGTTTCGTTCTACTGTGCATAAGGTCACTATGAGTTGGTACTGACTCAATGGTACCTAACAACAACAAATGCCAAAGACCAGAAGAATTATGGGATGACAGCAAGAAAATCATACAAGAAGCAAAATGTCATTAAAAAGACAAGGTGGGAATAAAAGACCAAAATGGATGTCAGAAGAGACTTTGAAACTTGCTCTACAGCATAGAGATGCTAAAGTAAAAGGAAGAAATGAGGAGGTAAAAGAGCTGAAAAGAAAATTTCAAAGGGCAGCTCCAGAAGACAAAGTCAAATGTTCAAATGAAATGTACAAAGATCTAGAATCAGAAAACCAAAGGGGAAGAACATAGTCAGCATTCATTAAGCTAAAGGAACTGAAGGAAAAAAAATCAAGCTTCAATTTGAAATACTGAGGGTTTCTCTGGGCAAAATATTGAATGATGCAGAGGGCATCAAAAGAAGATGGAATGAATACACAAAGTCACTGTACCAAAAAGAAATGGTCAATAATCAACCATTTCAAAAGGTAGCATACAATCAAGAATAAATTATATTGAAGGAAGAAGTCCAAGGTGTAATGAAGGCATTGGCAATGAATACACTCCAGGAATTGAGTGGACTATAAATTTAAATCTTTCAACAAAGTAAGGCCCCACTGGAGGCACTCAGTCATGTATGGCAAGAAATTTGGAAGACAACTACCTAACCTACTGATGGGAAGAGAGTCATATGTGTGCCCATTCTAAAGAGAGGTGACCCAATGGCATACAGAAATCAATGGAAATATCATTAATATTGCAAGCAAGCAAAATTTTGCTAAAGATAATTCCAAAATGGCTATAGCAGTTCATTGACAGGGAGCTGCCAGAGGTTCAGGCTCAACTCAAAATAGGATGTAGAAAAAGGAATATATTGCTGATGTCAGATGGATCTTGGTAGAAAGCAGAGAATATCCGAAAGACGTTTGCTTGTGTTTTATTGGCTATGCAAAGGCTTTTGATTGACAAGCCATGGGGAACTTAGTGGAGAATGAGTATTCTGGAACATTTAATTTTGCCCATGAGGAACCTATACATAAACCAATAGGCAGTTGCTCAAACAGAACAAGAGAACACTGAATAGTTTAAAATTCAGATAATTGTATGCCAGGATTGTATTCTTTTCACCATACTTATTCAGTCTTTACACAGAGCATATAGTTCAAGAAGCTGGGTTATATGAAGAACATGACATCAGGATTCAAAGAAGATACATGAACAACCTACGATATGCAGATTTTACAAGCTTGCTTGCTGAAAGGGAAGAGGACTTAAAATATTCAGTGATGAAGATCAAAGACCACAGGCTTAGGTATGGACTGCACCTCAATGTAAAGAAAACAAAAATCCTCACCACTGGACCAACAAACAACATTCTTTTCAATGGCGTAAAGACTGAAGTTGCCAGACTTCATTTTGTTTGGATCAACCATCAACACTCATTGAAGCAGCAGTCAAGAAACAAATGACATATTGTATTAGGCGAATGTGCTGCACTGGACCTCTTTAAAGAATTCAAGAGCCAAGATAACAGTTTGAGGACTAAGGTGCACCTGACCCAAGCCAGGATATTTTCAATAACCTCATATGCATGGGAAAGTTGTACAATGAATAAGGAAGAGTGTAGAAGAATTGATGCATTTGAGTTATGGTGTTGGAGAAGAATATTGAAAGTGCCATAGACTGCCAGAAGAACAAAGAAATCTGTGTTGGATGAAGTATAGCCAGAATGCTCCTTAGAACCCAGGATGGCCAGACTTCATCTCTCAATCTTTTGGCATATTATCAGGAGGGACCAAACATTATATTTGGTAAAGTGGAAGGTCAGTGAAAAAGAAGACCTCCAGCGAGATGGACTGGCACAGTGGCAACAGCAATGGACTCATGAGGATGGTACAAGATCAGGCAGTTTTTTGTTCTGCTGTGCATAAGATTGTTATGAGTAGTTACTGACTGAACAGCACCTCATAACTACAGTTCTTCCGTTCAGGACAGCCTGTCCTCATCCGTGCCCTTTCTGACTGGGTAATGTTACAAGGGCCTCTTAGGAACAATGACAAATGCTTACAGGACACACCACTCCACTATAAGCCTCAGCCTGGAGGCTCTCAGCTTTTAGATCATAGATCAACAAACCCAGCTCCAGAGGCACTCCACTCTGCAAGCAAACCTCCTAACCAAAGTCATTCGGTTTTACTTGTTCCATGGGTTTGGGAAGCGGACTACTGTGTCTCATGCTTGATGATGATGATCCTTGTTGATATGACGATCCTCTGCCACTCCTCCAATATCAAAGCTTTCTAACTGAGTCAAAGAAGTTCAATGCACAGGGATCTCAGTGTCCAAAGGATGCACACCACACAATCCCAACACCTATGGCAGACTACTTGTCTTTGTTGTTAGTTGTCATTGAATAGGTTCTAACTCACAGCCACCCTATGCACAACAAAACACTGCCCCATCCAGCACTATCCACACAATTACTATACTTGAGCCCATTGCTGCCGCCATATTGTCAATCCATCTTCCTGGGGGGGGGGGGTATTCCTCTTTTTCACTGACCCTTCACTTTACCAAGCATGATGACCTTCTCCCGGAACTGGTCCCTCCTGTTAACATGTCTGAAGTATGAGATGAAGTCTCACTATCTTGGCCTTTAAGCAGCATTCTGGCTGTATATCTTCCAATACAAACCTGTTTGTTCTTCTGGCAGTCCATGGTACTTTTAATACCCTTCTCTAATGCCATAATTCAAATGCATTGATTCTTCCAGAGTCTTCCTATTTCACTCTTAATTTTCACATGCATATGAGACCATTGAGAATACCATGGCTTGGGTCAGGCACACCATAGTCATCAAACTGATATCTTTGCTCTTGAACACTTTAAAGAGGTCTTGTGCAGCAGATTTGGCTAATACAGTATGTCATTTGATTTCCTGACTGCTTCCATGAGTGCTGTTTGTGGATCCAAGCAAAATAAAGTCTTTGACAACCTCAATCTGTTCTCCACTAATCAAGATGTTATTTATTCATCCAGTTGTGAGGATTTTTGTTTTCTTTACAATGAAGTTTAATCCATACTGAAGGCTGTGGTCTTTGATCTTCATCAGCAAATATTTTAAGTCCTCTGAACTTCCAGCAAGCAAGGTTGTATCAGCTGCATATTGCAGATTGTAAATGGTGAGTCTTCCTTCAATTCTGATGCCATAGTCTGCTTCATATAATCATCTTTCTCAGATTATTTGCTATGCATACAGATTGAATAAATATGGTGAAATAATACAGTGAGGGAGCACACTTTCCCTGATTTTAAACCATTCACTATTGCCTTATTCTGTTCGAATAACTGCCTCTTGGTTTATAAACAGGTTCCTCATGAGCACAATTAAATGTCCTTGAATACCCATCCTTTGCAATGTTATACATATTTTGTCATGATCCACATAGTGAAAGCCTTGGTATAGTCACTAAAGCACAAACACCTTTCTAGTATTCACTGCTTTCATCCAAAATCCATCTGACATCAGCAATGCTATCCCTCATTCCACATCCTCTTCTGAATCAGGTTCGAACTTCTGGCAGTTTGCTGTCAACATACTATTATTGCAAATGTTTTGAATTTATCTTAAGCAAAATTTTATTTGCATGTGATAGCAATGATATTGTTCAATGATTTATGCAGGTTGTTGGGTCACCTCTCTTGGGAATGGGCAAAAATATGGATCTCTTCAAATCGGATGGCAAATTAGCTGTGTTCTACGTTTCCTGGCATAGATGAGTGAGTGCTTCCAGTACTGCATCAATTTGTATTCTATCAATTCCTGGAGTCTGTTTGCTTTTTTTTTTTTTTTTTCTGTCAATGCTTTATATACAGCTTGGACTTCTTCCTTCAGTACCTTCAGTTCTAATCACATGCTACCTCTTGAAATGGTTGAGCATGAACCAATTATTTGTCGTGCAGTGACTCTCATTATTTATCATATCTTCTTTGGGTACTTTCTGTATCATTCAATATATTTGAAGGTCATAGATTCCTTCAATATTGCAAGTTGAAGCTTGAATTTTTTTTCTTCAGTTCTTTCAGCTTGAGAAATGTTGAGTGTGTTCTTCCTTTTTGGATTCTAACTCCAAGTCTTTGCAAATTTCATTATATTTTAGTTTGTCTTTTCAAGCTGCCCTTTGCATTTTTTGGTTCAGCTTTTTTACTTCCTCATTATTTCAACTCACTTTAGTTCCTCTACACTCAGAGGACGTTTCAGAGTCTCTTCTGAGATCCCATTTGCCTTTTTTTCTTTCCTTCCTATCTTTTTAATGACCTTTTGCTTTCTTCCTGTATGGTGTTCTTGATGTCATCCCACACACAACTCTTCTGGTCTTTGGTCACTAGTGTTTAATGCATCAAATATGTTACTGAGATGGTCTCTAAATCTATGTGAGATACGTTCAAGGTTATATTTTGACTCTTGTGGCCTTGCTTTAGTTTTCTTCAGCTTCAACCTGAACTTGCATATGAGCAATTGATGGTCTGTTCTACATTCTGCCCTTGGCCTTATTTTGGATGATGACATTGAACTTTTTCACAGTCTCTTCCCACTGATACAGTCAATTTTATGCCTGTGTATTCCATCTGGTGATATCCATGCAAATATTTGCTTTATTTAAAAATGGTATTTTCAGGTAAACAAGTCATTGCAAAATTGTATCATACAATCTTCAGCATCAATTCTATCACCAAGGCCATATTTTCCAACTACTGATTCTTTCACATTTTTCCACCCTTTGCATTCCAGTCACTGGGAATTATCAATACATCTTGATTCCTGGTTGATTAATTTCAGACTGAAAAAACTGGTAGAATTCTTCAATTTCATCATCACCGAATTTAGTGGTCGGTGTGCAAATTTGAATAGTGGTAGTAACTGCTCTTCCTTGTAGGCATAGGACTATTATCCTATCACAAACAGATTATACTACAAGATAGACCATGAAATGTTCTTTTTGCTTATGAATGGGATGCCTTCCATTTCAATTTGCTATTCCTGGCATAGGATTCTCTGATTCAAAATGGCCAACAACAGTCTATTTCAGCTTACTAATGCCTAGGTTACCAATTTTTATGCTTTTCACTTCATTTTTGACAACTTACACTTTTCCCAAACTCCTACTTCATGCATTCCTTCATCTGATTATTAATGGGTATTTACAATGTTTCTCCACATTTCAAATTGTGCCAATCAGTAAACGAAGGTCCCTGAAACTTTGCTCCATTCACATCACTATGGTCAACTCTACTTTGAGGTGGCAGCTCTTCCTCGATTGTATTTGGACTGACTTCCCACCTGAGGGGCTCATCTTAAGCACTGTGTCTGATAATCTTCTGCTGCTGTTAATAATGTTTTCATCTTCCAACACTATAAATGGCAATGTTTCCTGAAATTCATAAGGTTTCCAGTTGCTAAACATTCAGTCTCTTCTTCTTCCTAGTCTGTCTTAGTTGGGAAGCGCCGCTGAAATCTGTCCACCATGGGTACCCTTTGTTGATGTTACATGTCATGGAATCAGTTTCTACTCAGAGTGACACTGAGTAGGGTTTCTGAGGAATAGCTAGCTGGTGGTTTGTAACCCTGCTGGTGTTTAAATAGTGGTGGAATAGCTTCCAGTGTCACAGCAACACTCCTTAGAGTTCTCCATTGTCTTCCTCCTGTTGTGAGCTTTCATTCCTTATTAATGTTTTATGTTGTCATTTTATCCTTGGCTTTACTCTACATATATCGCTTGGATGAGTGAACAAACTCTGTCATCTCCAAAGAAAGTCCATGATCTCTGTGACCACTATTGCCCACAGAGGGTTCAACTCTGGCATGTGTCTCTATTTCTGGTTTTTGAGATGACAGGAAACGGAAGTAGTATAAATGGTATAATAAAAATTAATAAATAAATAAATCTATTGCAATGAGACTACTAGGATAGCAAAAAGTTTGTGCAAGTTTATAAAATGATACCTGATAACAGAGAACATCTATGCAAGTTTCTCCATGATGAATTTTTAGCAGTACATTGCAAGAGAGAGAGAGAAAAAATGCCAATAGAATAACACAAGAAAGAGAATATATAATTTATATGCATAGAGTTATAGCATCAAGAATCAAAAGTCTAAATAGGTCTTATCTGTATGATCATATGACCATTGCTTGGTAAATATGAGTCACTAGTTGTTTCTGTTTTAATTTTTCCATTAGTTTAATGGGGACAATAACTCCATTCACCTCTTAGCAATATTGGAAGGATTCATGAGGCAATATTTATGAAGCACTCGAAGTCCTTTCAATGAATGATTCTGTGTAAACACAACCTTGTACTGGACTATCCAACCATAACTGCACTCTACTTGTTGAAAATCCAACCACTATAGCTCAAAAAAGAAGAGTTAAATTTCACAGTCCTGCATTACTTGTAGTTGGCTTACTCTGAAAAATAGATTGAAATCTATGGAAAAATTTTTAAATACATCTTTAGGTACAGCATATCCCATTAAATTATATTTATTTCTCTGCAGACTGCCTACATAAATATCATCTTTAACATGATAAAGCTTATTTTAAGTAACACCTATTTTCACAGTCTCTAATTTGAATATGCATTTGAGTTATGGTGTTGGAGGAGACTATTTAAAAGTACCATGGACTGCCAAAAGAACAAACAGATCTGTTTTGGAAGAGTACAGCCAGAGTGCTCCTTGGAAGCCAGGATGGCCAAACTTTGTCTCTCATACTTCAGACATATTATCAGGATGAAGGATATCATGTTTGATAAAGAGGAGAGGTGGGGAAAACGAGGAAGAACCCCAGTGAGATGGAGTGGCACAGTAGTGGCAGCGATGGGCTCAGGTGTAGCAAAAATTATGAGGTTGACCCAGGACCTGGCAGCATTTCATTCTGTTGTGAATAGCGTTGCTATGAGTTGGTACTGACTCAATGGCAACTGACAACAATTTTGAATATCAAATTTGAATATCTGGGAGTGTAGTTGCTCAGTAGTCTAAGAACACGAGGTCAGAAGTACAAGCACTCCAATAAATCCACAGGAAAAAGATGAGGTTTTCTGCTCTCACAACAATTTACAACCCTACATGTGGTGGTTATAAGTTGCAATCAACTCAACAACAACAATTTAGATATCAAGTCATAACCTACTCAACAGCACTTAAGAATAACTAAAAATTTTAATATCATGGGAAATAATATTAAATCAAGAATGTTTTTGGAAAACACCGCTATTCTCATTTGGTTAAGAAGTGGATGTTGGTGAATAGCATGAACTAAGGTACATGGAAAAAGAAAAGCTGTATCATGAAAAGAGTGAAGTTGCCAGTGCACACTAAGAACATTAAAACCTACCACATCTCAATTGTAAGGTGGAAATAAGGGAAAAGGAGAATTGTGACTGGCTTCAGAACCCAGTTCCACAGCTGTGTTTTGAATTGCACCATGGATTTGATATCACATCATCTGATTTCACGGTCTCATGGTTCTTCTCTCCACCCTCAGGAATTCTTGACAGCTCCTGCCTCATAGGGCATGACCATTAACTATGGTAGATCACTCAGTTTTTAGTTTCAGAAGCTTTTTGGAAGAATCTTCAAGGATATTTTTCCAGTGAAAACTGAGCCAGGAAAGATAGTGTACATGGAATTTGCACTTAGTCAAAAATTGTTCCACATCTAAAGTCCACCTCTCTTAAACTTGAGAAACTGGAAAAATAAAAACCATTCCTATGTATATGAAGCAAATTGGCGGCTCACATTCAGTTGAATTTATTAATGATTTTGTGAACTCCAGTATTAAGTGCCCTGTACTCATGAGGAACCCATATATAGACCAAGAGGTAGCTGTTTGTATCTGGAAAGCCATGCACCAGGGTTGTATCCTTTCACTATCTTTATTCAATTGGTATGCTGAGCAAATAATCCAAAAACTGGATTGTAAAGAAAAGAACATGACATCAAAGTTGGAGGAAGACTCATTAAGAACCTACAATATGCAGATCTTATAACCTTGCTTGCTAAAAGCGAACAGGACTCAAAATACTTAGTAATGAAGATCAAAGACTACAGCCTTTGGTGTGTTTTGCACTTCAATGTAAAGAACATAAAAATGCTCATCACTGGAGCAGTAAGTAACATATGATAAATGGAGAAAAGATTAAAGTTGTCATATTCTTCCTTTTGCTTGGATCCACAATTAGCACTTGTGGAAGCAGCAGTCAAGGAATCAAAAGACATATTGATTAGGCAAATCTGCCTCAAATGAGCTCTTTAAAGTGTTCAGCGATATTTTGAGGAATGAGCTTTGCCTGACCCAAGTCATGGTATTTTCAGTCACCACATATGCATGTGAAAGTTGGACAATGAATAAAGAAGAACAAAGAAGCATCTATGTATTTGAGTTATGGTGTTGGAGAAGAGTATTGAAAATACCATTGAGTGCCAGGAATATAAAAAATTCTGTCTTGGAAGAAGTACAGCCAGAATGCTCCTTAGAAGCAAGCATGGTTAAACTTTGTCTCTTGTACTTAGGACATGTTGTCAGGAGGGGCCAGTCCCTGGGAAGAACATCATGCTTGGTAAAGTGGAGGGTCAGTAAAAAATAGAAAGACCCCTCCAACCAGATGAATTGACACAGTGGCAGCAGCAATGGGCTCAAACATAGCAACAATTGTAAGGACGGTGCAGGACTGGGCAGTGTTTCATTCTGTTGTGCAGAGGGTTGTTATGAGTAAAAACCAACTCAAGAGCACCTAAAATCAACAACAACATCAAGGACCATTTGTGTTGCTTCAGGTGATACTAAGCCAACTGAAGAAACACCTTGCTTTGAAGATATTGTAGGTGCTGGTGACAGAGTGGAGAAAAATGAAATAAACACATAAGTAAACATAATCAAGTAGATACCAAAGGGAAGTACAGAATGCAATGGGATGGCTAGAAGGCATGTGGTTAAGATATAAGACAAGCCTGCACGGAGCATGTAATATTTGAAATAGACCTTAAAATGTTGTTGGAATTTTATAAAAAAGAAAGAAAATTTTAAGAAGGAGACATGTTATAGCAAATTTGGAGAACCGTGTACTTAGAGTAGAGGATGATAGATTAAAACTGTAGAGCTAAACTAGGAAGGCTGAAGCCACAGCAATTCAGTGGTAGGAATCTCACCTTACATATGGGAGAGCCTCATTTGATTCTTGACCAACACACCTCAAGTGCAGTTGCAACTCATCTCTCAGTCTGTCACCTGTTAAGTTGTACCATCACATCAGTTCCAACTCACCGTGACCTTTTGTAGGGCTTCCGAGGAACAGATGGTAGATTTCAACTGCCACCTATGGTTAGCAGTCCAGTGCTTATACTACAGTGCCACACAATTAACACTCTTAACAATCACTCATAACTGAATCATATCCTATCAACATCTTTTCCCACTTTCGTTTAACCAAACACAACAGGGCACAAACTCTGGTGGGAGTTACAAAGACTGTGGATAGAATTACTATGAAGTAATTCACAGCACTACAGCTTTATATTTACAATGTAAAATAGATATGTGATAGCTAGGAATAAACTTAAGAACAAATAGCAAAACTTACAGGAGGAAAGACTAAAAAATGGAGATTTTCCTTCTTCTTGCATAAGATGACTCAGTGTTACAAATAAATCAGTTCTCCCCAGTCAGTATGTAAATTAGGTACAATCTAAGTAAATTTTTACTGAAGTAAGACTAATGGGTTCTAAAATTCTTATGAAAAAAACAAATATTCAAGGACAGCTAGGAAATTCTTGGGGGAGGTAGAAAGCAGTACTAGAGCACTAGCTCTACAAACTCAGGACTGGAGGAAGACTCATTAACAATCTGACAAGAAGATGAAACAACGTTGCTTGTTGAAAGTGAAGTAACTTGAGGCACTTACCGATAAAGATAAACAGCCTTCAATATGGGTTACACCTTAACATATAAGAAAATAAAAATCCTCACAACTGGACCAATAAACATCATAATAAATGGAGAAAGGATTAAACTTGTCAAGGATTTCAGTTTAGTTGGATCCATTATCAACACCCCTAGAGGCATAATCAAAAAATCAAACCATTCATTTTGTTGGGCAAATCTGCTGCAAAAGATCTCCGTAAGTGTTAAAAAGCAAAGATGTCATTTGGATGATTAAGGTGTGCCTGGCTCAAGTCATGGTATTTTCAATCATCTCATATTCATGTGAAAGCTGAGCAATGAATAAGGAAGACTAAAGGAGGACCTATGCCTTTGAATTAAGGTTCCAGCAAAAAACAAAAACAACAACAACTGTTGAATACACAGGAAGAATCAATAAGTTTCTATTAGAAGAAGTACAGCTAGAATGAAACTTAGAAGTGAGAATGGCAAGGCTTCATCTTAAGTGCTTGGACATTTTATCAGGAGGAACTAATCCCTGAATAAAGACATCATGTTTGGTAGAACAGAGAGTCAGTCAAAAAGAGGAAGATACTCTTGGAGTTGGTTTGACACAGTGGTTGCAATGATGAGCTCAAACAAAACAATGACTATGAAGATAGCACGGGATTGAGAAGTGTTTCTTTCGGTCGTGTATAGTGTGTCTATGACTCGACAACACCTAACAACAACTGACACAAGGGAACCAACATAACAGCACCTAACAGCAACGAAAGTGCTACCAGTTATAAATGCATACAGCAAAAATACAGCATCTATACTTATAAAAAAAATTTGGTACTCTAATATGAATAGAGAAATCAAGCTAGCAGAATAGAACAGAAAATCTAGGAATAGATTCAAGATTATAATAATAAAGGTGACATCTCAAATCAGTGAGAAAAGAAGGTCTCCTTATTAAATGACATTGGTTAAAACTAGAATCGCATACTAGAAAAAAGTTTAAATACATTGCTGTTGTTGATAAGTGTTGTCAAGTCACTTCTGACCTATAGCTATGCTGTATAGGGTTTCCAAGGATCAGCTGGTGAGCTTGAATAGCTGACCTTGAGGTTCAAACTACCTTTGCAATCCAGTGCATTAACCCACAGCACCACACCAGGAAGATTTGAACATTAAAAATTAAATCAGGGATTTCTAGAATGCTGATGAACTATGGAGACAAACTACACTGGCTTTCTACAGCAAAGATAGAAAAGATCAAATGAAACTGATACATGAAAACCCTGGAACACTGAAGTTTAGAAAAAAAGGATGTTGTTGTAATAAGTGCTATAGAGTCAATCAGTTTTGACTCATACTGACCATATACACGATGGAACGAAACACTGCCCGGGAACTGCACCATTCTCACAATTGTTACTCTTGAACCCATTGCTGCTGCCACTAAGCCAGTCCATCTCATTGGAGGTCTTCCTCTTTTTCTCTGACCCGCCACTTTACCAAGCGTGATGTCCTTATCCAGGAATTGGTCTCTCCTGTTAGTATGTCTGAAGAATGAGAGATGAAATATGGCCATGCTAGCTTCTAAGGAGCATTCTAGTTGTACTTCTTTCAACACAGAATTGTTTATTCTTCTGGCAGTCTGTGGTACATTTAATATTCTTCTCCAACAGCATAAATAAAACACATCACTCTTCTACAGTTTTCCTTATGCATTATCCAACATTCACATGCACGTGAGGCTATTGAAAATACCATGGCTTGGATCAGACATATATACCTTAGTCCTCAAACTGACGTCTTTTCTCTTGAACAATTTAAAGAGGTCATGTGCCAAAAATTTGCCTGATGCAATTCATCATTTGATTTCTTGACTGCAACTTCCATGAGTGTTGATAGTGAATCTAAGCAAAATGAAGTCTTTCGCAATTTCAATCTTTTCTCCATTTCTCATGATGTTATTTATTGGTCCAGTTACGAGAATTTATGTTTTCTTTATATTGAGGTGTAATCCATACTGAATGCAGTGGTCTTTGATCTTTACCAGTAAACATTTTAAGTCCTCTTTGCTTTCAGAGGAAGGTTAGCAAAGTGGAGTAAGTTCTTGCTGGGAAGAGAAACTAAGCAGGAACTGTGAGAGAGGAATACTGAGGCAAGTGGTTGGCCAAATGTGGCATGACCATTTTGAACTTTTGTGAGTAGTTTTAGTGACAGAAAGTGGTCTTGGAGAGCAGATTTACACAGGAGACAGGATAGGTAAGATTCCTTCTATTATCCCATGTTCCCTAAGTGACTAAAGGGTGTGGCCAGCTCCAACTCTCATCCACCACTAGCAGTGACCCTTCTCTCCCAGAGTTCAGAGCCCTGTGGTCGTAAGCCACGCTAGTGGACTGGCTGCACTGCTTTGGTGCCCAGATTCAGGCAGACTCAGCTCCAGACCTATAGAACCTACAGAGTCTCCATACCCACATTGTTATTGTTGTTAAGTGTCACTGAGTCAGTTCTGACTCATAGCTACTATGTATAGGGTTTTAAACTGCTGGCATTGTGGTTCACAGTCCAGTGCTGATCCATGGCCCCACACCAGAATTAGTTTAGCAGAACTCCACATAACCAACCACTCTGCTCCCAACTACCTTGCAGACCTAGCTGAAACCAGCTCCATTAAGGTGTCATTTCAACGGAAGTACATGCTCCAATTCTCTAACTACATCCATAGAAGACAGTTGGTGAGAGCCAAGACACATCATCATACAATCATCAATTAAATGCAAATATGACAACACCACAATGCCACAGAGACAACAGACAATTTTAGCTCACACAAAGAAAGAAGAGAAAATGACTCAAGCAAATCACCAAAATGCGAAGTCAGAAAATGTTTCTGAGGAAGAAAAGGTAATGGAACTAACCGAAAAATAATTCAAAAGAATGATATTTAGGGTACATTCAAAGGACTGAGAGGAAGAGCAAAGAAAGTAAGGCGAACACAGAAGAAAATTTTAGAACAATTTGGGAAAACTCTACAAGAACAAACAGATTAAAAATATGCAAATTTGAAACAATATCAAAACTGCAATTAGAAATCCAGAAGATTAATACTAAGATTTCAGAAAAGGACAACACATTGAAAGTACAAAGGAATAGATATGAAGTAATGGAAGCCAAAATTAATGACTTAGAAGATGAAGCTTCCAATTCTAGGATCTGAGATGAACAATTAAAAAAAAAAAAAAAAAAAAAGTCTTAAAGAAGCCTAAGAATTATGTGTGACACCATGAAAAGAAATAACTAACAAGTGATCAGAATTTCAGACCAGGAAGAGATAATAAAATTACAGAAAAAAATTACAAGAGTTGTTGGAAGAAAATTTCCCTAACCTCATGAAAAATGAGAAGATAAGCTGATTGAACCCTAAACAGGAATATCCCAAAAGAAAATCACCAACACGTATTGTAATCCAATTTTCCAAAACCAAATACAAAGCCTTCTGAGAGCAGCTCAGGAAAAACAAAAAGTTGTCAACAAAGGGGAATAAATGAAGACTAACCTTTGATGTCTCAGCAGAAGCTATTCAGGTAAAAAGGCAATGGGATGGCATAAACAAAACACTGACAGAAAAAAATTGCCAACTACAAGGGTGAGCAAAAATTATCTTCACTCTGACTATAGAATTTTTTTTATTCAACTTTAGAAAAGACACATACATCATTTTTGACATAATCTCCTGCTTTTCAATCACTTTGTTTATCTGTCAACAAGCGTTCATATTCCCTTATTAGGAAATGTTTTAGGCTGAGCTTCAAGCCACAAATATGCCACTACCTTCACTTCTTCATCAGAAGTGAATCTTCATCCTTGAAGGGCTGCTTTCAGGGGACCAAAGAGGTGAAAGTTTGATGCAACAATATCAGGACTATAGGGAGGATGTTTAACACCCCAAAATGAAAGTTTTTCTGAGGATCAACAGTGTGGACAGAGGTGTGTGGAAATGCACTGTCATACAAGATCACAACACCCTTGGATAGCAGTTTCTGCTATAACAAAGTAAAACAAACCTAGTGGTGGTGGTGGTAGTGGTTGGATGCCATCGAGTAAGTTCTGAGTCATAGTAATCCTGAATAGGGTTTCCAAGGCTATGCATTTTTACGGGAGCAGAAAGCCTCATCTTTCTCACTCAGACAAACTGGTAGATTTGAACTACGGACCATGCAGTTATCAGCCCAGTTCATAACCCACAATGCTACCAGAACTCTAAAACTAAAAATAGGGAACCAGAGATATCAATTCATAGTAAAGTCAACTACAAAGCAAAAAGAGGGAACAGTTTAGATACTGATCTTCCAAAAGGTGAGAAACTCAAGTAGATTTCAAGATAAAAAAGACTAAACAAGGAAATATTAAAAAATTATGGGGTAACGCTAAAGGAAGTTAATAAATATTCACATCAAAATAAAAAGAGGAAAATCAGAGAGATTTAGTAAACATTAATACAACAGAAATGAAAATGAAAAGATAATTCACAAACAAAATGAACTCAGCATAGAAAAGTATGTAGAACAAAGAAACCAATAGCACCACAAAATAACACAAAGCAAAATGACAGCAATCAATTCATACCTATCAATAATTATGCTGAATGTAAATGAATTAAATGAACCAGTCAAGAGAGAAAGTAGCAGAATGGATAAGAAAACAGGATTCTTCAAAATGCTATCTACAAGATATACATCAAAAAGATGAAGATAGCGTAAATACCCAAAACAGAATAATGGTTAAACAAACTTTGGTACATACACACAGTGGAACACTATGTAACATTGAAGAATAACAATGAATCTGCAAAGCACCTTACAACATGGATGAACCTGGGAGACATTATGCTGAATGAAATCAGTCAATCACAAAGGGACAAATATTGCATGAGACCAATGCTGTAAAAAGTTAAGAAAAGGCTTTCTTGATAAAAGAAGCATTCTATGATGATTATGGGAGTGGGGAGATTATTCACGGACTAGAGGGTAGACACATGTTAACAGAGGTGACAGGGCAAGTAATATACAACAGGAGGGAGATTGGCACAGGAAATATGAAAGTAGCAGGAGACACATGGAGGAATGCAGGAGTTAAAGTGAATACATGTAAATACTGTTAACTAATGTACATGGCACGAATTGCAATAATTGTAATGAAGGAACGTATATGATTTGTTGAATGTAAAACTGATGGCCTGATGTGTATACCTTTGCTAAATTCACAAAAAAAAAAAAAAGGAGAGAAAAAGGGACTTAAAAATAAATACATACATTAATCAGTCTAGAAACAAGAATAAAACATAGGTGTCTATCACTATGACCTGGTCTTAGAAAAACCTTCTAATTATGACCTAAAATTCTGACAAAATAAAACAGATTGACAAGTCTAAAACATTACAAACAATTTGGCATAACAGAGTCTTAGGTAAAACAAAAAAATAAATGAAAATTGAGAGTAAATATATGTAACATATATCATAGATAAAAGTTTAATCTACCTAATACATTAATATATTTTTTAAAGTCAGAAAGAAATGACTAAAAAGCTAGTGGGGAAAATAAGTGAAGAAGCAAAGAGTTAAAACAAAGAGAGAGATATAGAAAGATACCTAAACATGTATAAAGGTGTTCATCTTTATTTATAATCAAAGAAATGTAAATTAAAACTTACACTAACTCTACATTGAGATACGTTCTCACCTACCAGATTGGCACAAATTTAAAAGCTTGCCTATGCCTTCTCCCATATCTTACTAGTGTGGATATAACATGATCCCTAAAACAAATAATTATCTGGTCCAAAATGTCAATAATGCCAGGTTCAAAAACCTTTTTTAATGGACTATATAGTTTAAGGACCAGAAACCATAAAATTATGAAAAAATTTCTGAACTTTACTATAGGTGGGTTGTTCTGAAAGTTATTGACAATAATAATTCTGAAAAAAAATTTCATGTATATAGAATGGGCAAAACTGTTAATATTGTTGTGAACTAAGGTTCTCACTGTGGGAAAAGGAAGATACAAATATGGAATGAAGGAAGACAAGAACCCCAGGATTGCTGAATGTGAGCCCATGATTGAACAGAATGAGAGGAATTTTTCCTAGCTTTTTTTACTGAAAAAGACACCTCAGTGTTTGCTTACTTAACATTTGTATCACAATATTATTACATGGTGGTTGGTGGTTGTGTGCCATTGAGTCAGTTCAATTCCGACTCATAATGACCCCACATAGGGTTTCCAAGGCTATAAACCTTTACAGAAGTAGAAAGCCTCATCTTTACCCCACAAAGAGACTGGTGGACACAGACTGCTGACCTTGCAGTTAGCAGTGCAACACATAAACCACTACACCACTTGGGCTCCTAAATACGCAATAAAGAAAAACACGTGACAATATCACATATTACAAATGCAATAAACACATATAACATTATAACTGAAACTGAATTATATTATAGTTTCAAAATGCCATGATTTACAGAAAAGTACCATCTTGGAGAAGATGCTGGCTCAAAGACTGAGAGACAAATTGAACCAAAATATATAGCTGTGCCAGAAAGCAAGAAAGTGCTCAAAGATCAATGGGAATGTGGTAAAGAAATAGGAACCATCTTGAAGGAGCTCAAATTGGCCAAATTTGGAGAATTAGAACATAAAAAAACAAATAAATAACAGTAATAATGAATTAAAATACATTGCATTGAAAAGAACCCAATTCCAGAGGACTTAACTGTACTCATGAGAAACCTGTATGTAAACCAAGAGGTAGTTATTTGAACAAGACACTAAATGGCTTAAAATCATGAAAGGTATGCCCTAGGCTTGCAGTTTGTTGTGGGGGTTTTTTCACCATAATTATTCAATCTGTATGCTGAACAAATAATTCAAGAAACTGGATTATATGAAGAATGTGGCATCAGGACTGGAGGAAGACTAACAACCTGTGTCATGCAGATGATGTGGTCTTGCTTTCTGAAAGCAAAGAAGTCTCAAAATACTTACTGATGAAAATCAAAGACAACAGTCATCAGTATGGGTTACACTTTAATGTAAAAAAAACAAAAATCCTCACCACAGGACCAATAGATAACATGATAAATGGAGAAAAGATTAAAGTTGTCAAGGACTTCATTTTGCTTCAATCCATTATCAACACCCTTGGAAGCCGAAGTTAAGGAATCAAAGGATGTACTGCCAATTTGGATGCCATTAATTTCCCTTTCTTGCCATATAGTTAGTTCTGGCTAAGACTTCCAGCACAATATTGAATAGGAGTGGTTCTTGTTAACAAGGGGAATGGCTTCAGCTTCTCACCATTGAGAGTGATGTTGACTTGTTCATTTTGTATATATGTCCTTAACTATATTGAGGATTTTTTCCTTCTATTCCTATTTTGTTGTGTGTTTTTAGCATGAATGAGTGTTGGATTTTGTCAATTGCCTTTTCTGCATGGATTGGTAAGGTCATGTGGTGTGTTTTTTAAATTCCTTTGTTTTATCTGTATGGTGAATTATGTTGATTATTTTTCTAATAGTCTAGTACTTCTAATAGTCTATTGTTTCTAATATTGAACTATATAATATTGTTTTTTCTAATATTCCTGCACTTGGGCAGGATGTATTTTATACATACATACACACAAATATACGCATAGTTGGATTCTATTGGCTAGGATTTTGTTGATAATTTTTGCATCTATGTTCATGAGGGGCATTGGTCTAAAATTTTCTTTTTTATTGATTATCTTTGCATTGTTTTGGTGTCAGAGTTAAGCTTGCTTCCTAAAGTGAATTTGGAATTTTCCATCCTTTTCTATATTCTGAAATAATTTGAGTAAAATTCATGACAGCCCTCTCTGAATCTTTGATAGAAATAATCAGTGAAGCCATGGACTTTTTCGTTGGAAATTTTTTCATTGGGAATTTTTTTAATGACTTGATGAATTTCTTCTCATGTTATAGGCTTGTTCAAGTTTTGTACTTTACTCTGTGTTAGTTTTGGTAGATCATGTGTTTCTAAAAATTTGTCCGTCTTTATTAGATATTCAAATTTGTTGTAGTTTCTCATAATATTCTGTCACTATATTTTTGTTGCCATTGATTCTGCTATTCATGTTATTTGTATCTTTTCTTTTGTTAGATTTGCCAGTGGTTTGTCAATTTTATTAATTCTTCCAAAGAACCAACTTCTTATTGATTCTTTCTATTCTTTTTCTATTTGCTATTTCATTTGTTTCAGCTTTGTTGTTGTTAAGTGTCGTCAAGTCAGTTCTGACTCTTATTTTGGCGCTTTCTGTATCATTCAATATTTTGCCCCTGGACTCCTTCAATATTGCAAGTCAAGGCTTGAATTTTTTCTTCAGTTATTTTAGCTTGAGAAATGCTGAGCATTTTCTTCCCTTTTGGTCGTCTAACTCCAAATCTTTGCACATTTCATTATAATACTTTACTTTGTCTTCTCATATTATCCTTTGAAATTTTCTCTTCAGCACATTTACTGTCTTATTTCTTGCATTCACTTTAGCTTCTCTATACTGGAGGCCAAGTTTCAGTCTCTTCTGACATCCATTTTGGTCTTTCTGTTTTTCCTGTCTTTTTAATAATCTTTTGCTTTCTTCTTACACGATGTCATTGATATCATCCCACAGCTCTTCTGGTCTTCACTCATTAGTATCTAAGGTTCACATCTGTTCTTGAGATGGTCTTCAATTTTAGGTCAGATATGTTCTAAGTCACATTTTGGGTTTAGTAGATTTGTTTTCATTTTCTGCAGCTTCAACCTGAATTTGCATATGAGCAACTGAGGTCTGTTCCACAGTTGGCCCTTGGCCTCAATCACCAAGGGCATTTTTTCTAAGTAGGAATCCTTCCTCTTTGTTTCCAAACTTGCATTACAATCTCCAGTAACAATCATTGCATCTTGATTGAATTTTTTATTAATTTTTGACTGAAGAAATGGTACACTTCTTCATCAGCACTGACTTTAGTGTTCTGTACATAAATTTGAATACTGATGGTATTAAGTGGTCTTTCTTGTTATTGTTATCATAGTTGTTAAGTGACATCAAGTCGATCCCAACTCATAGCAACCCTATGAGTATAGGATTTCCAAGGAGGTTTGAACCGTCAACCTTTTGGTCAGCAGTCTAGTGCTTATCCCATAGCACCAAAGTAGGACTCTGGTCATCCTTGTAGGTATATGGCTATTATCCAATCACAGACAGTATTTTACTTCAAGACAGGTCCTGAAATGCTCTCTTTGATGATGAATGCAATGTCATTCCTCTTCAATTTTCCTTTGCCAGCATAGTAAACACAGGATTTTCAGATTTAAAATGGTCAATTATCCATTTAAATTCATTAGTACCTAGGATATCGATCTTCATATATTTCATTTCATTTTTGGTAACTTTCAATTTTCCTAGGTTCATACTTTGCACATTCCGTGTTCTGATTATTAATGGATGTTTGTAAGCTGTTTTTCTTCATTTTAAGTTGTGCCCCATAAGCAAATGAAGGTCCATTCTTGTCACCGTAATAAACTCTACATTGAGAAATCAGTTATTTCCCTGTCATATTTTGAGGGTCTTCCAACCTGAAGGGCTCGCCTTCTGGAACTATATCTGAAAATATTCTGGTACTACTTACTATGTTTTCCTCTTCTGGTATTATACTTGACAATGTTCTGCTGCTAGCCATGAGATTTTCAGAGGCTAAACATTCAGAAGTAATCCTTACTCCTAGTCTGTTTTAGTCTGCAAGTTCTGCTATTACCTGTCCATCATGGGTGACCCTGCTGGTAATTAAAATGCAATTCATAGTTTTCAGCATTACAGCAATATGCAAGTCACGATAGTATGGCAAACTGATAGACAAGTTAATATTAGTGACTATGATTAATAAGTGATAGAGCTAGAATAGGAACCAAAGTATGCCTGACTCAGAGTCTATTAGCCTGCTTTGTGTTGTGTTGTCTTGGGGATAGTACAAATGTATATAGATGTGCATCAGATACTTAATGGTCCCTGGTAAAGGCACTTCATCTGCACTGTTGGGTACATACTTAAATTTTTTAAGTATAAACAGCAGATTTTAGGACATGCCATGAAAAAAGTGGTGTTAATAGAATCATATACAATAAGTAATATGATCTTCATTAATTTATCCATTCAATAAACATTTATCCAGCTTGTCTCCACAACAGATATTGGAGATTTAAAAGTTAGCAAAGCAGATAAAGTTCTCACCTTCACAAGTTCACATGCTTTGAGTTCCACCACACAGCTGGCTGGGTGGCAGAGGACACCATGTAGATTAGTACTGGGATTTAATGGAAAGCTATGTCCTCTGAAGCCAGTCTAGCTGTGGTTACCATGCAGTATGGCCAAGGCATAACAAATGCAACAGAATTCTGGAAATCACCAGCACTAGAAGATCCAAACCAAGATACAAGTCCAGACAGTGAACAAATGTGTAGGAATCTGTAAGGGAACAGGAGTGTTTCCTGGAATTCTATCCACATAAGGCAGAAGGATCCTAAGAAGTAGAGAGATGGATGGGGGAAATTCCAATTGTAGCAAAAATAAGAAAGGATATTTGAACTCAGGCATACCAGCAGGATCCTAGTCCTGAGGAAACTATGGTCTGATCCTAAAAAAGTGAAGAGATTAGTATTACCAATGTGAATTCAGAGGTCTAAGTCATAAAACAGGGGACATGGAATCATGATTGAGTATCCAGGTGGCCCCTTGTCTTGCACCCCAGAACCAGATACTGAGACAAGAATTCATGTGCAGGTGTTCTCTCAAGAGAAAATGGTAAAGGAATGGAAAAAAAAAAAAAAAAAAAAAACAGGAACAGGGCAGAGAAAGTAGCTACTACACAAAGGTGCAATTTCGGGTAAATCCCAGAAGGTATCAGAAGCCTGATCCTGCAGGAAAACTCCTGGAATATAAAATAAAATATAAGTTGAGTTTGTTCCAACTATAGACAAGAAAGCTGGGTGTTTTTTGTTGTTGTTGTTGTTGTTGTTGTTGTTTTGTTCAGCGATATTATTGTTGTTAGGTGCCATCAAGCTAATTCTGACTCATAGTGACCCTGTGTCCAACAGAATGAGATATTGCCCAGTTCTGCATCATCATCACAGTTGCTGTTATATATGAGTCCATTGTAGCTGCCATTGTGTCCATCCATCTTGCTGGGGTACTTCTTCGTTTTTGTTGATGTTTCATTTTCCCAAGCATGCTGTCCTTCTGCAGGGACTGATTCCTCCTGGCTACCTATCAAAAGAATGAGAGACAAAGACCCACCATCTGAGCTTCTAAGGAACATTCTGGTTAAACTACTTTCAGTACAGATGTGTTTGTTCATCTAGCAGTCCATGGTACTTTCAATATTTTTCATCATCAACATAATTCAAATGCATTAATGCTTCTTGTGTCAGGTGCACCTTAGTCCTCAAACTTACATCTTTTCTCTTGAACACTTTCAGGAGGTCTTTTGCAGCATATTTGCCTGATGCAATGTCATTTGACTGCTGCTTTCATGAACATTGATTGTGGATCCAAGCAAATTGAAGACTTGGACAACTTTGATCTTTTCTCCATTTATCGTGATACTGCTTATTGGTCCAGTGATGAGGATTTTCATTTTCTTTACATTGAAGTGTAATCCATACTGAAGGCTGTAGTCTTTGTTCCATAAGTATTTCAAATCCTCTTCACTTTCAGCAAGCAAGATTGTGTCACTTACATATTGCAGGTGGTTAATGACTCTTCCTCAAATCCTGATGTCACGTTCTTAATGTTATCCAGCTTCTCAGATTATTGTTTAACATAATCAGAGTCAACAGGTGCATAGGGCAAGAATTACCCACCATGCTTGCTGCTCAGTTTAGGGTGAATGGTGAAAGGATGCAACACTGACACACACCTTTCCTTTTTTTAATCATTCAGTGTCCCTTTGCCCTCTTTGAAAGATTGGTTTTTGTTCTATGTACAGGTTCCTCAGAAGCATAATTAAGTGTTCTGGAATACTCACTTTTTGCAATGTTATCCACAGTTTTTTTTTTATACCAGAGTATCCCTAAATAAAGGCTGCTCTTAAGAGATGTAAGTTACCTGGCACTTGTAGCTCTTTACAGTTATAGCCACACAGGTCAGGTATTCCCAGGACTGTCCTGTGAAGAAAGTCTTAGATGCAGGCTATTGTTGCTAAGTGTTATCAAGTCAGTTCCAACCCGCAGCAACCCTGAATAGGGTTTCCAATGAGCAGCAGGTGAGCTTGAACCACCGACCTTGAGGTTCAAACCAACTTTGCATTCCAGCTCATTAACCACAGCACC
The DNA here is from genome assembly GCF_000296735.1 of Chrysochloris asiatica. Lineage (NCBI taxonomy): Eukaryota > Metazoa > Chordata > Mammalia > Afrosoricida > Chrysochloridae > Chrysochloris > Chrysochloris asiatica. Next base: position 10,126,385 of record NW_006408531.1, read on the forward strand.
ACACCAGGACTCCATGATGCTATGAGTATAACACGTAGATTTGTAAAAAGAATCCAAAGAGATCTAGGCAGAATACAAGGATGTCCATGTCACATCTAAACTCGTGATTCTGTGTTTAATTGTCACTAAATCATCTGAAAATATCTTTGATGTCCCATGTGAGTAAAGTTTTACTAAAGGTAATACAGGAATGGCTGCAACAATACATTGACAGAGAACTTCCAAAGGTTCAAGCTGGATTTAGGAGAGGACATGGAATGAGGAATATCATTGCTGATGTCTGATGGATCTTGTCTGAAAGCAGAGAATATCAGAAAGATGTGCACCTGCGCTTTATTGATGACACAAAGGCCTTCAATTGTGTGCATCATGAAAACCAATGGACAACATTGCAAAGTATGAGTATACCGGAACTCTTAATTGTGCTCATGAGGAACCTATGCATAGACCAAGAGACAGTCATTTGAACAGAACATGAGAAAACTGAATGGTTTAAAATTAGGAAAGGTGTGCGACAGGGTTGTATTCTTTCACCAGACAACCTGTATGCTGAGCAAATAATCTGAGAAGCTGGGTTCTATGAAGAAAAACATGGCATCAGGATTGGAGGAAGACTCATTAACAACCTGTGATATGCAGATGATACAATCTTGTTTGCTGAAAGTGAAAAGGACTTAAAATACATACTGATGGAGATCAAAGAGCACAGCCTTCAGTATGGATTGCATCTCAATGTAAAGAAAACAAAAATCTTCACAACTGTACCAATAAACAACATTCTTATCAATGGAGAAAAAATTGAAGTTGTCAAGGACTTCATTTTTCTTGGATCAACCATCAACACTCATGAAAACAGCAGCCAAGAAATCAAACAATGTACTGCTTTAGGCAAATCTGCTAGACAAGATCTTTTTAAAGTATTGAAGACCAAAGATGTGAGCTTGAGGACTACGGTACACCTGACCCAAGCCATGGTATTTTCAATAACTTCATATGTATGCAAAAGTTGGGCAATGAATAAGGAAGATCATAGAAGAATTGATACATTTGAGATTTGGTGTTGGAGGAGAATATTGAACGTACCATGGGCTGCGAAAAGAACCAACAGATCTGTGTTGAAAGAAGTGCAGCCAGAGTGCTCCTCGGAGGCCAAGATGGCCAAACTTCGTTTCTCATACTTCAGACATATTGTCAGGAGGGACCAGTCACTGGAGAAGGATATTGTGTTTGGTAAGGTGGAGGGTCAGAGAAAAAGAGGAAGACCCCCAGCGAGATGGATTGGCATAGTGACAGCATCGATAAGCTTAAGCATGGCAAAAATTGTGAGGTTGGCCCAGGACTGGGCAGTATTTCATTCTGTTGTGCATAGGATTGCTATGAATTGGTACCAAGTCAATGGCACCTAACAACAACAACAACAACAATAGAATAATTTGGGAATACCTATGGGCCTAATCATTATGAATATGCATATTGCATCATTAGTGTGCATAGTGTGAAAATTACTTTCAGCATCAAAGTCTAGTAGAGGTAAGCTACTGGTGGACATAGGTCCCTGAGCATTGACTCAGAAACAGTTAATACTGACACAGAGGGCAAGATTTACCCAGCATACCTGCTGCCAATAGTGATCATTCCAGATGCTACAATCTCAGAGCCAATGGGTCTCCAAATTGATAAATTTTCAATCCCTGCTCTCTTTTCTCTCCCAGTATCCCTCAATTAGCAAGTGAGATTTAGAAACATATCCTTTGGGTGAAATGTCAAGAAGTTTAAAGAAACTTCTTAGAGTTGGCATAAAGTCTTCCTAAACAAGACCCCAGAGTCCTGATGTGGTGCTGTGGGTTAATATGCCAGACGGCAAAGCCACTTGAACTGTAAGGTTGGTGGTTCAAGTTCATTGGCTGCTCCTTGGAAACTCTATACAAGGTCACTATGGGTCAGAATCAACTCGACAGCACTTAATAACAACAAAACATGACCCCACAGTCTATTAGAAAAAAGACATCCAATCTAATCATTCTTCCTGTGTCTACTAGATGTACCCATTCGTTTGGGTTCAGCTGTGGGTTCTTAAGAATCCCACTCTCGTTACCCAGACTCTCAGATTTCTTCATATTTCTTCTAGTTCTGCCCTCTGAAACTGGAGACTGTTCCCAAGCTTCATTTCCTCATGTTATATCATAGATCCCTAATTAGACCCCAGAACTCTTATATCAGAAGCTAGGGTAATTTGTAGCAGAGAAAGAATGGGTATGCACTGTTTGTGTGTATTTCTTGGGGTGGAGTGGGGAAGGGCATGGTAATGCTAATTCTGGAAGGCAGAGAACAAAGCATGGTCTAATTTAAGAGTTATCAACCTGAGCCATAGAGAGATTAGGCAATAATACCTCTGGAGTATACACGCTGAAAAGAAGATGGAGATGTTCTGGAATAGAAATGGCTAGAGCCAAATCTATATTCCAAGGACAAAACAGAACACATCTCAGGGACATTCAAAACGGTGAAAACACTTGTCAAAAAGCAGTTCTTATAGCTTTCTTAGTCTTTCTTGGTATATAGCATTAAGGAAATACAGTGTTATTTCTTTTATCTTCAAAAGGGAGACAGTTAAAATTAATTCAACACCTTAACCTCAACACTGAACAATACAAAAGACTCTAAACTGTTATACTGCAACCACAATCCACCAATAACAACCAAAAAAAATGACATCATCTCATCAAATCTACCAAGATTTCAACATCAGAATTACTGTGGTCAGTAATGTGAATTCTTAAGAAGATTATGGTTATACTATAAAAGTGCTTTTCAAAGCCCCTCACTACAAATGCAAATTAAGTTAACTTTTTTATACATTGCTTCTTGCAGAAGGATTTCCATAAGCCATTTAGAGCTGTCCTTTTATTTCAGTCTGGTGTGGTACTGTGGGCTAATGCGTCAGACTGCAAAGTCATTTGAACTGCAAGGTCGGTGGTTCAAACTCACCAGCTGCTCCCTGGACACCCTATGCAGGGTTCCTATGGGTCGGAATTGACTTGACGGCAGTTAACAACAACAACAGTGAATTATTTAAGGCAAGACATTATGGATCTCCTGATGGGGTGTGCAATACCACCTATGAAAGAGTCTAGACAGAAGAAAAAATACATCAAACGTTAATCTGACTGAGCATGAAAATTAAACTGCCAATTTATAGAAAAGATTCAAAGGAACATGTTACTTACGTTCTTGACGTTATTTACATCTATTATATCTATAAGGAACCCTGGTGGTGCAGTGATTGAGTGCTTGTCTACGAATTTAAAGGTCAAGGTTTAAACACACCAGCTGCGCTGCAGGAGAAAGATACATCAGTCTGCTTCCACAAAGATGTGTTGTTGTTGTTAAGTGCCATCAAGCCGGTGTCAGCTCATAGCAACCCTGAACAGAGTTTCCAAGAAGCAGCTGGTGGGTTTGAACTCCCGACCTTGTGGTCCACAATCAAGTACTGATTCTGTACCCACACCAGGAGTCCTCCATAGAGGTTTACAGCCTTGGAAATCCTATGGGACAATTCTACTCTGTCCAATAGTGACACGGTAGGGTTCCTATAAGTTGGAATCTACTAGAAAGCAGTGGCTTCCATTTTGGTATTGTACCTGTGGGGTAGAAATGCTACATACCGATTTGTTACTGCACATCTCTTCAATGCCAGGTCCTGTGAGGGTTGATAGCTTGAGATTGGTCATGGTAGGAATACCTACAACAGAGGTAATAGTGAGTGAGGCAAACCAGGACTTTCATTTCCTAATGGTGGCTGTGTGCCATGGAGTCGGTTCCGACTCATAGTGACCCTGTACAGGGTTTCCGAGGCTATAAATCTTTACGGGAGCAGAACACTTCATCTTTCTCCCGCGGAACAGCTGGTAGTTTCGAACTGCTGACCTTGCGGTTCGCAGTCCGATATATAACCACTACGCTACCAGAGCTCCTTTCATTTCCTAATAGTTGGCTGTTAAAATTTTACTAGCATATTACCACCTTAACCAATTCCCCAGAACACCCATGGCCCAACCACTCAGTACAAGGTAAAGTGTGACAGGGGGGAAGTTGGAGAGGAAAGCATCAACACACTTAACTCTTCACTAATTTTACAAAAACATACAATTGTTTTTCCAGAATCACTCTTAGTATCATAGGATCAGAGTGAGGGAACCTGAAACAGAAATCTTCATTAGATTTCTGGCTTACTCTTCCAGATAATCCAGCTCCCGTCAAATGTCAACTCAGCCGAAAAACAGTCCTAATCACCCCAACTAATCACACTCTTTGCCACTCTCTACCCCAATACAGGAGTCCTGTGGTGGTACTGTAGGATAAGCACTGAACTGCTGGTCACAAGGTTGGTGGTTCAAACCTACCAGCTGCTCCTCAGAAACCCTGTACAGGGTCACAATGAGTCAGAACTGACTCAACAGCAATTAATAACAACAAACTACAATATTGTTTTATTTTTCTTCAAAGAATTTACTACTGCTTAAGGTCATACAAGGATCTTAGTGTGGTACTGTAAAGTAAGCACTGGATTACTACTAACCTAAACAATGGCAGTTCAAACCCACCAGCCACTCCTAAGAAACCTACACAGAATCACTGTGAATTGGAACTCATAGCACTTACCAACAACAGCAAGATAATATTATAATAAATTATACTAAATAATCAGTTTAAGCTCTGCGAGGATAGGTTCTGTTCTGTTTTGTTTTGTTGGCTCCAGTTTTCTATTACCAATCACAATAACTAGAATCTGTTGAACACATATGAGGTAAATGAATGAAAAAGCATATACAATGACAAGAAAGAATGTCCACAGTCAATATTAAATGGGGAAAAAATTTATAGAAATATGCTGTTATTGTTGCTAAATGTTGTTGAGTCATTTCTGATTCAGCAACCCTGTATAGCATTTCTGTGGATCAGCTGGTGAGTTTGAACTGCCAACCTTGCAGTTCCAGCAGACCTTGAGGTCCAGTGCTTATCCTACAGCACCATACCAGGACTTCTATATATATGGTGTTGTTGTTAAGTGTTGTCAAGTCGGTTCCAACTCACAGCAACCCTGTAAAGGGTTTCTAAGGAGTGCTTGTTGAGTTTGACGGGCTGACCTTGTGCTTCAAAGCAACCTTGAGGTCCAGTACTTACTCTACAGTGCCACAACAGGACTCCTTATATTTATATATGTTGTTGTTGTCATTGTTAAGTACCATCGAGTTGATTCCAACTCACAGCAACCCTATACAGAGTTTCCAAAGAGCACCTGGTGAGTTTGAACTGCCGACCTTGTAGTTCAAACCAACCTTGCAGTCCAGTGCTTTATCCCACAGCACCACACTAGAATTCCTCTCTCTATATATATATATGTACATATGTATAGTAAGGAGTCTTTGTGTGGTGCTATAGGATAAGCACTTGACCATAAAGTTGGTTTGAGTTACAAAGTCGGCAGTTCAAACTCACCAACCACTCCTCAGAAATCCTATACAGGGTTTGAGTATGAGTCAGTTTGACTCAACAGCACTTGATAACAATAGCAACAAATATCTTTCTATATGACTCCATGGTACGTAACAACAACAACAAGCTATCTATCTATATGATGATAGATAAATACATAGAAGGAAAATAAAAGAGAAGAAAAATGAGAGAAAGGAAGAGAGGGAGGGAGGGAGAGTGGAAGGAAGAAAGAAAAGAAATTCAAAACAAACAAGAGCAAAAACAACTTTGCATAGACATGGAAAAATATTTGTATTATATAACAAATCATTAACAGTGACTAACACTGGGGAGTAGGAATAAATGAATACAAGAAGAACTTAAAATTGTATCCTTGTATACACTTCTGTATTTTTACAACTTTTTTCCAAGTAATTATTATTTTGTAACTTTCAAAACAGTATTTTTTTAACAAATTAAAACAATAAATTTCTCTTTGAAAAAATAGAAACACTCATAAACTTAAGTAAGGTCTAGAAAAAGCCTCATGTAATCTTTCCACATTTTCATTTTTAAAGAAACATCAACAAAAAATTGTAGGCCTATAAAGAAATAAAACTAAAATAGGCTGAATGAATGATTGAAGATGCCAAATAGCATATGAAAATATCAACATTTCAACTGCTTTAAAAAAAAAAAAAAAAAGTAGTTGTGAAAATGAGTTTTCTTACTTTCCAGCAAGAACAATGTAAATGTAAGACAGCATGTAAGGAAAGAGAAGAGTCTTTGGGTTTGGCATGACTACTGCATCATAGAACCAAGGCAGCACCCTATATGTCCATCATCCTACATTTAAGATTACAGATTTTTTTAAATCAGTATCATATTCAGACTTCCTATAAGACAGTAGTCTAGGGAGATGTACTATACAGATCTTCTACAACAAAGATATTAGATATAAAATACAACAGACACAGATGAAAATTCTGACAACCTGGGTTTCAGAAGAAAGTTTAGAGAGATGGATGGAGTGCTTTCTGGGAGGAGAGATCAAGCAGAGATGGAAAGAGAGGGCGACTGACTGGTGAATGGATAGGCAGACATGGCTCCACCATCTTGTGAGCAGCTTTGGCAGCAGAGGGAGGTCTGGTAGAGCAGATTTGCTTGGGCAAAGAAAGGGCACAATTTCTTCTTTTTCCACACAGTCCCCTGGTGACCAGAAGTGTGGCCAGGTCTCACCCTCACTCACCCAAGCTTGGACCATGCTTCCCAGGACTTATTGAGCCACAGGATTGGCAGTCATGCCAGTGTGAGGAGAGGGCTGGCTGAACCACATTGGTGCTTAGATTAAGGTGGACTCAGCTCCAGACCTACAAAACCCACAGAGCCACCAGACCAGCACTTAACCCGTCATACTGTCCTTGGCTTCCCTGTGGTCCAAACAAATATTGAAACCAGCTCCATCAAGGGCTCCGATGAACTACTCCCATATTGAGTGCCCTGAGTATAGATAACACCACCGCCAATGGAACTATGGCCAGGAACTCTGAGGTTACATCCCTTTCACAACCACCTCGTGAACTCCTTGAATTGCAGAAGCCCACCAGAGATTACTCCTCTTTGTGTCTAACAGCTGCATTGTTTGTTTTTACAAATACAACTACCCCACAATGTCCTCAAAACAACATACAATTTTACCTCACATGAAGAAGCAAGATAGAATGGTTCAAGCAAATGACCAAGATGCAGAGCCGAGCCAGAAGGTATTTCTGAAGAAGAAAAAGTCATGGAACTAACTGAAAAAGAATTCCAAAAAATGATAATTAGGTAATTTCAAAGCATAAATTAAAAAATAGAAGGCAGGGAGAACACAATAAAAACTAGAAGAATTCAGGAAAACACTATAAGAACAAACACAAAAGAAATGCAAATTTTGAAAGAGTACAAAACCTGCAATTAGAAATCCATAATATTAAAACTAAAACCTCAGACCATGAAGAGAGTGAGTAGCTGAAGTAGAAAGAGAAAGGCTAAGGGCTGGCAGCCAAGAGGCAGGCTTGCAGAATGTGCCCTTTGGTTGTTTAAATGATTATATATTTGTGAGTGTTTTATATATTTATAATATGTTTACATTCCTGATGTATACACATCCCAACAAACAAACAAACAAACAAAAAACAGAGGGAATAGAAGCAAATACTGTTGAACTATGATACATGGAGGAGATTGTAATCATTGCAATGAAAAAATGAGTGTAAAACCGATGTTAACCTATGTAACCTATCACTCAATTCACAATAAAAATTTAAAAAGAAAAATACTAAGACCTCAGAAATGGACAATACATTGGGCAAAGGAATAGATACAAAGCAATTGAAACCTTAATTAGTGAGTTTGAATGTAACTCTCTTAATATTAGTATGCTAGAAAAACAATCAGAAAAAAAGTATTAAAAAATCTGAAGAAAGCCCAAGAGTTATGTGGGACACCATGAAGAAGAACACTTTACAGGTTATTAGAATTCCAGAACAGGAAGAGACAAACACAGGGAAAATAGTTGAAGAGTTGTTGGAAGAAAGCATCTACATATCATCTGGAAATATAAGAAGATAAGCATACAAGAAGCTGAACAAACCCCAAGTGGGATAGACACCAAAGAAAATAACCACTACTTATCATAATCAAACTTTCCAAAATCAAAGACAAGGAAAGAATCCTGAAAGCAGCTCAGGGGGAAAAAAAAAGTTACCTACAAAGAGGAACCAATGAGACTAAACTCTGATTTCTTACCGAAAGTCAGGCAGGCAAGAAGGCAATGGATGACACACAAAACTCTGAAACAAAAAAATCGCCAACCAAGGATCACATATCCAGCAAGCTGTCCCTCAAATATAACAGTGAAATTGTGACACATTCTGATAAACAGAAATTAAAGGAATTTGTGATAACCAGATCAACTTTACAAAAAATGCTAAAGGGTGTTCTCTGGACAGAGAACTAACAATAGCAGACAACCTGAGATTATGATACATAACAACAACAGCTAGAAATCAATCCAGATACAGAAGTAGTTAAAGTAAAATAAACTTACAAGACTGAAAATGGGGAATCAAAGTTATCAATTTATAATGAGGGAATAGTGTAGATACAGAACTTCCAAATGTCAAGGAATTCCAGTAGATTTCAATATAAAACAGGCTGTCTTAAGCAGGGAAAATTAATAAATTACAGGATTACCTCAAAGAAAAAACAATACATGTGCCTATCAAAACAAAAAGGAAAATCAGAAAGATTTAGAAAACATTAGTATGAAAGAAATGAAAATAAAAAGAGAACCCACAAACAAAATGAACTCAGCATAGAAAATTATGTAGAACAAAGAATCCAGCAGCACCACAAAAGAAAAGAAAAATGACAACAATCAACTCATACCTATTGATAATTACACTGAATGCAAATGAATTCAGTATACCAATTAGGAGACATGAAGAACAAAATGTATAAGGAAACAGGACCCTTCAATATGTTGTCTACAAGAAACATGAAAAAGATGGAGACCGTTTAATTGCTCATCAACAGAAGAATGGTTAAACAAACTTTGGTACATATTCACAATGGAATACCACAAAATGTTGAAGAAGAAGAATGAACCTACGAAATACTTCACAACATGGTTGAACCTGGAAGACATTATGCTGAGTGAAATTAGTCAGTCACAAAAGGACAAACATATGAGACCAATGTTGTAAATCAGTCAGGATACTCTTTGTCTCTCGTACTTCAGACATACTATCAGGAGAGACCAGTTCTTGATGAAGGATATCATGCTTGGTACAGTGCAGTGTCAGAGAAAAAGAGGAAGACTACCAACGAGATGGACTGGTACAGTGGCAGCAGAAATGGATTGAAAAGTAGAGATTGTGAGGTTGGCACAGGACCAGGCAGTGTTTCATTCTGTTGTGCATAGGTTGCTATGAATCAGTGACCAATTGATGGCACCTAACAACAATTGATGGTACCTGGAGTTAGAAAACCAAAAGGGAAGAACATAGTTAGTATTTCTCAAGCTGGGGGAACTGAAGAAAAAATTCAAGCCTCGACTTTCGCTATTAAAAGATTCACTGGGCAAATTATTGAATGATGCAGAATGCATCAAGAAAAGATGGAAGGAATACACAGAGTCATTGTACCAAAAGGAAATGGTTAATGTT
>NW_006408531.1:10139490-10152185 GCF_000296735.1 Chrysochloris asiatica
GGAAGAAGTGCAGCCAGAGTGCTCCTTAGAGGCCAAGATGGCCAAACTTCATCTCTCATACTTTGGACATATTGTCAGGAGGGACCAGTCACTGGCGGAGGATATCATGTTTGGTAAGAGGGAGGGTCAGATAAAATGAGGAAGACCCCCAAATGAGATGGATTGGCCAAGTGGTAGCATCGATGGACTCAAGCGTGGCAACAGTAGTGAGGTTGGCCCAGGACTGGGCAGTATTTCGTTCTGCTGTGCATAACATTGCTATGAGTCTGTACCAACTCGATGGCACCTAACAGCAACAACAATGATGGTTTGAAGGGGTGGGAATGGGAAAATTATTCATACACTAGAGGGTAGAGACATGTCAATGTGGGTGACAGGGAAGACAATATACAAGAAGATGGAGGCTAGCAGAGAAAAATGTAAAGGGGGACACAGGGAGGATTGCAATAGTTAAAGAGAATAGAGGTAAATGCTATTAACTGTTGCTACAAGGAAGGGATTTCAACCATGTAATGAAGTAAAGTATATGATTTGTTGAATGTAAAACTGATGATCTGCTCTGAAAATCTTCACTCAATTCACAATAAGTTGTTTTTTTTTCTTTTTTAAAAATAAAAACATAAAGTATATCACATGCAGTCTTTTAGAAAATATTGAGTTTTAACAAGAAATATATGTTGTTATTTCCTTCTAAAGAAACAATATGAATCCACATTAACTAACTTGTGTTGATGAGCTAGTCATTCTCTAGATCTTTGTTGTTGTTTTTGTTGTTAAGTGCCAGAAAATCGGTTCTGTATATATGTGACCCAGTATAGGGGTTCCAAAGGAGCTCTGGTAGCGTAGTGGTTACGAATCGGGCTGCGAACCTTAAGGTCAGCGGTTCGAAACTACCAGCCGCTCCGCGGGAGAAAGATGAGGCTTTCTACTCCCGTAAGGATTTACACCCTCGGAAACCCTGTACAGGGTCGCTATGGGTCGGAACCGACTCGACGGCACTTAACAACAACAACAACATAGGGGTTCCAAGACTGTAAGTCTTTGTGGGAGCAGAAAGCCACATTTTTCTTTCATGGAGTGGCTGGTGGGTTTGAACCACCGAGCTTGTGGTTCACAGTCCAGTGCTTATACTACAGCGCCACCATATATATGGACTATATGGGCTTCTAGTGTGGCGCTGTCGAGTAAACATTCAACCACACGGTTGATTTGAACTGGGCGGTCTGCAGTTCAAACTCATTAGCCACTCCTCCAAAACCCTATGCAGGGTCAGTATGAGTCAGAACTGACTCAGCCACACTTAACAACAACAACAAAGCAACTCCATATATAAACATGCCATTAAGTGATCTAGGAGAGCAGGTAATTTTTAATAAGTGTTCAGCACTGAATAAAGGCAAGGACTGCTGCTAATTGATTCCAGGCCTCAGAGACATGAAACTGCATACAAGTAGATGGAGAACAAGATTCAACATCCATTCCCAGCATATTTTCTGAGAGGAAAGATCATTCTGAGGGTTGAGATGATACCTATTTTATCCAAAATTTGAGAGACGATAAAAGTTTGGGTGATAGTTTTGTTCTTTTTCTCACAGACAGAAGCAGTCCAGAACAATACAAGTTAGGCCTCACTGGGCAAAAGTTTGTCTTTCCCCACCTCCAACCCATACACCCTTCTGGTCTGTCTTCACCCTCCACCATAAGCTCTTTTTTCCATGGCGCTCTCTATGAAATATAATTTTTAAAATAATTCTGTGGGTTAAACAAACAAATTTTTGAAAACCTAAAGTCTAATGTGAAGGGTTTTCAAAAGACCATGTAAGAATGGAATCAAAAGTTAATGGAATTTCTCCATGAACTTCCCCTCATATGAAATCAATGGCAAAGAAAACCCTGTGTCTGATGATCTACTTTTGAAAATTAGTCAATGAAAAATCTATGGTTTGCTGCAGAATACTGTCCAATATAGTGCTGCAAGATGAGCCCTCTAAGTTGGAAGACACTCAAAATACACCATGGTCACAATACTGGACTCAAGCATATCAAATATAGTGACAAAGTTGCAGGACTTGGCAATATTGTGTTCTGTTTACATGGTGTCACCTTGAGTCAGAGTTGACTAAATGGCAACTAACAATAACAAATATTATCTTTAGCATTAACAGAGACAGACCCCTATGTAAATCAAGTATAAGGAAATTCAGACAATCCAATGAGTCCTCTTAGACCTATTTTAATGCTTGTTAGAGGAGAAAACTTAATAAGAAGTTACTGCAGTATGAAGGTGTTTGGTATTGTAAATTTACTTGATAGGGCTTTTCTATTCAGTCTTCGTAAGTCCCAAAAAATGAGAGTGTGGCACCATGCAAATAGGGTTTACAGGACTCTAGTGCAGGGATTGGTTAGTTTTACCATCCTACTATGTTTAAACGTCATCTTAGAAGCAGGAACAGACAATCCCAGGACCATCAGGAATGAAAAGCCATGAGCAGAGCATGAGATCCCTACCTGGTAAAGCAACACCATTAAAGGCAGTGTCATGGTGAGTCAGAGAAGCTGCAGGCTTCCTGACTCATGGACCAAGTGAAGTTGAGTGTCTATGGGCAGGAGACTGACTTGCAAAATGTATGCTTTTGGTATTTACAGACTGGCTTTCTAACACTTGCAGGGTAGAGGCAGAGGGGCCACATGGCTGAGAGGCCAAAGACAAGAGTGAGGCATGCCTGCTGTATGGAGGCATACTGGAGAATTGTGGTATACTGAGCTTTTCTGACCCTAAATCATACCCTGTCCACTTCCTAAATAAACTCTATAGTTGTGAGTATTGTGTCTGAGTTCTGTGTGGCCATTCCAGTGGATTATTGAATCCAGATCTGAAGCAAAGTATTCTGTGGAAGGCATGATTGGTATCAGAAAAAGGCAAAGAAGGTTGTAGGGTGGAAGCATTTCTGATCTCTACTTCATAGGAATTGGCCTTGGGCTGATTTTGAGTTTGATTCACTTCCTTTCCCCTTGTGAAGCCAGAAAAAGTCACACATATCCTCTGCAATGTTTTCATAAGCTGTCTTGGTTACACAGTGAGATGGCTCTATAAGATGTTGGCTCAAGATTTTTTTTACCACCTTGGACTTGGTTGGAATTCGTCACACTCATCAACCAAAGAAAGCATCAGCTATCATTTCTTCTCTAGAGTCAAGCAAAATATCTTTTAGAATAGAAATTAGGAATCTTAGAATGAAAGGTTCTTTCTGAAAGAATCACATGTGGTATGAGAGGATTCATAGTCAATGCACATGAAATAGCACTATATTCTTTTGCAAATATATTTTGTTTCCTTAAATAAGGCAACATTTCCTTTAAAAAATAAAAGGTTTCCAACATTTGTTGATTTTTCAGTGTGAACATTTTTATTAATGGTGGAGAATAAAAATTTGAGCATTTAAGGGGAGAAGCAAATCACAATGCAAACTAATTGGATGTGAAGCCTACAGCCAATGCAAATGAATTTTGAGTACGGTGGTTTTTCCTATTGGTGACTAGCACTTTCTTCCCTCCTCTAACATACTGCACTGAGTGTAGAAATAATTTTTCCACTATATAATTATTTGAAAACCCAAAATAGACAGCATTATGGCTCACAGATGAACTAAAGAAATACTTCCCCTGGGGTTTTTATTCTCCTTCTTACTTTATGATCTTGTAATAAAGAAAAGTAAAACAGGCTTTGACTGTTTTTATAACCAACCAGCTTATTGCCAACGAGTTAATTCCACTCGTAGCAATCCTAGAGGACAGAGTAGAACTTCCCCACAGGGTTTCCAAGGCTGTACTCTTTAGGGAGACAGACTGCTAACTCTTACTCCCATAGAGCAGCTAGTAGGGTAGAATTACTGAATTGTCATTTAGTAGCTGAAAGCTTGGCCACTGAGCCAGTGGGACTCCTCCAACCATTTTTTTTTTTTTTTTTTAAGACAGATGAATTCTGGGGAAACCATCTAGAAGGTATCAGCAATACACAGTAAAACAAATGTGTTTTAGTAGCTCAGCGTTAACTTCATCTAATGAGGCAAGAATTATTTGTATTTTTTTTCTTTTCCTAAGACTGTTGCCTGAGGGATTTAGCCTTTATTATTGGAACATAAATTCTAGACTCTGAGAAAGGCCACTTGGCTCAGCATGGCTGATACTTTCAAGCTCCTGGCTTCCATCTCCCTATAGTTTCTCAATTTACAAATTCATCTATTCATCTTTTAAAAAGAAAAAGAAAAAAAAAAGATGCTTCTAACTTCTCTAGAATTGTTTGGCAACTGCTTATTTGTGATATTTATCTTCCAGGTGAAAGCATTTTGGCAAAAGCATCTTTCTTCTCCTACTGTCTTATTTGTATAGGTCAGATATGCTTCCACATAATGAGCATGAAAAACTTAATTGGAATAATATTATTATCATTCACAGTTTACTGAAATACATTTGGCCTCTATGAAGTGTCATTTTCCTCAGAGAGAATAAACTGCTTCCTTATTAAATCCTTTGAAAAAAAAAAAAAACAGAACTAGTTCTTCCTTTGGTATTGGCAAGGCATTCTACTGTGTTGCTTTTAAAGCAAAAGAACAAAAGAGACTAAATGGACTTGAAATTTTGTTCTAAAACAACCACCAAAAGTGAAAATCTAAAAAACTCTAAGGATTCAGAGGAAAACTAATATTGGACAATAGAAAGGGATGTGGTTTGTTAGAAGACAGGATCCACCCCTCTGTGACATTTGTGTGTGAATTTCTCTTGTCCCTTCTTTCCATAAGAAAGTCTCTGGGTAACACAAACAGTTACATAAATATTGGACAAGAGGCTCACCAGAAGAAAGCTTGGCCATCTAACCCTGAAAAGCCAGCCATTAAGACCCTTATGGAGCTCAAGGTCTCCTCTGATATGCACATGGGATCACCATGACTTAGAATCAACTAAATGGCAACTGGTTACCATTTTCTCTATAAACCAAATCTGTGAGTGCCTTCATCTTTTTTTATGGCTTCAACTACCTTTTATACAAAGATGGCACCTATCTTAGACTGAGTTCTCTAGAGAAGCAAAGTCAGTAAAGCTATATATATATAGTTGTTGTTGTTATTAAGTGCCACCAAGTCGGTTCAGACTCGTAGTAACCCTGTGTGGTTACTACTGAGAAGCAGGTGCTGAACTTGAACTGCCAACCTTGCAATTTCAACTGACTTTGTAGTCCATTGCATTAACCAAGACTGTAGCGGAGTGGTTACGATTCGGGCTGCGAACCTCAGGGTCAGTAGTTTGAAACCACCAGCTGTTCCATGGGAGAAAGATGAGGCTTTCTGCTCCCGTAAAGATTTACAGCCTCGGAAACCATGTACAGGGTCGCTATGAGTCAGAACTGACTCCACGGCACATAACAACAACATATATATATATATATGGTTTATAGATAAAAACAATAAGATTGATGTCAATGGTTTAGTTCCCACTATGAGAAATAGGTAGTTGTCTACAAAAAGACACTAGTAAGGCAGTGGAAAAATTAAGATTGAATAGAAGAAGTTGAAACAGAAGCCTCCATGGATCCAACAAATTGCTCTGAAGCTAGAATGACCCTTCAGAGATATTGTGAATAAGGTAAACTGTCCTCCCCAGGCCTTTGTACCCCTGAATTGACTAGGTACTGGATGCAGGCCACATCTGAAAAAGAATGTAATCTTGGGCAAGGCAGCTGCTTTTTGAGGAGGACAATTTCTAGGGAGTGACTTAACTGTGAGCTGTCAGCGGTCACCATTCCAGGAAATGAAGGAACAAAGAATGTCTTGTTCTGTAGGGGGAATCTGGGTAACACCTCACAGCATCCACCAGAGTTGATAGGAGAATTAAATGGATTAATACCTACAAAACACTTAGGATGGTATCTGGCATATTTAGCCCAAGATAAATGTTATCTATTGCATCAATTTGTGGCCATGCAGGTCTCTTTTCTTTATCTGAATGTTTCCTGACGAAAATTTGGAAGGAAGGTATCAGTATAGTTTGTTCTTTTTCAATGTCCTAAACAGTTGAACTATGAATATAAATGCATTTGTTTGCTTATTTAAGAGTTTGCTTCTATCTATCACATAATGCCTTGGCTTGTTGTACTTGCAAATGTTTGTTTCCATACTGTCTATCACAGCTTAAAACAAATAGCAGAGAACACAGTCTTTTTATATAAACATGGTCATCACTAAAGATACCCCAAAGCAACTACTGGCTGTGTTCAGAGTAAATTGATAGAGATAGTCCTAAAGAAGAAGATGAAAATTTTAAAACAGCATCAAAATTAGGGGCACACTTGAAATGCTGCCTATAGTAGAATGTGGTGAATCCCTGAACTGATAGTCTTCAACTCCATTTTTCTCTCCTTTTGGTAAATATTTGTGTAACACTGGTTTCCTTATCCTGACCCCTAGGTGTCAAGGAACAAAAGCTTTGAACCCTAGGATTGTCCCTGCAAAGACTCTGATATATAAACATAGACATCAAACTTTGAATTTAGAAGAAAATATAATCTATATCTCTTACCATATATACCACCCTCCTTCAAAGCAATGTCATACTATGATTAATATTGCATTCACATATAAAACGGAACCCTGATAGTGCAACAGATAAGCATTCCATTGAAAACGGAAACATTCGCAGCTCAAACTCACTTGCAGCTCCACTGGAGAAAAGATCTGGCAATCTATTTCCATAAACATAAAAAAAAAAAAAACTGTCGCTGTTGAGTTGCTTCCCTCATAGCAACCCTATAGGATAGGGTTGAACTGCCTGCTAGAATTTCCAAGACTAAAATCTTTACAAAAGCAGATTTCCATATTTTTCTCTCATAGAGAGGCTGGTGAGTTCAAACTCTGGCCTTTCAGTTAGCAGATGAGTGATCAGCCATGGCATCACCAGGGAACTCGATGGGACAGCTCTACTTTGTCCTATCGGGTCACTGTGAGTTGGAATCAACTTGGCAGCATACAACAGTAACAAATTCATTTAATAGCATTACTGAATCAATATAAAGTTTTGTCGTAATGTATTTCTTAATGTTTAATAAATCTATAAATATTGTCATGTATTTTATGGTAAGAAAGCATTCCTATATTATAGTTTTCTTTTACAAATAGTACACCAACATAAATAAGGTGCATACACATATAACACGTGGAAATGAAGAAATGGTGTTTAAAAAAATCTGGCAAGTGCCCCTGCATATATTGCACCTGTCTCATGACATTTCCAGAGTGAATTTCAGCCTCACTTATTTCATTTTATAGTCTGAAAATTTTACTTTTCATCTGATTTATGTAATAAAGGTATACACCATGGTCAAGAATCATGGGTCTAGGCCTGCATTAGAGAAGTATTTGATAATGTGAATTATTTCTTGAAGGGACCCAAAACCAAGCTGCCTCTACTGTCACAATTCAGGTCAATGTCAAAAGAAAGAGAAATACTAAATTTCAAGGTAGGTTTCACCTGGATTTCTAAATTCATTAAAAAGAATAACCTGTTCAGGAGAATGAGAACAACTGTAGACCAGCAACTTTTGGATGACTGGGAGCAAAAGATGGTCCAACTTCATGAATTCATCACTAAAGAAATCACTGAACTCGATATTTCTACAATGGACATAATGAATGCGGATGAGGTTCTTTTAACATCCCAACTACCAGGACCATTATAGCTGCTTTGTGTATGAAAACTTTGGCCATTATAAGCACTTAGCATGAGACGGCTTGCTTCATTTTAGGTTTAGGTTCCACTGTAAGTAGGGTAAAATTAAAGCCAAGGATAATTTTCAAGAGAATCACCATGCCCCAGAAAACCTTCCCCCCAGTGTGGCTGTTCATTGTAATAAGGAATGGATGGGCTGTGATGTTATGAAAGCATACAATGTATAGGCATAGAGGTTCTTTTAGAAGATGTTTTTACCAATTTTTGGTGCTATCTCTATCACAAAGGAAAAAAAAAAGTTCCAACTTATATTAACTGAACTGATGCTCACATGGCAGTCATTCCTGATGGCCTTACCTATAAGCTATGGTGGCTATATGTAGTGACCAATCACTCATTCAATAAGTAAAATGAATGGATGAAATCTAGGATTCATGCGTTCACGCCATTAAGATGAATTAATCAGATGACATCTATAGGAGTCTTCAAGTGGGTGCATTATGGAAAACAACCTCAGAAATCATCCACAATGGCTTCAGAAAGGATAGAATTGCATGTCAGCAGAACACTGGTGATGAAGATGAAGATCTCGAAGGCAGTAATAATGATGACATCAGTTCAGAAGTCATAGAAGAGTATCTGTAGACAGTTCTGAGACATTTCAATAAAGATAGTGATGAAGGATAGGATTTTGGAAGGCTCTGGAAATAGGATGATGATGATAATAATGATAATGAATGAAAACAAGTAAAATGGTCTATTTTAAGATAAAAACACAATTTCTTTGCATGAGTTTTATTTATTAATTTCAAAGGCATTATCAAAAACTATGTTTAAGTATAAGATATATGGAAACAATAAAATATAAACAATAGCTTATTCTTGTAGTTTTAGGTTTAGGATTATTTCTCACTCTCTAATTTCTAACTACTTTTGCCCATCATTTGTATGTCAGTTTCTCATACTGTGGTAGTTTTCATGTTGTTGTGATGCTGGGAAATATGCCATCAGTATTCCATATGCCAGAAGGGTCACCAATGGTAGACAGGTTCCAGAGAAGCCTGTGGATTAAGGAAGGACCTGATGATCTATTTCAGCAAACATTGGCAACCCTGAGACCAGAAGAACTACATGTTGCTCTGCTGCCACTACCAACTGCTCTAAAAGAGATATTAGAAGGTCCTAGAAAGAATGGGAGGAAAATGTGGAACACATTGCAAAATCATAAAACAATAATTAGATTATTGGGTTGAGTAGAGACCTGTAGTTGTGATTATTATTATGTGCCTGGAGTCAGTTCTGACTCATAGTGACCCTGTACAGGGTTTCTGAGGCTGTAAATCTTTACAGGAGCAGAAAGCCTCATCTTTCTCCCGCAGAGCAGCTGGTAGTTTTGAACTGCTGATGGTGAGATCCGCAGCCTGATTCGTAACCACTGTGCTACCAGAGCTCCTTGTAGCACCCCTGAAATTATGACTCTTAGTTACTCTTTAAGTCTGGAAACTACCTCATCCCCATAGCTCAATTTTTAACCAAATGATAAACAGGTTTATAAAAGAGCAGTAATATTAATGAGTTACGTAAATCTTAGAATCATCATTCAGTTGAGATCAAAAGGGCAGCATTTATCCAAGGACAAAATTCAGAAGGGTTAGAAAAGAAGAAGGAATGGAAATAGGAAACATAGCAAGGAAGTGGAATCAGTCATGTTACATTGAGGGAATTGCAATTGAGGAGATGAAACAAAATATGTGTAAATTGTTTCATGCAAAACTGATGATCTACTTTATAAAATTTCATCCAATGTACAATAGGAAGGTTTTTTTTTTTAATGGAAAAATAAAAACATTGACCAGTGAAAACCTTATTAACAGCAACAGAACATTATTGCCTAGTATATTGCCAATGACGAGCTCCTCAGGTTGGAAGGCACTCAAAATATGACTGAGGGATAATTGCCTCCTTAAAGTAAAGCTGACCTTAATGACATGGGTGGAGTTAGATTTTCGGACCTTCATTTGCTGATGTAGCATGGCTCTAAATGACAAGAAATGGATGCAAAAATCTATTTACAATCAGAAAATGGAATTATGAAATATGAATCTAGAAAACTTAGAAGTTGTTAAAAATTTTTAAAAATGCATAAAGAGCAATATCCTAGGCATTCATGAGTTGAAATGGACTGGTATTGGCCAGTCTGAATTGGGCAATCATCTGGTCTACTATGCCAATAATGACAAATTGAAGGGGAGTGATGCCACAATCATTAAAAAAAAAAAAAAAAAAAAAATTCAAGATCTATCCTGAATTCCAGTGCTGTCGGTGATAGAAAAATATCCAGACACAGACAGACAAGAAAGACCAGTTAATAACAACTGGGATTTAAATTTACATAGGAGCCACTAATTTGAAAGATGAAGAATATTGAAGATTTTTATTAACAACTGCCAAAGATTGAAACTGATCAAACATGCAATCAGGATGCATTGGTCATTATTGGTGCTTGGAATGTGAATGTTAGAAACAAAAAAGAAGGATAAGCAATTGCAATATGAAGCCTTGGTGAAATAAACAATGCCAGAGATTGCAAGACAGAATTTTGCAAGATCAGTGCCTTAGTCACTGAAAATCCCTTTTTCAACAACATAGAAGACAATTATACATGTGGATCTTATCAGACTGTGTGGATCATAACAAATTGTGGATAACATGTTTTTGTTGTTTTTAAGGGTTTTCAGGTCAGTTCCAACTCATAGTAACCCAGAGTAGGGTTTCTGAGGATCAGCTGGAGTGTTAAACAGCCCACCTTGCGGTTCAAATCAACAGTGCAGTTCAGTGCATTATCCTGCAGTACCACACCAAGACTTCAGATAACACTGCAAAAATAGCAATTTCAGAATACTTAACAGAGCTCATGTGAAATCTTTACATAGACCAAAGGGCAGCTGTGCTAACAGAACAGGTGTATATCATATGGTCCAAAATCAGAAAAAAATGTGCAACAGGGAGGTATCCTTTCACCATACTTATTCAATCTATATGCTGAGCAAATCTAAAAATATGCACTAATGACAAAGAATGTCGTATCAGTATTAAAGGAAAGCTCAATATACAGATGATACAACCTTGCTTGGTAAAAGTAAAGAGGGTTTGAAGCACTTGCTGATGAAGATCAAAGACTACACCTTTCAGTATGAAGTGCACTTCAACATAGGAAAAAAAAAACCTGTACAAAAAGACTGATAAGCAGCAATAACATGAAATACTGAAATTGTCAAGGATTTCGTTTTACCTGACTACACAATCAATGTCTATGAAATGCTGTTGTTAAGTGCCATTGAGTCATTTCAGATACATCACAACCCTGTATGGGGTTTCTCAGGAATGGCTGCTAGGTTTGAACTGCCAACCTTGGGGGTAGTAATCCAGTGCTTATTCTATAGTACCATACCAAGACTTCGCCCATGACGTAGAGAGGTCAAGAAATCAAATGGCATATAGCATTGGGCAACTCTAGTACAAAAATATCTCTTTAAAGTGTCAAGAAGTAAAGATATAGCTTTAAGGACTAAGGTGGGACTGACCCAAACCACGGTGTTTTCAGTCTCTTCATTTGTGTATGAAAGCTGAACAGTGAATAAGGAAGACCCAAAAAAATTAATTCCTTTCAATTATGGTGCTTACAAAGAATAGTGAATGTACTATGGACTGCCAGGAGAATGAACAAATCTGTCTTCAAACTACAACAGCCAGAATGCTCCTAGATGTGAAGATGGTGAGACTTCATCCCACATACTTTGGACATTTTATCACAAGAAAACAGGCCCTGGAGAAGGACATCTTGTTTGATAAAGTAGAGGGTCAGCAAAAAAGAGGAAGATGAGATTGGTTGATACAGTGGCTCCAATGGACTCAAGCATAGCAACAATAGGGAGGATGGGACAGGACTACAGAGTATTTTGCTCCTTTGCACGTAGGTTTGCTATGAGTCAGAACCAACTCAATGGCACCTAACAATAACAACATCAACAGCTCTTCATTGTTGCTTTCAACATATCCTTTGTTTCATTCATAATCTTTGCTTTCAACATGGTATCCCATTTCCATCATCAGTCCATTCAATTCACCAGTGACTGTACTTAGTTTAGAAAAATATCTATCCTAAATGAAGTTACTATGAGACCAGTTTTGTCCTGATAACACTAAATCTGTCAGACAGAGAAAAAAATAATTGAAATTAAAATCAGCAACGTGTAAAAACTAATGGCATAGCATGCTTATGACAGTAACAGACAGGTGCTGTGCAGTTCACAAAAACATAGCATGTGCACAGTATTCACATAAAACATATCATGTGCACAATATTCACACAAAACATATCATGTGCACAATATTCACACAAAGCATATCATGTGCACAATATTCACTTAAAATATATCATGTGCACAATATTCACATAAAGCATATCACATGCACAATATTCACATAAAGCATATCACATGCACAATATTCACATAAAGCATATCACATGTACAATATTCACATAAAACATAATCACGTGCACAATATTCATTTAAAACATATCATGGGCACAATATTCACATAAAACATATCATGTGCACAATATTCACATGAAGCATATCACATGCACAATATTCACATAAAGCATAATCACGTGCACAATATTCATTTAAAACATATCATGGGCACAATAGTCACATAAAAACTTAGTGCTCAATCCACTCTAATTTTCCCTCATATCCAAGACGTGTCTCTTTAATACTGAAGACATGAGATATCAAACTTTCTCTTAAGGCTAGAAGCAATATCATACTTATTTTTGTATTACTACTGTAACTTTATAGAATTGTTGTTGTTGTAGTCAGGTGCCATCAAGTCGGAACCGACTCATAGCGACCCCATGCACAGCAGAACGAAACAATGTCAAATCCTGGGCCAACCTCACTACCGCTGCC
>NW_006408531.1:10152345-10184187 GCF_000296735.1 Chrysochloris asiatica
GCCTCCAAGGAGCACTCTGGCTGCACTTCTTCCAAAACAGATCTATTGGTTCTTTTGGCAGTCCATGGCACTTTCAGTATTCTCCTCCAATACCACAACTCAAAGGCATCAATTCTTCTACAATCTTCCTTATTCACTGTCCAACTTTATAGAATAGAGAGAAAAATACCATTTTTCAAATATCTGTTGCACATTTCATTTGCGCCAGACATTGTGTTAAGGTCCTAGAAATATAAAACAGAACTAAATATATAAATTATCGTTTCATATGTAGTTTAACATCTAGTAGAAGAGACAGATAGAAATTTATCATTTATACTTTTTGATAAGTGATATAAAGGAACAATAAAAAGTATGATGAGCAATCATTTTAGGAAAACTTTTCTCAGTTTGGCCAGGAGAGAAGGAGATGCTAGAAAAGGAAACAGTGCTCAAGATGAAATCAAAAAGATGAGAAAGTGTTTTTCCAATGAGACTCATGAGTGGAGGATTCCAGGAAGTGGAAATACCCCCAAACCAAAAATCAAACCCATTGCCAATGAGTACTTTCTGACTTATAGAGACCCTAGGACAAAGTAGATTGCCCATAAAGTTTCTGTCTTAGGATGGATTCGCTAGAAAAGCAAAACTAGTGAAGTGTATGTATAATTAGAGAGATTTATTTCCAGGGAATGATTTACATGATTGTAGAGATTGACAAGTCCCAAGGACTTAACCTGACTTGCATAGTTGCTTTCTTTTGTTTGTTAAGTGTCCTTCAATAGATTCTGGCTCATAAAGACCATGTATAGGGTTTCCAAGGAGCAGCTGGTGGGCTTGAACTGAGTTTCTTGCAGTTAGCATTCCAGTGCTTATCCTACAGTCCCACACAAGACTTCTCATGGTGTTGTATAGTCTGATGAATCTGTGATAAGCTGGTCAGATGTCAGGCTCACAGGCTGCTGACTCACAGGCTACAGAAGCTGACAAATCTCAAGAACTGAAAGTGAGACGATGATGAGCTGGATGTAGGGTCCAAATCAAGTCAGTGTGGTTTGCCAGAATGTTCCATTATCTCTTAAAACCTTTTTGAAGCTCACAGTTTGTCATACTATGGCTTTTGTGTTCCTGAGATTCTGGAAGCTACACCACAGGTATTTTAAATACTAGCAGGATGACCCATAATGGATAGGTTTTAGCTGAGCTTCCAGACGAAGACAGACTAACCAGCAGGAGAGGCAGACTACTTCTGAATCGTGAATCACTGAAAACCTAATGAATAGCAGTGCAACATTGTCAGCACAAGAATTTTGAATATTGAAACATGATGAACAGCACCAGAATATTGGCAGATACAGTGGCAGAAGATGGGCCCCTCGAGTTGGAAGACACTCAAAATATGCCTGGGGAAGAGCTACCTCCTCAAAGTAGAATTGACCATAATGATGTGAATAGAGTAAAGTACTAATGGGACACAACTCAAAATTAAAAGAAACATCCATTAATAATCAGAACATGGAATGTACAAAACATGAATCTTTGCTAAAAGCAGAGAATACTGGAAAGATGTTTACCTGTGCTTTATTGACTATGCAAAGGCTTTCAATTGTGTGGATCATGACAAGTTATGGACAACATTCCAGTGAATGAGTATTCCAGAACCCTTAATTGTGCTTATGAGGAACCTGTACACAGACCAAGAGGACATCATTCTAACAGAAGAAGGGAACATTGAATGGTTTAAAATTAAGAAAGGCATGTGCCAGGTTTGTATTCTTTCACCATACAAATTCAATCTGTATGCTGAGCAAATAACCCAAGAAGCTCGGAATCATGAAGAAAAATGTGGCATCAAGATTGGAGGAAAACTCATTAACCACCTGCGATATGCAGATGATACAACCTTGCTTGCTGAAAGTGAAGAGGACTTAAAACATTTACTGATGAAGATCAAAGACCACAGACTTCATTATGGGTTGCATCTCAATGTAAAGAAAACAAAAATCCTCACCACTGGACCAATAAACACCATCAAGATAAATGGAGAAAAGATTGAAGTTGTCGAAGTGTCATTTTGCTTGGATCAACCATCCATACTCAAGGAAACAGCAATCAAGAGATTAAATGATGTATTGCATTAGGCAAATCTGCTGCACAAGACCTCTTTAAAGTGTTGAAGAGCAAAGATGTCAGCTTGAGAACTAAGGTGCACCTGACCCAAGCCATGGTATTTTCAATAACCTCATGTGCATGTGAAAGTTGACCATGAATAAGAAAGACCATGGAAAATGGATGCATTTGAGTTAAGGTGTTGGAGGAGAATATTAAAAGTATCATGGCCTACCAAAAGAACAAAGAAATCTGTGTTGGAAGAAGTCAGAATGCTTCTTCAAGTCAGGATGGCCAGACGTTATCTCTCATGCTTCAGACATATGATCAGGAGGGACCAGTTCCTGGAGAAAAAGAGGAAGACCCCCCAAAGAGACGGATTGGTACAGTGGTAACAACAATAAGCTCAAACAAATCATTCTTAGGTTGGCACAGGACTCAGTAGTATTTTATTCTGTTGTGCATAGGGTCACTATGAGTTGGTGCCACCTCGATGGCACCTAACTACAGTAATAACAACTTGTTTAGATATTCAATGTAGTCCACATCCTGAGGAAGCTTCTTTTACAACTAATTGGTTGATCACAACACACATCATGGAGGATGATTATATCACTGTATAACTGCCAAACTACTTCATTATGTAACTGCCAAGCCACTAAGAATCATGACTCAGTCAAGTTGACACACAACATTAACCATTTGTTTCCAAGGCTGCAATCTTTATGGACACAGTCTTCCAACTATTTCTCCCATGGAGCATCTATTTGGTTCAAACCATGTAACCATCATATTTAACCATTGAGACACCAGGAATTCTAAAGGAAATACCATATGCAAGTAAATGGACATTTTCTTACATATGTGTATTTTCAAGAAAAAAAGTACATTCACAATTTATAAGAACACATTCAGAGACAAATTTTATACAAAGCTTAAAATACAAGGTTCTTTTGTTTTTGATTTTTTTAAATTGATGACTTGTAAAACCATTTTAAGAAAACCTATGTACAGGGTCGCTATGAGTCAGAACCGACTCCACAGCACATAACAACAACAACTTTTTTTATATGGTTGTTGTTGTTAGCTGCCATCGAGTCAGTACCAACTCATAGTGACCCTATGTACAACAGAACAAAACACTGCCCAGTCCTGGGCCAACTTCACAATTGTTGCCATGCTTGAGCACGTTGATGCTGCCACTTTGCCAATCCATCTCATTGGGGATCTTCCTCTTTTGCTCTTTTGACCCTCTACCTTACTAAACATATCCTTCTTCAGTAACTGGTCCCTCCTGACAATATGTCCAAAGTAGGAGAGACAAAATTTGGCCATTGAAATATTTATTCTAAGTATCAAACATCTGTAGGTGTTAAGAATACAGGATGAAGAAATCCTGTAGGAGTTTACAGTCCAATGATAAGGACAGATCAACAGAAGGAGGGGCAAGTGCAGGGAAAGGGACTGGTCTGAAGAGCATGGGCGATCTCAGAGAGCTCTTTAACTTCAGATGGCCTACTGCAGAAAGTAGCTGGCGTGACCCTGTAGAACAAGCCATGGAATGCTAACTACACTGATCCCAAGATGGGCAGCACACACCCACCTGTTGTCCTCAGATACCCTGTAGAGGGTTTCTATGAGTCAAAATCTACTGGACACCACACAACAACCACACTCTATGGAATGCACTACATTAGAAACCTGAGCAAAAGGCCATAGGAGTAATGAAGGGAGAGGATTCTCTTAAGGGTGAATGTTGGGGAACCTGGAAAGAGGCCCCACCCAGGAGGCAGGCTTTGATGGAAGACATTTGAAGAGGACACAAGAAGATATTTACACCTAAACCTTACAAAGTTTTTTTTTTTTTTTAAGAGAAATGAGATCAATTTAATTATTTTTAATTAAATTAACATATAAAAAAACATTTTCTAGTACTTTAAACAAATTCCAATGATTCTGTTTGATTCAATTTAATCATTTACAACTTACTGTTTTCCTCAACTCAATGAAATTGTGTTTTCTTTAAATTTACGCCAATGTTTAAGCTTCAAGCAAATGTCTTCAATTTAGCTGATCTCATCAGACAAATCACTAGAGAGCCAGTTTTATCTGTGGACCTTTATATGTGGACTCAGATATACTCTACACAGTTTTTAAATAATACTAATAATGGAAATCACGGTATTTGCACATTTCCTGAGTGTTGTGGTTTTGATAGTAGGCTGTGCACAAAGGCTTGACATTCTATGAGGTGGTAGACTTTGGTGGGCTTGTTTGTTACTCTTCATGCATAGCCTTCAGTACTGGACCTCCCTTAATCAGTTAAACTACTGATTAGAAGTCTCCTCTCCTTGGGGGACTGTTGTTCTTAAGTGTTGTCAAGATGGTCCCAAATCACAGGAAGCCAGTATAGGGCTTCTGAGGAGAGCTGGTACGTTTGAACTACCTACCTTGTAGTTAGCAGTCCAGTGTTTATCTTACAGCTACATACCAGAAGCATTCCTTGGGTAGCTAGAGCATTGTAATATAATCCTTCTTGTTGTTGATGTTGTTACATACCATCAAGTCGGTTCCAACCCATAGCGACTCTGTATAGGGTTTCCAAGGAGCAGCTGGTGAGCTTGAACCACCAACCTTGCATTCGAACTGACTTTACAGTCTCACACATTACCAGGACTGCATAATCCTTCTTAGTTCCCAGCCAAAGGGTGTGTCACCTTACTCACAAAGCCTCCTCAGGCCTCTAAGTGTTTTTGAGCTCAAGCACTGATCCACTCACACTTGTGAGGAAGAGAGAAACACAGAGTGAACAGAGCAAGGAATCAGAGGGAAGCTGCGGAGGACTGGGAAGAACATATGGGAGAATAATTTACTATAGAAACTTCCAGGAGAAGGCATTGCCAAGGAGAACACCTTCACATTCAAGTTGGTGACTAGAATTTGCAATGTCAGAAAAGCCTTAGCAGTTATTTCATAAAACTTTTGGCCACATTTTATATTCCTCAAAGTCTGAATGTATTTCATTTTTTAGTCTCTCTGTTCAAATCTGATCATAGATCTAACCACTCTGGTTGACTCAATAAATATCACTAGTAGACTTGTATTAAACACAAGTCTTTCTCCTTGCAGTACAGTGGATTACTTAATAGTCACAGTCCTTGTGACTCCCACCAAAAGAACAGGTTGTTGGTGGTGAGCGCCATCAAGTCAGTTTGGGCTCATAGCTACCCTGTATAGAGTTTCCAAGGAGCAGCTGGTGTGTTTCAACCACTCACCTTTTGGTTAGCAATCCAGTACTTATCCTGCAATGCCATAGCAAGACTCCAGATGGATGGGTTGTTGTTGTTAAGTGCCACTGAGTTGGTTCTGACTCATAGCAACACTGTAAAAGAGTTTAGAGGAATGGCTAGTGACCTTGAACCACAAATCTTGCTGTTCAAATTGACCTTGCAGTCCAGTGCTTATCCTACAGTGCCACACCAATACACTAAATGAATGGGTTATTGGCATTGTTGTTAAGTGGCATCAAGTCAATTCTAACTTATAGTGACCCTGTATAGGGTTTCCAAGTAGCAGCTGCTGGGTTTGAAATGCCAACCTTGTGGTTCACAGTCCACTGCTGATCTTACAACACCACACCAGGAGTCCAATGAATGGGCTGTTTTTGTTGTTAGCAATAAAAATGTGAAGTGCTGGAGGACCATCAAGGGGATTGGATAGCTTCCTAACAATGTGACTAAAGTACATGTACTCTGTGGGATAGGACCATGCAAACGAGGTAACCCTAACTTGGAGATTGGCCTGGTTTGCTACCTTGCTAGACTTAAAGTGAGCCAGGATCTCACTACCATGAGCAATGAAGAGCCCAGAGTGGAGTACAACCTAGGATAACTACATTGAACCCCCTCAAGCCACGAAGCAAAGAACTATGACACCAGAGATGTGTCCATGGCAGAGAAATGGCAGCAAGTGAACTGGCACAGACAGTGGACTTCGCAGCCAATGGAGTGAGAAAGTTGAGCACCTTTTTAGCAGAAGGCTTACTGGCAAAGTGGCGTGCCTCTAGGCATGTGTCTGGAGAGCTAGCTTTTCCGATCCAAGAAGCTAGAGCAGAGCGCCTTCTGACTCTGACTGAGACTTCCTGCTCAAGTAGGGTGCTTCTGCTGTTGAGTCAATTCCAATGGACTCAATCCCGTGTAGGGTTTCAGAGGGGCAGCTGTGGGTTTGAAACACCGACCTGGCAGTTAGTAGTCCAGTGTTATCCTATAGCACCAGTGGACATTAGTTGACAGTGCTAAACGAGTTTTGTAACACTTGCCCAAGCAGGGCAGAGGCCAAGTGGTGAGACAATTGGCCGGGGATACTAGTGTCTGTGAGCATGACTGAGAAGAGGCTGTCTTAATCGAAGAACTGTATCCTGAGTATTCCTGAACTTAAATTGTAACCTGTTAGCTTCCCTAATAAACTCCATGATCATGAGATTGTATGTAAGTTCTGTGTGGCCTTTGCTATGAATTCTTAAACCCAGCAGGGAAATAGAGAGTGTCGTGGGAGGCTGGAAGGGATGGCTGACATCAGAATTGGTTTAAAAACAAAAAGGGTGAGGGTGGAGGGAGACATGTCCAACCTCCACCTCATAGGACTCGACCTTGAATGACTGATGCCAATAATGGTGATTCTTCCCCGCTTGCTATTTTTTTCTTTGTTAAATGCTGTCAAGTTGATTCTGACTCAGTGGAGTTTTGGAGGAGCAGCTGGTGGGTTTGAACTGCCGACCTTGTAGTTTGCAGCCCAGTGCTGATCTTACAGCGCTGGTGAAGCTAAAAGAGTTCAGATGCCACCCTCACATCATTTTTTACACTCTTCAGGAGTAACTCTTGACCATGATTAATTAGCACACAGGGTAAGAGAAAAGGATTAAAATTGCTATCTGCACGTTACATTTGGGAAAGCACCAAGGAAATGTATTCTAATGCCCAAGGCTACACAGTCAGCTAGAGAGAAGGTCAAGAC
Source organism: Chrysochloris asiatica (assembly GCF_000296735.1). Taxonomy (NCBI): domain Eukaryota; kingdom Metazoa; phylum Chordata; class Mammalia; order Afrosoricida; family Chrysochloridae; genus Chrysochloris; species Chrysochloris asiatica. The sequence continues at coordinate 10,159,447 of NW_006408531.1, forward strand.
AAGTGCTCTGCCCTGCCTTCCCTAAGGTGTAACCAAAAAGCCCAAACCCATTGACATGGAGGCAATTCCAAGTTAGGGTGAGACTATGCGTCTCAGAGTAGAACAGACCTCCTTAGGGTTTTCAATGGCTGTTATTTGACAGTGGAGTGTCCTGGGTGCAGCAAATGGTTAAGCACTAGACGACTAATTGAAAAGTTAGGGTTCGAATCCATCCAGCTCCTCAGAAGTAAAGCCTGGTGATCTATTCCAAAAGGTCACAGCCTTGAAAACCCTACGCAGCAGTTCTCGGCATGTACGGGGTGGCCATGAGTCAGAACGGATTCGATGCCAACCAATCTTTTGGAAATCGATTGCCATGCCTTTCTTTCATGGCAGCATGGAGAGGTTTCTAAAGACCACTCTTTCTGTTAGTAGCCTTGTGCAAACTGCTTGCCCCTTCCAGGGGCCATCAATATATCACAGTGAATTATTAATCTAAAGAGAGTCATCTTGTAGCTATAAGACAACCCCAAAATTATTCTATTAGGATGGATACATATATTTTTTTTCCTTTAAAAAAATGCCTGTTTGGGAAGGTGTGTATTTACCCTAACCATATCAGAATGTTCGTTTTTTGAGCCATTATTTGCATGTGTACCGTGATTTCATTTATAACATTTCTCTAAGTTTCCTTCTGCTAATAGCGACACATGAGCCACACATATGCATTGTGCCATAGAGAAACCATCAAACTCCACTAGGGTGTTACCTAATATTTATTTCAAAAACAATTTCTATTTGGAGTCATGCTTCATTTCATACTTTCAATAGATCTGTACCAGAGAAAGCAAGGAGTTGTGATGCAGAAATTACTGCATAGGCAACAGATTTTCAGGGCTTTGTTTGCCTCTGGTAAAGTAACTCAACTTTTGTATTTCAAATGTAGTCTCCTAGTCTCTCTGAGATGTTCTTGGGGACCCTGAACAATACATGAGCTGCTGCCACTTTTCACAAGGGCACAGAGGTGGCTTTCAATGGAGTCATTCAGTTAAAGCGGAGCATAACAATGGGAAGTGGAGGATCCACTCTCCAGCTGGTGTGAAATCGTGCAAGGTATTATCAAACTCATTTCCCAAGGTTGACATCTTTCCTTCCATTCAGTAAATCCCTCTACAGAATCCAAATACTTTGAGTTCAACTGTTGCATAGAAAGCGTTGACAATCATCTCACCAGTACTGTGTATGGCTTAAAGCTTTCTCAGCAACTAAGCAAATCTAATGAGTTTCCTAAAACAATTACGTTTGATAATAGCATTTGCTATCACCCTGCAACACAATGTGAAAGTCTTTTTATAGTCATTGAATATAAAAGGCCAACACAGAACCTGCAATTCAAAATCCAATGTTTTACAAAAGGGAGGAGAGGTTCTAAGAGCTAAAGTGGCTTGTCCAATGTTACATCAACTAGTAATAATACTACTAGGACTTGAACCCTGATGATCTAGCTCCAATCTCCCTCTGTATCATATTCCCTACACTGCAAACTGCCTGAGTCCAGGGATCAGGCCTAGTTCACGTGTCACTATAGGTTGTTGTTGTTAAGTGGTGTTGAGTCAGTTCCGAACCATAGCGACCCCATAGAGAATTTCTGAGGAGTGGCTGGCGAGCTTGAACTGCCGACCTTGCAGTTCAAATTGACCTTTCAGTCCAGCACATTAACCCACAGTACCACTCACTACATTTGTTGTTGTTATGTGCCATGGAGTCAGTTCCAACTCATAGCGACCCTACCCAGGGTTTCCGAGGCTGTAAATCTTTACAGAAGCAGACCGCTTCATCTTTCTCCCATGGAACCTCTGGGTAGTTTTGAACTGCTGACCTTGTGGCTCATAGCCCGATTCGTAACCACTCACTACATAGCCAGCGTCTAACACAGTGCCTGACACATAGCACTAACCCAAACCAATTGCCGTTGAGTGGTTTTTGACTGTTTCCGAGTAGAACTGTGCTCCACAGAATTTTCATGGCTGGAATCTTTCTGAAGCAAATCCCCAAGTCTTTCTTCTAAAGCACCTCAGGGTGGGTTGAAGCCTCCAGTCTTTCACTTAACAAGTGAGGGCTTAAACATTTGCACTACCCAGGGATCCTGCCCATAACACAGAAGGAAGAAAAGAATGGCAGAGAAAGAATAGACAAAAAGAATCAACAGACACATAAGATTGGGTTGGGGATAACATTACACTTAAAGAGGTATCCATAGCTGGTGTCAATCATTAGTTAACACACTCAGCTGCTAACCAAAAGACACCCAGAGGTGCCTTAAAAATAAAAAGGCCTGGTGATCCACTTGTGAAAAAACAACTGCGGAGCACAGTTCTACTCTGATACACTTGGGGTCACTGTGAGTCCCAATTGGCTCTATGACAACTGGACTAAATACGTGAAGAAGGAACATCAGGGCAAAATATCTAGCTCCCAAATATAGCTCTCTGAAGTCACAGTGTCTCCAAGAATTTGTGTTGGTGTGAGGATGAAAAGAATGCAGGGATCCAGGACTGGGCAGATATACTCTCTATCCTGGTAAGATGGCGGCCCAGAGCACAGGATGTGGGTTCTGACCTGAGCTCTCTGCAGAATTCTGACCCATACTCCTTCCCAAGACAGACTATTTTGCCTATTTGAAGGCTTAGCTCAACTTCCAGTCTCCTGGACCCCTCTTAGGGTTGTGACCAAAAGACTGGCTGTACCCTACATTCCACCAGAGGATGTGGAGAGAAGCCATGCAGGTCAAAGTTCATCTCATTTGGATCCAGAGTTCCCCTTAGTGCTACACATGCTCTACTGGTCCTGCCCTGGACATGAAGAGAGCCACAATCCCTCCTTCTCCATCTTTACACCATATAAATAGTCTCTTCTGCCCCATAATAATCACTTAGAAGGTCAGGACAGCTCAGCCATTTACATACTAATGCGTCTCAAGTATCTGCTTTCTGGTTCAATTTCCCTCTTGACTTTCATCTGCCAACTGCATGTCTCAAAGACACCTCATAAACTAAAATTTCCAATTTAATGTGAAGAATTACTTCTTTACCTCTTAAATCTCCACTTGTAGTCACAAACTCCCAGGAACCTAGAAGGTAATCTGAGATTTCTCCCTCCCCATTCACAAGCAGTCAGTTCTCAGTCTAAATGAACGAATTCCCTGAAACTCATCCCCACTCCTTTGGATCAGGTCTTCATGATTTATCATCAAGATGATCACCAGCCCCATTGCACTGAAGTCAGTTCCCACTCACAATGTGCAGAGTAGGACTATGCTTCATAGAGTTTTCAAGGCTGTGGCCTTTTGGAAGCAACCTTTATTCTGAGACACCACTGGGCAGGTTCAAACCACCAACCCTTTCAGTTAGTAGTTGAGCAATTAACAATTTTCCCCACCCAGAGAGTCCTGGTGTGGCACTGTGGGTTAATGCTTCAGACTGCAAAGCCGTTTGAACTGCAAGGTTGACAGTTCAAGCTCACCAACTGCTCCTTGGAAACCCTATACAGGGTCACTATAGGTCGGAATCAACTCAACAATACTTCACAACAACAACAAGGACTCCAGTATGGTTACAATGGGTTCCCGACTTGTCTTCCAACTTTTTTGTTTCCAGTGGACCTCTGCTCACATGAACAGATCACATCTGTCCTCTTTCAGACCCTGCCTTTATGAGGTCGCCTTGCCTGAAACTACCCCTGAACTCCTACCATCCCCCAGGGGAGAACTTGAAGCTCCAGTGATAACAAACTATTGAAGTTCTCCGTGTTTGACATGTTTTCCACCTGTACCTCTTTATACAGGTTGACCTTCTGGCTAGTCTGCTTTCTAAGTTGGTGAACATGTACTCACAATTTGATATGCAATGCTCGTAGAAGTGTTCTGTAATCCAAATACAGGAAAAACAGGAGTGCTTACTCGGGGTGGCCTTTGTATAGAAAGGAATCACCCGAAGAGCTTGTTCTAATGTAGAATTCAGAATCAGTGTATCTTGGGTGGAAATACAAATTCTCATTAGGGAATGAACTGGTTCTAAACCCTGCTTTGCAAAAGTTGATGAAACATGGAATTAGAAGATAATAACATTTTCCCACTAAATTTTGAAGTCCCCATGTACATGCTTTTCTAATTGTTTTGATCCTATTGAATTGTCATTGTTCTTATTTTTCTTACTTTTGAGGACAGAAGAATATGAACAATAGCATGACTGAGTTTCTAGGGAGTTTCCTATACTGCTTGGAATATGGTATTTCATAAATGACAAATAAAAAATGAGTGAGTGAATGAACAAATGATATTATTCCCACAGACATCACTTTGATTTACTCTCCTGTATAGTATGTAAGGAGTCCTGGTATGGCGCTGTGGGTTAATGCGCCAGACTGTAAAGCCATTTAAACTGCAAGGTTGGAGGTTCAAACTCACCAGTCGCTCCCCGGAAACTCTATATAGGGTCATTATGGACCAGAACTGACTCGATGGCACTTAACAACAATATAGTATGTAAAGGCATTTTGTTGCCTTGTGGTTATAGTTGGGCTGCTAACCTCAAGGTCTGCAGTTCAAAACTACCAGCAATTAATTCTATGAGAGAAAAATAAGTCTTTCTCCTCCTGTAAAGATTTATAGCCTCCAAAACCCTATTCAGGGTCACTATACGTTGGAACCAACGTCATGGCACATAACCACTGCCACCACCACCACAGTCTGTAAATCTCATCTTGGCTCCTATCCCCTAACTGTTTAAAATAACTATAATGTGGTCACTATGGCACTTAACAACAACGACAACCCACCCAGGAAAGAGACAGAACTTCTGAGCTAACCTGTTAAGTGTCAAGTGTTGACTATTTGACTATTTTACGAAAAGCACTACACTATAAACCACCAGGTCAGCAGTTGGAGCCCACCAGCTGCTCCATGGGAGAAATATGAGGCATTCTACTTCTGCAAAGATTGAAAGCCTCATACTAACCTTATACAGAGTTACTATGAGTCGGCACCAACCCGGAGGCACTTAAAAACAGCAACAATGATTAAAACCAAAAAAATATACAGTCTCTTTCCTGGCTTCTGTTCTGCCCTAGAAACTCAGCCTCGTTTTCTCTATTATCTATGATTTATCCTTCCTTTAAGGTCTAGATTTTTTCTTCTCTAAGAAACCTTCTGATATCTAGTGGTTACGAGTTGAGCTGCCAACCTCAAGTCAGCAGTACGAAACAACCATTTGTTCTGTAGAAGAAAGATCAGGCTTTCTGTTTCCGTAAAGATTTACAGCCTTGGAAACTCTAGACAGGGTCGCTATGAGTCGGGACCAACTCCATGGAGCATAACCAACCAAGAAGCCTTCCTAGCTACCCTCCCATTCACCCCAACTCCTGACCTTATTTTCCGTGCTCCTTAAGAAGTTCTTAATATATGCTTTCTGGTTATTTTAGCAATTCTACTGCTATTGTTGTTGTTAAGTGCCTTTGAGTCGGTTCATACACATAGCGACCCTGTATAGTGTTTCTAAAGAGCAGCTGGTGAGTTTGAATCTCCTGCCTTGTGGTTCAAACCAACCTTGCTATCCTACAGTGCCTATGTTCCTACAATACTCTATTCCTTCTGAGCAATAATAGACGGTCCATGAGGGAATGTATTATGTGTGGCTGGCACACAGTAGATGTGAAACAGATGTTTGCTAAGTGAACAACAACAAAAAAAGGGGTCACTGATGATAGTCCTGGTATGAGGCTTTAGGATAATCACTGGAATCCAAGGTCATTTTGAACCACAAGGTCAGTGGTTCAAACTCACCAGCCACTCCTCAGAAACCCTAATCAGGATTGCTATGAGTCAAAATGGGTTTGGCGGTACATAACAATAGCAACAACAATAGTAGTAATGGAGTAATGGTGTGGCACTATAGGATAAGTACTGGACTGCTAACTGCAAGGTCAGTGGTACAAACACACCAGCTGTATACAGGGTCACTATGTTTCAGAACTGACTTAATGGCACTTAACAAGAACAACAATGGTGGTAATGAGATAGATATTATGATTCCTTGAACTAAAAATAATCCTCATCTATGGTGTACCATACCGCCATCCATCCATCCATTTATCAGACTGTAGTGACTTGCGTTACTATGATACAGGAAGCTATGCCTTGGGTATTTCCAATACCAGCAGTGTCTTCACGGTGGACAGGTTTTAATGGTGTTTACAGACTAGGAAGAAAGACCTGGTGATGTACTTCCAGAAATTAACAGATGAAAACCTTGAGATCACAGCAGAACATTGTACAGTATAGTACTGGACACAATGGACTCAAACATACTAATGATCATGCAGATGGTACAGAACCGAGTGCTGTTCAGTTCTGTTTTACATAAAGTTTCCATGATTCAGAGCTAAATCGATGGCAACTAACTAGTATGTGCCAGGCATTGTACTAATAGTCTGACATCTGGTATCTGCTTTGACCCTCACAATAACTCTACAAGGTAGGTAGGTGTTTTAATAGCATAGAGAGCTGTATACCATAATGATTAAGAAGTAATGCTCCGGGATATAAATGCCTGGGTTGTTATTCTGACCAGGTTATATTTTATCTGGGAGAATTTAAATTATTTATTCTCTTGGTTTCTCAGTTTCACCACCTGCAAAATGGGGTTAATGATAGCACATATCTATAGATCTTTGTCTTGACTGAAAGACAGAACACATATGAATCACTTAGTATAGTCTTTAGCACAACAAGCACTTAATCATACTCAGTAAATAGTTGGCTATTACCTATTCTGTATAGATAAGAAAAATAATACTAAAGAATAGATTGCCCAAGGTCACTCAGATATAAATTTAGAGCTGAGACTGAAGTAGTGCAAAGTTAATGGAATTTCATATGACAAAATGACTCAGTTGAATTGGGAATAAATCTAGGAAATACTGAAGGAGCCTGGATGGCACAAATAGCTAACTGCCTGACTACTAACCAAAAGGTTAGTGGTTCAAATCCACCCAGAAGTATCACAGTTTCAGAAGACAGGTCTAGTGATCTGCTTTCCAAAGAAGGCAGCCTGGAACCCCTGTGGAGCGGTACTATTCTGTGCACATGGCATCAGCACTGACTTACAGTAACCAACAGCAAAGATGCACTCATCCCAATCAATGGTCTTAGGCCTCTTGGCTCCTATCTGGTCGGAGGGGAGGGGAGAAAGTTGCATAGATGTAGGCCTCTAGAATGCAGTGATTTGCAGTGCACAGGCTTGAGACTGAGAAACAAGCAATTTAAAAAGGAGGATGCGTTCTAGAATAGCATTCAAGGGAAAATTGTGTCCGATAAGACACATACAGATAGAGCCAGAGGCCAAGAAAGACTGGAAGTTCTACAGTACTGCAAACAGGGGCAAAGGGCAGAGGTGGGGGGTGGAGGGGCAGGAAATGGGCTTCCCTAGTTGGACCCACCATAGATAGCTCAACCTGGCAGAGGAAGCGGTAACAAATTAAGTGTCTAAAATGAAATGTGAACACTTTCACCTGAGGAAAGGAGATGTTGAACTGTACTTGGTTTGTGTTTCCAAAGTTGTTGTGTTGTTGTACCAAGCCTCAGGGCTGACTTCTCCATTCGGCTTAGAAGGTACACTGCCCGGGATCCATGATCGTTTTAAGGGTTTATGAAAATGTTTTCTTTTAAATTACTTTTAAAATCAGAAAATAAGAGAGCATAATAATTTTGAGTACATACTCACAAATTCAGCCTGGACTAGACTCATCTTTACAGTAACACCATCGCAAGATATAATTAGCAGTATTTTTATGGAGGAAGGGCCTCACAAAGGCCCACAAAAGTCTCAATGCGATACTGCCAGCCACGTGTGCAGGAATCCAGTGAGCAAGATGGAAGAAAATAAAGTTAGGAAGAAGGAGTAAAGACTGTCCAGAACACAAGGGTCTTATGCATGAAAAAGACATCTCTCTCTTTTCGGTGAGACAAGAAGGTTCAGATATCCTACCCAACATCCACACTTCCACCTCCAACAACATGAATTACACCAATTACATTCTTATACTCACTCCAGGAATGTCCAGAATCCCCCAAACGCTTTGGATATTTATCTCCTTTATTTAACGTTCTTCCTAAGGTTCATCCTAACATTCAGTCCATATGGTACCTAGACTACTGTTGATGACTTCAGATGTTTAAGAATAACACCAACAATTTCCCTTTGCTTTGAGCTGTTGAAGGAACCCTGGTAGTACAGTGGAGTAAGCATCGGGATTCTAACTGCAAGGTCAGTAGTTCAAACCCACCAGCTGCTCTGCGGGAGAAAGGTGAGGCTGTCTGCTCCAATAAAGAAACCCTAAGGAGCAGTTCTACCCTATCCTAGAGTGTCAGTGTAGGTAGGAATCAACCTGATAGCAGTGGGTTTGTTTTGTTTTCTTTTCTTGTTTGAGTATTCAGTCATAAATGTAGAAGAATGGAAGTCTCAGGCAGCATTCTATATCCAGTCATCTATTCTTATGAAATGAAGGAGTTTTAGTAGTGTGGTGGTTACGAATCAGGCTGCAAACTGCAAGGTCAGCACTTCAAAACTACCAGCTGTTCCGCGGGAGAAAGATGAGGCTTTCTGCTCCCGTAAAGATTCACAGCCTCAGAAACCCTGTACAGGGTCACTATGAGTCAGAACTGACTCCACGGCACATAACAACAACAAAATTCTTATGAAATAGAAGCTTAGGATCAATTAAGAGCAGTTCTTATCATAGAAACATCTTAAATGAGAATGAAAGGAAAGGAGTTCATTCTTCCTCTTATTTTCTACTGTACACAGTTCAATGGGGTTTAGAAATACATTTCATCAAATCCCTCTGTGCAAGTGGTCCTGAGTATCCCCCCCCCCCCCCCCATCAACCTTGTGCCATGAGAGAATGAATAAATGAATATCTAACAGGGCCCACACAATACCCACCAGATAATCGGCATTCTGAAAGTGTCTGAAGATATCATGTATGATAGACACCAAACAGTGACCTTGTGCTTTCCACTCCTGAATTACTGCTTGGCAGAAATGGCTGAACAGTACAAACAGATCTGAGGGGGACGCAACAGATACATTCAGAAAACAGGGAAAACTCGCTTAGTAAATGTCAAGAATGGTCCTTCCCTGCCTTTTCCCCTCCCTGAAGTATGCAGGACACATTCTGCAATTTCCTTTGTTTTTAAATCCCAATATATCCCAGCTCTGGTTATTCACTGGAAATGGCCACTCTGTGTATTGAAGAGATCTGAGTAGCACCCACCTCCCAAAGCCCAATTCCCAGCCCCTCTGAGCTCTTTGGGCTCCCGCCTCCCAGGAAGTAGATGAAGCCGCCCGGAGGTTGATCTCCAAATTGAGTTTCTGCAAGGCCAGCTTGCAGCAGCCTTGCAGTGACCAGAGGACACCAAGGGAGCATCCTGGTGGCAGCTATGCCGAAAATAATGATTCTGATCCACGAACCCCAGCTAAGCTCTGAGAATGGGCTTGTAAGCTAGGTCTGCTTTAATAGAAACATAAGTATTATGCATTGCAGTCTATTATAAATTGGTTGTAATTTTCTCCTGACACTTTCTGAATTAAACTAGTTAGTATACAAAAAAATAATAATAACAAATGCCACAAAGCAAAAAGCAAACTCGGTGTCTGAAGGTTAATGATTGCTCATGAAAGCCACAGAAATAAATTATCTGCCTAGGGACACTGTCACATGATCAGCACAAAAGCTGCAAGAGCCAAAAATGTTTATGTAGAGGGAAAAAAACACTGTCAGCGGCACAGAACCCTTCCCCCCACAGCTAAATTCGAGTCCTGAGCCAGCCAGCTGCTCCTGACTGCTTACATTAAACTAATTTGTGCTGCTACACTGCAGCTGCTTAATTTTTAGGCTGAACTTTATCACCAATAAGTGTTACAATAACAAGCGATATGATGGTATCTCTGAAGAAATATCCATCAACCCCCAAACAATGACAGCTTCACAAGAGTAGATGGCAGAAAAACAAATTAAAAAAAAAAAAAGAAAGAAAGAAAGAAAGAAAAAGGAAACGAAAAGAAAATTACCCCACACTGCCTCTTTAAAAGGGGGGAGGGGCGAACTTTTAGTGGGAAAGGCTTTAAACACTGCTTTGTTCCGAAGGCCATTCTGAAATGAAGCAGGGGATGATTGAAAAGGTTAGTGAGCAAGCTTAGGAGGTAACAAGTAAGATGTGCTTGGGTTATGAGAGGGAGATTTGCAAGGTGAGAGAATCTAGGAAGGGAAAAGGCAATTTCATGACAACAAAATAGCTCATGCTTTCCTTTTTCTCTTGCTCACTGTCCCCCAATATGGTTTGCAAACCCAAACTAAAGCTTGGGCGGTAATTCCCGAGTTGCTCCACAAATGATTCTCTGGCCAGCTGGGTACTAGAGTTCCCAGTATTACTTGTGGTCCCCATGTTTTCCTCTGTGTTCTTTTCCTAGCCCAGTGTAAATGCAGAAACGCTTCTTTGGACAGAAACAGACACTGACCTGAACCGGTTTAAATTCCTGCCAAATATGCAGGCACTGTTTTTGCTACATTTTGGAATTTGGCTTCGACCATATGTCAGGCAATTATTTGTACTTGTGAACTAGAATAGAGACCTAACAACTTAAAAAAAAAAAAAGAGAGAGAGTGAGAAGAAAGAAAAGGCATGAGAAATGCAGTGAAACTTTTCCGTTGTTAATTAATTTGATATGATTAATGTTTTGAGTTGGGATATCTCATTACACCCTCCTGTTTACTGCGGGGGACAATTCAATTTCACCCCACTCAGTAATTACAAAAACAATTCCTTTGAAAGTAGGGGAAGAACACCCATGTCAGTTATTTACAGCATTTTTTAAATTCTGTGGTTTTCAGAATTAAGGTTCAAAGTTAGTGTCATTACTGTTGAGTAATAAAGTAGTTTTTCTTGCACAAAGATGTAGTAAATGAAATGTTTATACTAGAATAATTTCGGCAGGGTGGAGAGGCCGGGAGGGGGGTGGTGGAGATTGAGAACCACCCTTGTTTTTTCAAGTTGACACCATTCCACCTCACCTTCCCAGCCCTTGTCTTGAGTGATATTTTCTTTTTTCAGGCAGCAGGTAAATCATGCTCAGGACTGACTCAGGGTACCACAGGCAAGACCCTGCTTCCATGGGGTTCTGTTGATGACCTTCGCCTGCAGCAGGGGATTGTTTGTCAGAGTTCTCCATGGGATGATCCCAAGAGAAGGGGCTGAGAAGTCCCTACATCCCATTGGGATTACTCTTCCCTGTGCCAAATGGGTCACTATTGCGCAACTGGAAGCTTCAGGCTCGCTGGGTGCCTCCATCTACTCTTGGCAAGACTTTGAGACTGCTGGGAACTTAAGATGAAAGCATCCTCCAGCCTGGAGGTGTGGCAGGGTGTAGCCTGAATGTAGGCAACTCTAAAAGACACTTCACTATAGACAGCCAGAGGATTCTATACTATTGAACAGTAACTCGCTTTTCTGAAAGATCAAATTGGTGGCTTGGTTTAGCGGCTGTTAAACAGAGTGAAAGACCTTACAATGGAGGCCAGACATCCCATCAAAACTCAGTTGTGACATTCTGAACGAATTTGATGAGAAGTTCCAGTCGATCTCACCTGTCTGTTTTCTCAGAGTTGTACTAAACAGGTCCGACTAGGACATGTGAAGGCTTATGATTAAGTTCACACAGTTGGGGTGAATGGCAGGTCTAAAGGCAGGGTAATTGTGTGGACTGATGAATAAAGCCCACATGATTGGCATATGTATGAATTCCTATGAAATATATATGCGTCCCTTCTTCCCTCTCCAGGAAGCCACTTGATGATAGAAAGAACACACCTCCAGCCAGGGATGATTTCAGAGATTGAGAAGTTGGAATTGGCTACTTTCCTAAAAATTGCCAGAAAATAATCATTTTTGAAGATTTTTCTAGAGCGGCACCAAACTGGAGTAGACTCTGCAAATCCTAAAACACAAAGTTCTGGAATTTTGTGTTAGTTAATCCTTGTCAGCCCTGTAAACAGTAAGCTACCTAGATTACCTGTTCTGTCTTCATGTCTCTAAACTTCCCTCTCTTCCTGTCTTATACTTTTACCTAGAAGTTAGACTTTCCCAGTTTCTAACTGTGAGAGAAGTGGAAACAGTTAATGAGGTATGCAATGAAATAATGTTGTAATTTTCAGTTCAGAGCATTAACACCTGTAGTCATAAGGTTGAAATGTCTCATTTTTTTCACAAAGGAAAAGTGTAGAAAGTAATATACATGACTAATAAGTAAAAATTGTGTTTTGCATTTTTGCCTACATATAAAATCATAGGTCAAATCATAAAATGCCAAAAGTCATACAGATAGCTCTTTTTTAAAAAATGTTTTAAATATTTAAAATAAATTATGTCAAATTAACAAAAATTAAACCACGGTTACTAAAAATGTTTGCTATGAGTTGGAACCGACTTGGCAGCACTTAACACACACACAGTATTAATGTTATTTTTGTTGCTGTTAGGTGCATTCAAGTTCTATCTGACTCATAGCAACTCTATACACAACAGAACAAAACACTGTCCAGCCCTGTCTCATCCTTATAAGTGGTGTTACGTTTGAGCCCATTTCTGCTGCCACTGTGCCAATCCATCTCATTGGGGGCCTTCCTCTTTTTCACTGACACTTCCATTCTACCACGCATGATATCCTTTTCTAAGAACTGTCCCCTCCTGATAATAAGTCCAAAGTAAGAGAGACAAAGTATTGTCATTCTGGCTTCTAAGGAGCATTCTAACTGTACTTCTCCCAACACAGATTTGTTTGTTCTTCTGGCAGTCCATGGGACTTTCAACATCCTTCTCCAATACCAGAACTCAAATGCAACAACACGTCCATGGTCTTCCTTATTCATTCTCCAACTTTCATATGCATATGAGGTGATTGAAGATACTATTGCTAAGCTTCAAACTGATATCTTTGCTCTTGAACACTTTAAGGTAGTCTTGTGCAGCAGGTCTAAAATTATTTATATCACAGCAAACGCAATAATGTAAATGCAATTTATTTGCAAATCGAGGATGCTATTTATATATGTTGTTATTGTTAAGTGCCATCGAGTTGATTCCAACCCTTAGAAACCTTCTTAGGGTTTCTAAGTAGCAGCTGGTCGGCTTAAGCCACCAATCTTGTGGTTCACAGTCCAATGCTTATCCTACAGCATCACACCAGTAATATTAATAAGGGATATTAATATTAATATGACCTCTGTCTTCAAATTTTAGCCAGTAATCCCTACTATGTTTTATTCATAGCATAGTTGTTGTTTTTTTAAATAAAGGTATTCTAATCATTCAAACAAGGCTAGCAGACAAGAGTCTGTCACAATTCTTCACTCAAGTACAACTTATTGTGTTTTCATTGTGTGCAACATATGATGAAGGGAGTTATGCTGTCATGTGACTTGAGAGGCACTGTGAATAACTCCTTCCTGCTCAAAATATATATCCCCCAAAGCATTTCGCCTCTTCAGTTCACCAACGGCAAAAGAAAGGCATCTCTAGAACCCCTCTGCTGGCATGCATTTGGTAATACTGGACCCACGTGATGAAGGAAAGGGAGGATAGAATGGATAGGATTGCTCATAGGCAGAGCCTACCTGTCCATCAGATGCCCAAAACACACCAATACTTTTAGGTGTCCCTCCAAATGTTCTAATTTCTTTTAAAAATCAGAAGAAAGTGAAACTATAGAGAATAATGTTTTAATATACAGTATTAACATATTCATATATGTATCAGCACAGTTATAAAATATCCTTTTTAATATCTGGAATTTTTTAATAGAAAAAGGTCCTGCATCAGTTGGACCTCTGCTTGCTGTCACAAATTACCACACACTTTTTTACTTAAAACCACACAAATTCGTTGTTTTAGGATTCTAGTTATCCTAGTATGGTACTATAGAATAGGCACTGGAAGGCTAACCACAAGGTCATCAGTTCAAACCTACCAGCTGCTCCTCAGATACCCTATATAGAGTCGGAACTGACACTGAACACAACCACAAGTGATCTGAAGTCTGAAATGAGTCTTTTGTGGCTAAATTCAAAGTGTTGACAAGGTTGCATTCCTTTCTAGAGACTCTGGGAGGGAGTCTTTTCCAGTTTCTAGTGGCTAGCTATGTTCCTTGGGTTGTACCCCCACCTCAGCATTTATATCAGGTTGATGTTTGCTTCTATTTTTAACATTTCCCTCTCTGACTCTGACGCTCTCGCTTCCCTCTTAGAAGAACCCTTGTCAATATCACCCATAAATACGGTCAGTGTCCCTTTAAAAGATCATCTATATGAGACCAGACACTCAAGACACCCTAAAGCAAAAATGAGACGGTAATGAAATACAAGATTAATGGAAATGGAACACTAGAACAGAAATAATGAGACTGTTAATACGCTAGAAAATGTAACGAATGTCACTGAATAATTTGTAGAAAAATTGTTAAATGGAGAAATGGGAACCTAATTTGCTGTGTAAACTTTCCCAGTAAACACAATATTATTAAAACAAACAAACTTGTATTGGGTCTCCTGATAATCCAGGATAATCTTCCTATCTCAAAATCTTTAACTTAATCATAACTGCAAAGTCTCCTTTGCCATGTGTTGCTGCCAGGTACCAAATAAATTGGTTCCAAATCATGGTGCCCCTATGCACAACAGAACTAAATATGTCTGGTCCCATACCATCCTCACAGTTTTGTTGGGTTTTTTTTGTTTTTTGTTTTTTGTGTGTGTGTGTGTGTTTGCCATTCAAGGTAACACACTGACAGGTGCCATGGATTAGGGTCATTATTCTGAAAACTACAGTGCCTATTGGTCATGAAAATCATAATATGGCCCCACACAGAGAGCTACATTTAGGCTCAAAACAAAAACCAGCCATCAATGTTGAATCAGTTCTGACTCATGGTGGCTTGAGGACAGAAGAGAACTGTCTCTTATGGTTCCCAAGGCTATTATATATATTTACAGGAGCAGGTTGTCACTTCTTTCGCCCACAGAGCACATGGTAGGTTTCTAGCTGCTGATTTTTTGGTTGTCATTGTTGTTGTAGTTAAGTGTCATCAAGTCAGTTCCGACTCATAACAACCCTGTGTAGGGTTTCCAAGGAGCGGCTGATGAGTTTGAACTACTGGCCTTGCAATCCAGCGCTTACCCTGATACACCACACTAGGACTCCAGCCAAGTGCTTTATCACTGTATCACTTGGACTCCTTATTAAGTTAAACTCAGAAACCCAAACCCACTGCCATCACATTGATTCTGAGCCATAACCACCTTATATAGGGTTTCCAAGACTGTAAATCATTATGGAAACAGATTCCTCATCGTTCTCCTGGGGAAGTACCATGAAAGCAATATACCAAAAAGGAGGATGAAAAGTGATGATGTCCTTAGGATCAGGAGAAGGGACCTGTAGTGGGGACATGGAGCTCCTGAGCAGGTTTCCTCTGCTCTATAATTGCCAAGACTACTTCTTCAGTGGACTCCTGGTGTGGGGCTCTGTGAGTTAATGCGTTGGACTGAAAAGTTGGTTTGATTCATGAGGTCAGTGGTTCAAGCTCACCAGGCGCTCCTTGGAAACCTTACACAGGGTCACCATGGGTCAGAACTGGCTCAACTGCACTTAACAACAACAACAACTTCTTCAGTAGAGTTCTCATTATGACCTTAAGCCAACAGGATGCAGATACACAACAGGGTAGACATGGGGTGTAAGCCATCATGCATTTAACATGCATTAAGTCTCCAATATATGATAGGCACTGTGTATACACACTGTACATACACTCAACAGTATCGAATACCAAAAAATCTGCAAGCACTACATCACATGGATGAACCTGGAGGATAAGGACAGTATATGGAGTGAAATAAGTCAAACATTGTTTGAGACCACTATTATAAAAATTCAAAAGATTTACACAAAAATCAGCATCTCTGACTGTACCAAAAAGAAATGGTCTCTGTTCAACCATTTCAAGAGGTAGCATGTTATCAAGAGCCAATGATCCTGAAGGAAGAAGTCCAATGTGCACTGAAGGCATTGGCAAAACACAAGGCTCCGGAATAGAATTTGGAATCTTTCAACAAATTGAGGCAGCACTAGAGGCACTCACTAATCTATGCCAAGGAATTTAGAAGACAGCTACCTGGCCAACTAGTTAGAAGAGATCTATATTTGTGCCATTAAAAAAGGGAGGTTACCATCAGAATGCGGAAATTATTGGACAGTATCATTAATAGCATATGCAAGTAAAATTTTGCTAAAGATAATTTAAAATGCCTATAACAGTACATTGACAGGGAACTGCCAGAGGTTCAAGCTGGATTCAGACAAGGACGTGGAATGAGAGATGTCATTACTGACATTAGATGAATCTTGACTGAAAAGAGAGAATACCAGAAAGATGTTTACCTGTGCTTCATTGTTTATACAAAGGCTTTCAACTATGTAGATCATGACAAGTTATGGATAACCCTGTGAAGAATAAGTATTTCAGAATGCTTAATTGTACTCATGAGGAACCTGTACATAAACCAAGAGGTAAGCACTTGAACAGAAAAAGGGGACGTTGAATGGCTTAAAATCAGGAAATGTGTGCGTGAGGATTGTATTTTTTCACCATACTTATTCATTTTGTATGCTGAGCAAGTAATCCAAGAAACTGAATTATATGAAGAAGAATGTGGCATCAGTACTGGAGGAAGGCTCATTATCAACCTGCACATATGTAGATGATATGTAGATGATACAACTTGACTTGCTGAAAGCAGAGAAGACTTAACATACTAACTGATGGAGATCAAAAATCATAGCCTTCAGTATGGATTGCATCTCAATGTTTCAAAAAAAAATCCTACCACTGGACCAATAAATAACATCATGATAAATGGAGAAAAGATAGAAGTTGTTAAAGACTTCATTTTGCTTTGATCTGCTCATGGAAGCAACAGTCAAGAAATAAAATGACCTATTGTATTAGGCAAACCTGCTGCTTAAAACCTCTTTAAAGTGTTCAAGAGTAAAGATGTTTGTCTGAGGACTAAAGTACACCTGACCCAAGCCATGGTATTTTCAATACCCTCATAGGAATGTAAAATTTGGACAACGAATAAGGAAGACCTTAGATGAATAGATGCATTTGAGTTGTGGTATTGAAGAAGAATGATTTTCCAAAATAATTTCCAAGAAACTAATCAATCATGCTAACCGCAGCCTGCACTACACTGAGACCAAAGGAAGTAGATAGTGCCCAGCTACTACTACACACACACATACACAAACACACACGCACACCCCACTCTCTCTTTCCCCACCCACACTAGACCCTCCCCCTCCACTCATTTTTGCTTGTTGCTTAATACTTCCCAATTACTTAATATTTCCAAGGCCATGCTAACCCACACAACTGAGAAAGGTTTCTTACCACATAACATGGCTGATTTCTACAAAATAAGAAAGTTGTAGCCAGAAAGTTAAAACACAGTGAATGGTATGGCAAGAGAAGAGCTTTGACTCAGCTGGTCCTTGCTTGAGAAGGTGGGAATAAACCTACCGGAAGTCCTGGTGTGGCAGTCCAGGTTAATGCACTGGACTGCAAGGTCTGTTTGAACTGCAATGTCGGTGCTTAAAGCTCACCAGCCACTCTTCAGAAACCCTATACAGGGTCGCTGTGAGTCGGAACCAATTTGCTAGCACTTAACAACAATAACAACCACTACCAACCACTGTGAGCAGAATCACAATAGAAGGTAGTGGACAGAAAGGGAGGGGGAAAAAATCGTAGAAAATGTTCAAAATCATAATAAAGCCCAAACTTCCTGGTCTGATAGAGACTAGGGTAACCATTTATCCTGTGGCCCTTAAACACCCCTTAGACCTGAGTGATTGCTATAGGCCAGCCCTCACTGTCCCAAATCTGGTTCTCTGAGATCACAGCAATGTGATCTTAAGATGCTCCTTAAGAATCTCTTGGCACATTTTCAGGACTGGAATCAAAATTACATGAAGAATGTGGAAGGCAGCTATCCCTGGCATCATAACAGGCAGGACAGTGATGTTTACAAAATCAAACTAGAATTGAGCAATTATCCAGCAAATTTCATCCTGCCAAGGGGGACCATTGAGTCAACAGAACCCACAGTATCCTCACTAAAGGGATTTTTCTCTAAATAATATTATGTAATTGCTTCATACCTCATTTTTTTCTTTCTAAACCAACACACAACCCCAGAGACGCCAAGTCCCAAGGTACTTCAGTTTTTATCAGACATATTTAACTCCAATAGATCATGTGCAGTCCACAGTTTAAATAAAACCGTAGTTGGGGAAACATTTGTGATTGTAGGTTTTAATTTCACTTGCTCCATAATCCATTCCTCTATAGTGTCATCTATAAACTGGATATGGCAATCATAAACTAAGCCATGAAATTAGTTATGAGAAATAACCACCGAAAGGATTGTATAGCTCTTTACACATAAAAAATTCGAAATAGTCCAAGCAACCAAAGTACCATTTTCCAGGGACATCTTCATGAATGCTGCTTCTTCTCACCAAGTACACTTTCCACAAGGATGCCTAATCTGCAGTATTGTACAGACAGACATGAAATATAAACCCAATCGAAAAGCAGAGAAACAGAACTAAATCCAAATTTGAAAATTGAAGTTGGATCACTGTCACAATACATCTGATAGTCTTTGTGCTTTTTTAGTTAGTGTATATTGCTTTTTCTTACCATCATGAAGAAAAAAAGAAAAACATCAGAGACACTTATTTTAAAGATCGGCCTGGCAAATGCTTTCTGAGTCTTTTTATGAAAGATTGCATTTTCAAACATTTCTTCAAGTAGAACTCTTGGAAGTATTTTTACTGTGATTTGAGAGTTTGATAATCTGCATTATTATGAAATGTCTTCATTCTCTGAAGTCGGGTAATAGAAAGCATAATTGTGGGAGAGCAATTAATAAATAAGAGAAATGAACAATGTTGTTGCTCTTAAGTGCCACCTAGTCAGTTAGACTCATGGCATTCTTATACACAATGGAATGAAACACCGCCTGGTCTTGTGCCATCCTTAATATCCTTGTTTCAACTAGCAATAACAAAAAAAACACATGTGGAATTTCTGATTGAAGAAAATGGAAATGGGGGCGGGTGGTTAAAATGAGGAGGAAAATTTACAGCTGAAAACTTAGGCAGTTTTACTTTCAATGGAAAAAATACTTCACCACTATTGATGTTTAGCTATGGTAATCTGCACAAAGACTTGGCTTAAAAAGGAGAAAGAGAAAAGTCAGGTGTTAAATAGGATTTCTGCAGAGAAATGAAATAATAACACTTTGGAGAGAAGACTTAGGTGAAACTGAAATAATGACATCCTGAATACTGTTTGGCCACAAACAGTAGAAATTTCTCCCTTTGTAATGCCTCCCGCCTCAACTTTGCAAAACAAGATAGGGAACAGAACAAACTCTCTAAACAGCAAAGAAAGGCCTCCAACAAGTAACAGCAAGGGGTAGGTAAGAAACCATAATGTAGGGTGTTATATTATTCCAAAATATTCGTTGACATTCCCTAGATTTTTTTTTAATTTATTTTTTCCATTTTGCTACTGTACTTGCCCAACCATGCTGGGGTGTTATGCTATTTTAGACATGAGTTAACAGGTCCCTTACATACACACATTTCCACATTCCAATGATACCTATTATATCCTCTTCCTCCCTGCCCCACCCCCGCCACACACAAACATACACAAAAACACACGCACACCCCACTCTCTCTTTCTCCACCCACACTAGGCCCTCCCCCTCCACTCATTCTGACTTGTTGTTAAACACTTCCCAATTACTTAATATTTCCAAAGCCATGCTAACCCACACAACCGAAAGGTTTCCTACCACATGACATGGCTGATTTCTACAAAATAAGAAAGTTGTAGCTAGAGAGTTAAAACACAGTGAATGGCATAGCAAGAGGAAGAGCTTTGACTCAACTGATCCTTGCTTGTGAGGATGGGAATAGACCTGCAGGGACCCTGTAGTATAATCCAAGAACCTACCTTATCAGCTAGTATCTACCCAGAAAGGCAGAATGTCACAAACTATCTGCAGCAGATCTCCTGAACCAGAATCTGCATTTTAACACGATCCCTAGAGCTAATACACATGCCCATTAAAGATGGGCTTAGTCTCTACCACTTGGAGACTAGAGAAAATTGTCACTACAGTAGTTTAAATATTTATATTCAAGAGCACAAAACTAAAGCTTCCCTGAGCAATGTGTTTTGAGAACTATTAGCTCTAGTGATCAAGGTGCAGTTGGAGCCCTCATTACCTCTTCACTCACAATTCATTTGTTTTTGAGTTGATTCAAGCCCATGCTGATCATATCAACCACATGTGTGTCAGAGCAGAACTGTTCTTCATAGGATTGTCAATGGCTGTTTTTGGAAGCAGATCACCAGAACTTTCTTTCAAGGCTCCTGTAGGTAGACTCGTACCTCCAACTTTTTGGTTAGCTGCCAGAGTGTTAACCATTTGTACTGCCCAGGGACTAATTTTGTTTGTACCGTCTGCATCTGGAGTTCTTTCTCTCAACAACTTCATGACAACAGGACTGTCATCCAAAATGTGAGCTTTGTACCACAGATCTAAGTTCCCGATGTCCTCTGCCCTCTCAGATATTTAATATTCTGTGGGGGCTCCATCCTCCATCACTTTCCAGTGAAAACCTACTCAGAAAAGGAGGAGGATGTGAATAGTATTACCCTTTCCCATGGCATTTTCATCCTATGTAAAGAAATTACTGAGTCTATCTGGAGAGGAACATCATGTTTGAGAAAGTTTGAAGTCAATGAAAAAGGAAGACCCCACTAAGATGAACTGACACAGTGGCAGCAGCAATTGACTCAAACGTAAGCACAAATATGAGGATAACTCAGAAGTGGGCAGTTTCCTTCTGTTGTGCATAGAATTGCTATGAGCCAGAACTTACTTGATGTCACCTAACAGCAAGAACACAGTGCACGGTAACAGTTGTGTTGTGCCGTCAACTCAATTCGGACGCAAGATGACCCCATGTTTTCTAAAGTAAAATGGCTCCATAGTGTGTTCTTTGCTGTCATCTTAAGGAAGCAGCTCACCAGCCCTTTACTGCGGTATGTGAACCACAGACCTTCTGGTTTCCAGCTGAGCACAAGCCATTTGTACCACCTTAGAGGATATGATAGAAGAGGTGAACATTGGTGTGTGTGATTTCTTTTACTTGCCATGCCAGTAAGTTGAACCGAAGCGCCTTCAGAGATCCCTATATCACATGACCTAGGTGTCAACCCACTTTCATAAAACCAGCCCCATCCTCACCACAAAAGGCAGGGTTCTGTGGGCTTTACTTTAGAGATTAATACAAAATGCCTCCCAGGATTTAGAAAGGATAGAAAATAACAAATGAAAGATCAGGATTGTTGTTAGGTGCCATCAAGTCGGTACTGACTCATAGCAACCCTATGCACAACAGAACAAAACACTGCCTGATCCTGGGCCAACCTCACAATTGTTCACACACTTCCATTCATTGATGCTGCCACTTGGCCAATAAATCTCACTGGGGGGTCTTCCTCTTTTTCTCTTACCCTCCACCTTACCAAACATGATATCCTTCTCCAGTGACTGGTTCCTCCTGACTATATGTCCAAAGCACAAGAGAAGAAGTTTGGCCATCCTGGCCACCAAGGAGCACTCTGGCTGCACTTCTTTCAACACAGATCTATTGGTTCTTTTGGCACCCCAGGGTACTTTCAATATTCTCCTTCAACACCATAACTCAAAAGCATCAATTCTTCTAGCATCTTCCTTATTCACTGTCCAGCTTTCGTATGCATATGAAGTTAGTGAAAATACCATGGCTTGGGTCAGGCGCACCTTAGTCCTCAAGTTGACATCTTTGCTCTTCAACACTTCAAAAAGGTCTTGTGCAGAAGATTTGCCTAATGCAATACGTCATTTGATTTCTTGGCTGCTGCTTCCATGCACTCATGGAAGTGTTGATAGTTGACCCAAGAATGAAGTCCTTGACAACTTCAGACTTTTCTCCATTGATAAGAATGTTGTTTATTGGTCAAGTGGTGAAGATTTTTGTTTCCTTTACATTGAGATGCAATCCATACTAAAGGCTGTGGTCTTTGATCTTCATCAGTAAATATTTTAAGTCTTCTTCACTTTCAGGAAGCAAGGTTGTATCATCTGCATATCACAGGTTGTTAATGAGTCTTCCTCCAATCCTGATGCCACATTTTTCTTCATAGAACCCAGCTTCTCGGATTATTTGCTCAGCATACAGGTTGAATAATTACGGTGAAGAATACAACCTTGTTACACATCTTTCTTAATTTTAAACCACTCAGTGTTCCCATGTTCTGTTCAAACAACTGCCTCTTGGTCCAGGTACAGATTCCTCATAAGCACAATTAAGTGTTTCGGAATACTCATACTTCACAATGTTGTCCAGAGCTTACAATGATCCACACAATCGAAAGCCTTTACGAAGTCGATAAAGCACAGGTAAACATATTAAGCTCCATCAGATATCAGCAATGATAGCCCTCATTCCTCAGCCTCTTCTGAATCTTACTTGAACCTCTGGAAGTTTTCTGTCAATGTATGCTTGCTAGGGTAGAATTATGCAAAGTTACTTTTTTAAAGGGAGAATTGCTCGATGGAAAGATGAATCACCCAGAAAGGTGCTCATGCTACGGGAACAAAAGAAGAGTCAGCAGTGGCAGGGCCCATTCAAGTGCTGCCTGATGAAGGCATTCTCTATCACCAGACTCAAAATTGGTATTTCTAGTGCCACTGAAAATCAGTCAGGGGGTGGAGATGGATACAGAGTATATAGTCACAGATTTTACTTCTGTCTGGTCCCTTGGCTTCCCCCACTATCTGAAAGTAGAAGATTCCTGTGAAATCATTTGTAGTTGGAAATGGCACAAGCAAAGAAGATATTGCCATTCATTTATATGGGAAAATTATTTTTGCATTCCCAGACCCAAAGTATAACCTATAAAATCATAGCAAATAACATTTAAAACTTAAAATAACACTGACATATAGTGTTCACAGGTATCCTGGTGTGGCGCTGTGAGTTCATGCATTGAACTGAAAGGTCAGTTTAAACTGGAAGGTCTGCGGTTCAAGCTCACCAGCTGATCCTTGGAAACCCTATACAGTGATGCTCTGAGTGAGGACTGACTCGATGGTACTTCATAACTACACCAATACTGTTCACAAACACAGTTTAAAGCAATGGGGACTTGAAGCTGAGATGCTGAGTGTAGTTCCCGGGGAAGGAGGTTGACTTCCCCACACTCACTGCATCTCAGGGTGCACACTACGTTTTTAATGGCTCTCTGCTGAACAAAAACTGAATGCTCCTTTCAGCTTTTCACCTTTATGCATAAAAATGAAAATTCTCTTCAGACTAACAGATACTAATTAATGTAGGTCTCTCATTAAAGTGAGTGGTGTAAAGCAAACTTTCGAAAAGGAAGAGATAACTGAATGTTTTGAATGTTCGAAGCTAACTTGAACTGACACTGTTAACCATTCAATGTACCTAACTCCCACTTTCCAGTTTCTACCCTTATCAAACAAACTTGGAATTAGACTTTGATTTCCCTTAAAGCTGGATTACAGCAGAGAAAGGACTAGTCATGTGGACTCCACTATTCTGCCCATAATTTCTCATGGTGAATGAACAGTTTGACTTTATAAATTGTACATTGATCTTAAAAAGCTGGGTTAATGTGAGTCTCCTCTTTAGAGGAGACTCATTCAAGAACTGACAAAAGAGATTTATGGGCCTAAAAACCTGAGGGTTAGACAGTCCGTGATAAGTTCATTAAGACCCAAACGGCTACTCGATGAAGCCTGTCCAGAGACACCCCGACCCCATAACCTGGTGACCACACTAACACTAACTAAGATCTATGAACCAGATCTTTTGGGGCTCTTTAGAAATATTTGCTTACTACCTGATACAGTGATGGAATATCGTGGAAAGAATATACAAAAGGACAATTACAAAGTTGTCAAGAGGGATTCATCTGTCAACAAATATTGTCAGTGTTTCTCCCACTTGCCAGGCACTGTGAGTAATGTTGGGAACACTTTAGATGAAAAAATAGACAAGCAAGCATCTACAGTGAATTGTGTTAGTTCTGTAATTAAAGAAAATAAGAAACATTTGTTGTGCTGTTGTTAAGTCCTGTTGAGTTGTTTCCAAATCATAGCATACCTGTATAAGATTTCTGAGGAGCGGCTGGTGAGTTTGAACCACTGACTTCATGGTTTTAACTAACCTTGAGGTCACGTGCTTATATCCTATGGTGCCAACTCAGGACTCCAGTAAGAAACGCAGATGCCATTTTAAAAAAAAAATTAAAAAATCCATCTTCTTAATGGGCTCAGGACCATTTTCCAAATGAAAGTTATATTTGAGCTAAGATTTGTGTGGCAAGAAGGATTTGGTCAAGTGGCATTCTGAACAGAGAATCTAGCTAATTCTGTAGAAAAAAGGAGATAAAACAAGAGAACAATTAAAACAGAATGACTGAACTAAGGACAAAA
>NW_006408531.1:10184428-10187595 GCF_000296735.1 Chrysochloris asiatica
GCTCTGCACTGTAAACCTTCACTCAATTAACACTAAAGAGTTAAAAAAAAAAAAAAAAGAAAATAATAATAAAACAATGAATGGCAAGGAGAAGGAATAACTTTAATTCTACTGATAATTAAAACATAGGGTGAGAATAAATACTATGATCCCTTGCCACTCAAAGTGTGGTCCGGGGACCAGCAGTATCAGCCTGGGTCTTGTTAGAAATCTAGAATTGAAATCAGAATTAGGATTTTGGTATTTTCAGAGAATTATGTATTTTACCACTTTAGAATGTTTGGAGAACTACAGACACAAAGAGGCTTCAAAAGGTTTATGGGAAAATTCCATTCTTTTTCAATTCCATATTTTCCATGAACTTTTAGAAGCCCCCTGGTATTTCCAGATGGTTTCACGGCAAAGCAAGAGGTCAGAAACAGCAAGAGATAAGCCTGACCAGTAGTGTAGAGCTAGATTGTAAAGGTTCCTATTTGCCACACAAAAGTTTGAAGACTTTGAGATTCTATATTTACATATTGAAGGTGTCTCTAATAGCAAGGTAGAGAACCAATTGTATCTCAATTCACCAGGTCTGCCAAAAAAATAAAAAAGTCTAAACAAAGGTGGGGTGCCATGGCAAAAAGAGAAAGAAACGGAAAGGCTTTTAAGTGGCAGAAAGCATAGGTTCTGGCAGTGGATTAGCCAGAGAAGTAAAGGGGAGGAAGGAGAGGCCAATCCCAATTGTCTAACTCGGATACCTAATTGGATGATGGTACCATTCAGAAAAAAAGAAAAAGAGGTAAAGTGCATTTGGAGGGTCAGGGCAATCTGTTCCAGACGTGTTGCCTCTGAGGAGCTTTGTGCACAAGTATGGATGTAGAAATATCTACTAGTTGCTCTAGAGCTGAAGCCAAGCTATGGAGAGATACAGATCTGGAGTCATCAACAAAGAGAGTAATTGATGTCATGGACAGAGATATCATTTTCCAGGAAGGTGGTGTAGAGAGAGAAGACAACGTCTGCATTCAAGAAACCCTTCCTTTGTTTATTTTTCTATAAAGTCCTCTCCTCCTTCCCTCACTGCCCACAACAAAAATTCCAGGCCACTTTGCCACTGCTAATGAAGAGCAAGTTGAAGGTTCTGGAATTCTTGTGACCCATCGAATTATTTCTAAAGTATATCAGACCGGAATCCTACTTCATTATGGTTCTACCTTGGATCAGATGATTGCATATAAAACTGATTAAAAAATATATATTAACAATTATTGAACATATATATGTTTCCCATATTAAGAGATACATGTTCATTTTACAAAGTCATTTACCTAATATCTACAGGGAGAGCACTACTGCAAAGCAGATGTAGTTTCCTGGAATTTCCAATATCACAGCCCACTAATACCAGGCATTTGGGGGAAGCAAATAAATGTTGCTTTGAATAGCTATCACATTATTAAATGGTAAGTCATCAAAAAAGCTTGTTAAAACCAGGAAAGAAGTGATACGATGCCTGAAATTGTCTTTTAAATAATTCAATGAAATTATTTTACATAATTCAATGAGGGAAAAAGGAATTAAAGGAGAGGATACAAGAGGGCTTCAAAAAGTTCATAGAATTAAAAGATAATGGACACATACATGCTTCATGTATGAAAGCAAGACTGGCATGAGACACTTATTGTTGAAGCTGGGTGAACAAATTCTTGAGGGGTTACTTTTGTATATGTTTGAAATTTTCTCTAATAAAATGTTTTAAAAAAAACAACAACTAGGAATGGTGATCAAAGATTGGATCTAACTTCTTGGTGCTATTCTGAACCAGTTAGACTCCAAAGTACAGCACAGGATTCAAGGTAAATAACAGTTTTATCTATGGATTTGCCAATAGTCTTAAACTATCATTCTTTGCTTAAGGCGGTTTTTTGTCATTCCAATTAATCCAACATCATTCAACACATTCATTAGCATTATACTTACTACATCTTCCAAATCATAATTAATAGAAATAAGACAAGTCTTTTATGGTGGCATAAATCACTGGGAAAATCTTCTCAATTATATAGTTGATGAAAAGCAATAAATGATAATAATTCTACGAGTTCACCTCAAGATGATCCTCACCAGATCCATAAGGTGGACTCATTTAATTTAAATTCCTACATAGCACATTGAGATGGCTCCAATACTTCAAAAGCTAGAGTGAGAAAGAGAAAATATAATGACAGTTATATTTAATTTGGCTTTTAATTTATTAGGGGAGGAGAAAAGATCACTCAAAAGACTCACTCAATTTGACATTTAAAAACAAATCATAGAATGTTATTTTTCTAAATGCTTTATTTTTTTGTACTAATGCAAAAAGTCCTACCATCAAGTGAGCAAAGAAACTTGTGTTTAATTCTGATGCCATAATATGTCGTTAAAATAATATAAGAAAAATGAATTACACTGGATAGAGGGTAGACATATGTTAGCTCTGATGATGGAAAGGGTAATATATAAGAAGGGGGAGGGCAATATACAAGAAGAAGGAGGGTGGCAGAAAAATAATGAAGACAGGTGAAGACACAGGGAGGTACGCATGTGCTAAAGGGGATAGATGGAAATAATGATACACACACAACCTTGGAACAAGAGTGTTCTGTACGGAGATATATGGATTGAGACAGAGGTTGAATGGGTAAGGGAGGAAGAGTGGCATGTAAATATTTATATATCCCACAAATATATGAGTTGAAAGAGGATATTCATACTTGAGTATCTACCTTTCCTGCAAACACAACTATAAATTCGGTGGCACATACAGCAGACAAAAGGATGAAAACTTCCTAGATACTATCCAACATCCTAAAGCAATGAGTTTTGGGCCTGGGGGTTCAGGACCATAGTCTCAGGGGACACCCTGGTCAATTTGTTGAATGTAAAACTGATGATCTTGTCTGTAAACCTTCACTCAGTTCACAATAAAAAGAAAAAAAAGAATTCATTAATAAGGTGATTGGCAATGCGATGTATTGCTGTGAAATGTATTCCTGACTCTAAAAAGATTGAGAAATGATGCTCTTTCTCAAACTGATATTTTTGCCCAAATATACCTAAATTGAGAAGTAGGAGTATTCCAGAACACTTAATTGTACTTCTGAGGAATCTGTACCTGGACCAAGAAGCAGTTGTTAGAACAG
>NW_006408531.1:10189524-10190256 GCF_000296735.1 Chrysochloris asiatica
GTTAATGTTGTTAAGTGCCATCGAGTCGGTTCCGACCCATAGCGACCCTGTACAGGGTTCCGAGGCTGTAAATCTTTACAGGAGCAGAAAGCTTCATCTTTCTCCCGCGGAGCGGCTGGTAGTTTCAAACTACTGACCTTAGGGCTCACAGCCCGATTCGTAACCACTACACTACCAGAGCTCCTTGGTAATGTAGCAGTTATTAATCAGGCTATTAACCTCATGGTCAGTTGTTCAAAACTACCAACGGTTCTGCGGAACAAACATGAGGCTTTCTGCTCGTTCCTGTAAAGATTTACAGCCTCAGAAACCCTAATACAGGATTGTGAAGAGCGAGAACCGACTCAAAGACGCATAACCACCACCACAACAAATACATGGGATACATAAACCATCAAACATTACAAAAGACACACAAGCAGTAGAAGACAAAATTGATGACTAGGACCTCCTAAAAATTAAAAACATATGTGCATCAAAAGATTTTTCCAAAAGAGTAAAATGGGAGTCCTACAGACTGAGAAAAAAATGTTTTGCAATGGCATATCAGACAAGGAACTAAGATCTAAAATTTATAGAAAAATACAACACTTCTACAATAAAAAGACATAGAGCCCAATTAAAAATTGGGCACAGGGCATGAACTGACACTTCACCAAGTAAGACATTCAGGCTAATGATCCTTAAATGTTCACAATCATTAGCCTTTGTTGTTGTTGTTAAGTGCTGTTA
>NW_006408531.1:10190356-10197322 GCF_000296735.1 Chrysochloris asiatica
GTGGGGTTGGCCCAGGATCAGACATTGTTTCGTTCTGCTATGCATGGGGTCACTATGAGTCGGTTCCAACTCAATGGCACCTGACAACCACAACAACAACAACACCTAAATAAATATTGCATAAAAAATTACAACAGCTAAATATATCTGACTATCTGATTTTTTAAAAATAAAACTTGATTATTACATGAATTTATTCTCTCTATTAGGCCTTTTGTGTAGAGAGTTTGCCTGTTTGCTATCAGAACAATTCCTCATTCTTCCTCTGATCTGCACTGTACTGCATGGGGACAACTCTGTAAACTATGCTTCCCAGAATCCCTTTCAAACTTACTTTTGTTAGGTGTAGCCAATGGGAGGTACTAATGAGGGCCTGATGGAATAAGAAAATGGGAGGAACCTGAGGATGAGTATCCCCTTCCTCTACTTTGAGTAGTAAGTGTGTCTCTTCTTCTGGCCAGTTTGTACCAAACAGCCTCTCTGTTTGTGGTTCTAGGGCCTACTGGACAACCCCTCTCTTTATGATCCCAGGACATGGCCCCAATTCCTTCCCAGTGTTGCTGGCATCAGAGTACTGGCAACACTACCTTCTCCCTTGTTTCTTCCAGTCCTAAAGATGAAAGAAACTTCCTGCTATTGCTCATCTCTGGATTGTTTTCTTTTCCTGCCTGACTTTTCAGCTCTTCCAACTCCTTGGAAACTAGATGACCAGACTTGGTCTCTCATACTTTAGACATATTATCAAGAGGGACCAGTCACTGGAGAGGAATATCATGTTTGGCGATGGATTGGCACAGTGGCAGCAGCAGTGGGCTCAGGCATAGCAATGATCATGAGGTTGGCCCAGGACTGGGTAGTGTTTCATTCTGTTGTACATAGGGTTGCTATGAGCCGGTACTGACTTGATGGCACCTAACAACAACAACAATAACAACAACAACCCCTATGTAACTTGCCATTGGTGTTGTTAAGTGCCATCGAGTTAGTTCCAGCTCATAGCAACCTTGTATTTATGTTTTAAAACTTGGTGTCAATTTTTGTTTGGTTGGTGTGTTTTCTCTAGTTAGTCAATAGCTAGATAGTAATTTCCCTCCACATATAGTAAAAAATAAATTTAAAAAATATAAGCCCTCTCCTGTCAAGGAACTTAATGCCTTGCTATAGAAAATTGAACATATTCATTGAAATTCTAATAATTTCATTTCCCTTCTCTTGTTCTCTTTCTATTCTAACGAAAGATTTTTTTTCCCTCTGTTCCCTACCTGCCAGCTACATAAATCATTGACACAGGTCACATAGGTACTCAACATGGAGAGATATAAATATGTTTATACTTAACAAACTATGCAAATTGTCTGAAAGTTTCACTACACCCTTTTTGGATTCTCAGAGTGTCTGGCACACCCAGAACCTCCTTCAGAAAGTTCCTGACACATCAAACACTTGAAATCATAACAACCTGGCTAAAAATCAATAGGTGGGGGTCAGCTTCTGAGTCAAAAGCCACCAGTTCCAAACTGATCATCAGCGAATGCAGAGGATGAACCCCCAAACTCTGCCCTAAACTAGGTACCATCAAGCCCTAGGTCAGAGAATGCAACTCTAAGGCTCGCAACGATGTCAGAAAACAGTAAAGCTCAGAAAATATAACTGTGCATGAATCAGTGGAAGTCCAGATAAAAAGTAGACACCTTTCATGGAGAATAAAAGTGGAGACAGAATGTTACAATGGAGAAAAATTAGGCAGAGGAGTTCTCTCCCAAGAGCGGCATCCTCTCAGAGATGCTGTTGGTCTACCAGCATCCATAGAGCACTGGTGGTGGTGGTGGTGATGGTGGTGTGCCGTGGAGTCAATTGCAACTCATAGAGATGCTGTTTGGGGTTTCAGAGGCTGTAAATGTTTGCAGGAACTGAAAACCTCATCTTTCTCCTGCAGAAAGACTCGTAGTTTCAAACTGCTGACCTTTAGGTTAGCACTCGTTAGAACTGACTTGATGACACTTAATAATAGCACAATAATCTTTACAGGAGTGTATCTCCAGTTCTTTTCTCAAGCAGTGCTTGGTCGACACATATTTAACCACCATGACACCAGGGTCCTTAATGGTATAGTACTCCCTTCTCTTTTTTCAATTCTATCTTTCCAATTTAGGTTGCATCTATCCAACTTGCTGCTTCATTTGTCTCCAAACATACAACTCTTCCAGCAACAGTGCATGGAAACTCAAATTTGCTGTAACTGTCTGGAACTGTGAGTTAATGCACTGGACCACAAGGTCGATTTGAACTGAAGGTCAGTGGTTCAAATTCACCAGCTGCTCCTTGGAAACCCTATACAGGGTTGCTATGAGTCGGAACCAACTTGACAGCACTTAACAACACCAGCAACGATAGTCCCGGTGTAGCCTGTAGGATAAGCACACAACCTCAAGGTTGGTTTTAACTGTAAGGTCGGCTGTTCAAATTCACCAGTCACTTATAGGATCACTATGAGTCAGAACCTACTCTATGGCACTTAATAACAACATTCTTCAATCAACAGTCTGCTAGGAACAAAGTAAGAAAAGCATGGATCACTCAGTCTGTCCCCAGGTCTGCTACAGATAGCTTCAGAATTTGCTCTAATTGCCTCACATGAGCTGTATGCACATGTATGCACAGCAGTTCCTCAAGGCATCCTTAGATCTTTAATGCTACATCCTTTGCCCTGACTCTTAAGAGGAAGCCAGCCATCTCTCATTTGGTCTGTGACACAGATGTCTTCCACATCACCACCATCTGTGATTCTAATGGAAATGATAGTTAAAATGTGTTGCAGCTGTTTGGGACCTACCTTTGTAGTAGGAATAATGAAATTCGGGTTCCAAATAAATTCAGTTTTATGTAGATACAAAACTAACCTGAAATTAAAACACTAAAGATAGGCACAACTGGGAGATGCAAAATGAATGTGGGAAAGGTGAGCTCTTTTTGGTGAAGAACCAGGACAATTTTGAAAAACCATCAATGCCCTCCATAAACTAATCTAGTAGAAAATAAATTATGAAAAATAGCATTTTATAGGCAAATTTAAACCTGTGGAAAGTGAGTAGAGTATTTGAGAACCTGAAATATTTGTTTCTAAAACACTAAAGAATTGGGAAGGAGCTATTGCTTTGTTATTTTAATGAGTTTGTGTGTGTGTGTCTATGTAGACTTATGGGGGCGGGAAACAAAATACGATTGCAGTTAAAGTGTATCTCAAAGAGTCAACTAAAAGATACACTCAATATGCAATGGTCAACCATTCATTATCAAAAGTCACAAAGTTGAGAAGGGATGGGAAAGAGGGTAAACTGGAAATAACCACAGGGAGGAAGTGGGATAACTGTTCTAACATGGAGAGAATGCAGCATTGGAGTCGATGAGGTGAAACAAGGTGTAAGATGATTATTAAAGTCCTCTCTGTGAAACATCTTCTCTGTAAACTTTCACTCACAAAAACAATTCACAGTGTTTTTGCTGTTAAGTGCCATCAAATGGGTTCCAACTCATGAAGATCCTGTGTAGGATTTCCAAGGAGCAGCTGAATTGCTGATCTTGAGGTTCAAATTGACATTGCTGTCCAGCACATTAA
Source organism: Chrysochloris asiatica (assembly GCF_000296735.1). Lineage (NCBI taxonomy): Eukaryota > Metazoa > Chordata > Mammalia > Afrosoricida > Chrysochloridae > Chrysochloris > Chrysochloris asiatica. Next base: position 10,193,973 of record NW_006408531.1, read on the forward strand.
CCCACAGCACCACACCAGGACTCCTGAATTTCACAATAAGAGGCTTTTTGTTTTTTTTGTTAAAGTGTCAACTAAATTTATTTCATGCAACAGCACAAAAAATGATCATTTTAAAGTATTTAATTTATACAGTAAATTGATCACTTTTAAGCTTTTCAGATAGTGTATTTTTTAGTGATTAAGCAAGATGATGAAGATCTTCTAATGGCAAAAAAAAAAAAAAAATCAAATACTCTATGTATTTCAAAAGTGTATTTTTGAAATTTCTGAATCATGTTAACACAGTAATTATATAGATAATAAGGTTCAAGGTCAGGAAAGAATTTTTGGAATATCTTACTTTATTTGGCACAAAGTTTTCACAATGAACATTCTTCTGGTTCCCCAGAAGCCACATGTGTCTGGTGACAGGCTGGCTAGACCAGAGCCCCACTGCCTCACTCTCAGTAGAGGCCCCTATGATGTCATCACCCTGAGCCTTATAAAGCACAATTTCACCAATTATCCAGGAAGCCCTGGGAAAACAAGTCAATGGTAGTATATTCAAATTACATCATAAACTTACTAGCAATAAATATTTCTTCTTTCACAGAGGTAACTAAGTTTTACTTTCAATAAAAATAAAGAATTTTGCAAAACAAAGATTTAAGATATAATCAAATGTTACTGGTTAGGCCTATCCTAAAAATTCTGGATGGAATAAATCTTTCTCTTTTTTTGATAAAATATTTGTACAGTCATTTCATATCAAAGAATCAAACATTCAATCTTGAGAAGTAAAAACAAAAATCAGTTATATTCCAGAGAAGTATGTTTTGAACCTGACCCACCCTCATTGTTTCATCTTGCCTCACAGGTATAAACGAGGATTAAAATTTCACTAAAAGAAATTTGACAGCATGATTTAAACAATAACATGGTCATCTGTGGGAAAGACCATAGCTCTTGGGTTAGGTATGTACGCTGGATTCAAATTCAACCTCTGTAATTAAAATAATAATAGTAATATCATCAACCTCAAAGTGTGGTATGGCTTATAACTGTAACATCTAAAGTTCTTAGAACTTCCTGGTACATACTAAGTATTTATTTAAAATTGTTTTTATTGTTACGTGCCATTGAGTTGGAGCCAATTCATAGTGATCCTGCATAAGGTTTCAGGTGAGCAGCTGATGAGTTTGAACCATCAACCTTCCAGTTAACAGTCCAGTGCTTATCCTATAGCTCTACACCATGACCCCCTCATTAAATATTGTTGTTGTTAAATGCCATCGAGTCAGTTCTGACTCATAGCGACCCTGTATGGGGTTTTGGAGGAGATGCTGGCTGGTGGGTTTGAACTGCCTATCATGTGGTTATCAGTCTAGTATTTGCACCATACCAGGACCCTTCAGTAAGTATCAGGGAGCTTTTGTTGTTATTCTGAAGTTCTAATGTGGCTCTGTAGGATAAGCACTGGACTGCTAACTGCAAGGTTGGCAGTTCAAAACCACAGGCACTCCTTGGAAATCCTATAAAGGGTCACAATGAGTCTGAAACAACTTGGCTCTTTAGCACTTAACAAGAATGTTACTATTATGATTAACAGTGCTAGGCTAGTAGGTTATCAGTAACAAATACTCATGAAATGTGAACATTTGAAAAGAAACTGTGAGATATTACAAAGGAAAAATGTTTTTCTTTAAGAAGATTATGATACAAAGGAAGAGAAAAAGAAATACAAATGTGAAGGTCAGTCAAAAACTATTGATATAAAATCATAGAAACTTTATTTAAGCACAATAAAATATGGAGCTATTCTTTCTTGATATTTCTTCCATGTAGGCCTACAGACTTCTGAAGACAGTACTTTCATCTCTCTACCCCTTTCCCCAAAGAATCTGCACTCTTCGATTTACATCTCATCAAAATGGCAGTTTGGGGCATCCAGGAGGGACTCAAATCATTTTTCTTTTCAATGGCCTTTGAGTTTGAGCAAAACAAAGAAGTCTGAAGGGGCAGATCAGGTGGATGGGGTAAATATTTCCAATAAAATTCTGATAAGACAGCCCTTACTACCTTGGAAAAATGCATAGGTGCATTATTATGTTGGGAAACAATTTCTCGGCACAACTTTCCTGTCCTTTTTCTAACCAAGGCAGTTCTAAATTGTCTTAAAACTCTTCCTAATAGTTCCCTGCAATCATTCTGTATCATTCAAGAAAATTATATCAAGATTACCCCTTTGGAGCCCAAAAAACATAGTCACCATAACTTTCTGAACTGAGCTCTCTGCCTTGAATTTAACTGTCCCAACTGTTCCCCTTGGAAGCCACTGGTTTGATTGGACGAGTTTTGAAGGTGTCCTAAAGGGACTAAGAGAGTGTATTACTGCGAGCACTTGCCTACAATGATCCACTGCTCACAGAGGACTATTTTAGAGTGTTTTGTTTGGAATAAACCTGTATATGTATGAACTGGAGTCCGGTGTGGTGCTGTAAAATAAGCACTGGACTACTGCCCACAAGGTTAGAAGTTCAAACCCACCAGCTGCTCCTTGGAAAATCTATGCAAGATCATTATGAGTTGGAGCTGAGTCAAGAACACATAACACCAACATGTATGAACTGTGCACATAACACCAACACGTATGAACTGAACATGTAACACCAACATGTATGAACTGAATGCATAACCCCAACGTGCATGAACTGAATGCATAACACCAACATGTATGAACTGGATGTATCACACCAACATGTATGAACTGAACACGTAACACCAACATGTATGAACTGAACACATAACGCCAACATGTATGAACTGAAAACCTAGTAGCAATACTTTTTGACTTATCCTCATATAAGTAATAAAAACATAAAAACAAATGGCATGATAAAGTCAAACTAGGCTAAAAGGGATAATATAAACAAAAGTTTGTTATTATAATTACCTTGCTAGTGCCAATTAAGGATCTCTTGTAGCACAGTGGTTAAGCACTCAGTTGTCAACTGAAGGGTTGGTAGTTCAAATCCACTAGTCTACTCTGCAGGAGAAAGATGTGGCAGTCTGCTTCCATAAAGATTTACAGCCTAGGAAACACTATGGGACAGTTCTAGTTTGTCCTACAGGATCACTATGAGAAGTGAGTCAATGACAATGGGATTTGGGTTACTATACATTGTTGTTGTTGTTGTTGTTGTCATTAGTAATTAATAAATTGACAAATTATGTCCATGCTGCACTTTTACTCTCAAAACAATCATATTCTAAAAGGCTATCACATTCTTAAGAAACTGTCAATTCAAAGAGCATCTTTAAAATAGTTACTGATGACTTAATGTAAAAAGGAACATCTATCTCAAACAGCA
>NW_006408531.1:10201917-10210385 GCF_000296735.1 Chrysochloris asiatica
GCATGAACTGACACTTCACCAAGTAAGACATTCAGGCTAATGATCCTTAAATGTTCACAATCATTAGCCTTTGTTGTTGTTGTTAAGTGCTGTTAAGTCAATTCCAAATCATAGTGACCCTGTATAGGGTTTCTGAGGAGCAGCTGGTAAGCTTGGATTGCCAAACTTGCAGTTCAAACTGACCTTGCAGTCCAGTGCATTAACCCACAGCATCACACAATGAGATATCATCTCACACCATTAACAGTGAAGTTCCAAAAAACAGAAAACCACAAATATTGGCAAGCATACAGAAAGACTGGGACCCTCTGACATTGCTGGTTGACTGTAAAATGGCTCAACCAGTCAGAATGTTGGAAATAGAAATAATTTATGGCCAAGTAATCCCTCTACTTGGTTTGTATCTACAGGAAATATGAGCCAGAACAAGCACATATACACACACCAATGTTCATTGCATCACTATTAACAATATGGATATAGCCTAAGTGCCCAACAATGGAAAAATAGATCAACAAACTTTGGCATACACAACGGAATGCTATGCAACATTGAAGAATAATGATGAATCTGTGAAATGCCTCATAACTTGGATGAACCTGGAAGACATTATGTATACATACACACGCACATATATTGCTGCTGTTGAATCTATTCTGACTCATAGCGACCCTTCATAAGGTTTCCGAGGAGTGGTTCAAACTGACCTTGAGGTCAAGTGCTTATCCTACAGTGCCACACTAAGACTCTCTCTCTCTCTCACTCTCTTTCTCTCTCTATATATATATATATATTCCACTCTTCCTTCCATGCTCATTCAGCACGTGTCTCTGTTAATGTAGCTACTCTCAGAAAATTGTGGCTTAAAAAAATTGTTGTTCCAGTTTTACATATATATATCACTGTTGTTGTTATGTGCCGTGAAGTTGGTTCCTACTCATAGCGACCCTACACAATGTTTCCGAGGCTATAAATCTTTACGGGAGCAGACCACCTCATCTTTCTCCCGCAGAACTGCTGGTAGTTTTGAACTGCTGACCTTACAGCTCGCAGCCCGATTCGTAACCACTATGCTACTTACCTCTATCTCCTTTAGCCCTTGTATACCTCCCTGTGTCTTTACTTGACTTCATCATTCTTCTGCTAAACTCCCTCTGCCAAACTCTGCTAACTTAACATGTGTCTACCCTTTAGCCAGTGAACTACTCTCTGTTTCCTCCCACTGTGGGCAACCATCAAAGAAAGTGTGTAGTTGTTATGAATCGGGCTACTAACCTCAGGATGAGCAGTTCAAAACTACCAGCTGTTCTGCGGGAAAAAGATGAGGCTTTCTGCGCCTATAAAGATTTACTGCCTCAGAAACCCTGTACAGGGTTGCTAGGGTTGCTATGAGTCAGAACTGACTCCATGGCACACAACAACAACAACAACGAATATATATATATATATACAAACACAACTATAAATATGGTGGAGCATATTGTGGGTAAAATGATGAAAATTTCTTGTACATTATCAAACCTCATAAGACAATATGTAGTTGGGCCTGGAGACTCAAGACATAGTCTCAGGGGACACTGTGGTCAATTGGCATAATACAGTCTACAAAGACAATGTTCTACATCCTACTTTGGTGAGCTGTTATTGTTATTAAATGCTGTCAAGTCGTAAGAGTTTCCAAGGAGTAGCTGGTGGATTTGAACTGAAGACCTTGTGGTTCAAACTGACCTTGTGGTCAAGTACTTATCCCATAGCACTACACCAGGACTCCACTTTGGTGAGCAGCGTCTGTGATATTAAAAGCTCATGAGCAGCCATGGAAGGTGCAGCAATAGTTTCTCCGTGTGCAGAATAAGAGTGATGAGAATTGAAGATACTTAGAATCATTTAGTCTAATGGACTAATAAAACATGTAAACATCAGTCTACACGACTCTAGAAAAAGAACGAGATGATGCCCAATTACCACTAATAACTGCTCTGAAAGGGATCACATTAGAAGGTCTTAGATAGATAGAATATGTGAAACAAAACCCAAACATATATTTTTTTAATGTTAAAAGACCAGGATTCCTGGTCAAAAAGAGACTGGAAGAATCTGAAACTATGGCACTTGACCACCCTTCAGGTCTATAAATGAACTCACCCTTGTGGCCCAACTTTCAGCCAAGAAGTAATAGATATATAGATGGAACAACAGCACTAATAAGATATGTTCACTATGAATGAGGGAACAGTAAATCATTCAGTCAAAATGACAACATTTACTTAAGGACCAAGTCAAGAAGGGCTGGAAAGGTGGGTGGAACAAACACTGGAAGTAAAGGGAAGAAGGAGAACAGTTGTTACATGGAGGTGATTGCAATCATTGAGACGAAACAAAGTGTATTCCTTTTTTAATGTAAAGCTGACGGTCTTGTCTGTAAACCCTCACTCAACTCACTGTAAAAAGTTTATTAAAAATAAACATTCTAATCAGCCTACTATGACACAAAATAGAAATAATTATCTTTTGCAAATGATGTTATTTGGCCTAATCTAATTAAAATTCTCAAAGAATAAACTGAAAAATGTATAATAAAGTTTACTAATATGGTTGAAAACTAAAGGATATATAAAAAAGAAAAACAACATAGTAACCTTCTTAAATAATTCCAACAATAACAAAAACTATAAAATGATTTTTTTCACAATTGCAACAAGAAAAAATGCTAAATACCTAAAAAAAAAAGTCAAATGCCAAGAAAAAGTTAAGCGCCTAATAATAATTACCCCCCTCCAAATAGCAATTTCCTGAGGGACTAAAGAAAAATTAAAAAACAATATTTCAGAAGCAAGACTATCACAAACCATCTATTTTTAATTAATTTAATAATAACTTTCAATAATAATAAATTGAATACTGACAGTTCTCCAAAGTTGATAAAGTGATTATAAGACCCTCTGGAAGGATGACTGAAGGATACAGTCAGATTTCACTTGAGTTGAAATAAAAAAGAAATAGAGCATGTCTTGTGCATCAAAATTTATAGAAATAGAGGAAAAATTGAATTGAAAGATAGTGGGAATTTTATACCAACTTTTTGAAGCCCCTTTGTACAAATACTATGAAAACAGACTCTACAAAGTTTTTGTCTAACCTAAAGCGAACACTGGAATACAAATTTCCAATCGATATTTGGCTATAAATGCTATAATTTTTAATTGTATTGAAGACTTATTAAAACAAAACTGCTTTTTCAGAAAAAAAAAAACAAACAAGACATGAGAATGATGCACATAATTACTTCAAAATGTATTTCTGGGTGATAGGAGTTTGGATGGATTTCATTTTCTTGTCCTGTATTTGCCAAAATGCTTACAATAACTACTTATTGATTTTAGAATCAGAGGAAATAAAAACATGAAGAAATAGCATGGACTTTGAAAGTGAGGTTGAACTCCAACAAAAATGACTATTTTGCCATGCTCAATAAAGACTGTGTTAATATTGTAAACCTATTCTTATTATTAAGTCCTTATATTCAGACTACACAACTGTACAGGTATAATTTATTAATTTGTTAATTACTGATAAAATGATCACATAACATCATATACCTAAATTTGACATTCTGGAAGAAGAAAAGAGGCTACCCATGAGACTAGCCTGTAAGGTTTGCAAAGATGAAGATGTGTGTTAAGTTAGGGCAGGAAAGGACTTTGGCAGGAGAAATGAGATGTGAAGTGTCCGCTAATGAGGACTAATAGATTCTGTAGATTCTCCTTTGGCCCTGGGTCAAGATGACCAAGGCTACTTACTCAATTTGGTTCAATTTTACAAGGATTGACAGGAAATCTCCTGTGAACTCATACAATATCAGATGCTGTGTTAGCCACAAAAGTGGTGTAAAACATGGCCCTTAATCTCCAGGACCTTTCCATCTGGAAGGGGGAACAAGATGACACATGAACAATATGAAAACAAGACAAAAGAATAAATAGATTAAGAGCCCATCTGAGAGGCTCAGAGAATTGATGTAATAGACAGCCATTGAAGGATAAAATTCAGGGGCTGATGTAGAAAGGAGAATGTTCATGCCCCAGGAAACATGTTGTGGCTTGTAAATTCATCACTTCTTCCTCCATTCCTTCTTTGATGTTGTTCAAGAATCACAAGTCCTCCTAGCAAGCCAGGCTCCAGACTCTAAGTCATTTCTTAGAAATTTGACCCATCTCTTCAACAATTGTGTTGTTTAGAATTTCATTTATTTATCATGTCAACGCTTAATCATAACACTTTTCTCTGACAAAATTCTTGCATCTTCTGAATTCACAAAGCTGATCCACCAAGATGTTTTCCTCTAAAGTCAATTTATCCACGCTGTTAGCACTGTAAGAGACTTGACAGAACCGTTGCTTTAAAAAGCTTTGACTAAGACACAAAAAACCAACATGGGCAACGATCCAGCCAGAGAGCATGCTTTACACATAGACCACTCTGGAAATCCATGTCAACATCGGATTGCATCAAAAATTTCAAAGGGAATAGGATTATTCTGTTTTCTTTGATTAGAATTCAGAGGCAAATGGAATTCAGTATGAGATCTGAAGAGATAAGGCATTTGTTTTTGAAGGGATAGTAAGGCCTTAACATGGTAGAAATCAGTCCAATAGAAAGGGGTTCAAATTACAGAAGGAATTTAGCCTAACACATACAATTGCATTGGTTTTCACAGATAAACATGACATATATAGTATATCGCACAGGGTGTATTGAGTTAGTAAAATCACATCTCTTTACAGTAAACATTTTCTTTATACCATATGGGAACAAGATCCATAGGAGCTGTTGCATTCTTTCACAGTGAATTAATTTAATAATTCAGGATATTTCTAGCTCGTAATGAAATCTAACCTGAAGTCAGAATTTAAGCATTCCCTGGATGAAGATACTCAGTCGCACAGTCTGTCCTTGTGTCAGGCAACAACGCTGAACATAAAACACACTCCAAGTGCACTTCAGTTTCATTGCTAGAATTTCTTTGACACCTGTTAAATTTTAAAGAGGTCTGTGAAAAGCATTTTCTTAACTATTCAACTGGTTCTTGGTTCATTTATGTGCACAGAAATGCTCTGAAAGCTTGAAATTGAAAATATTCTATTTACTACGATTTTTTTTTCTTTTTTCTGGTTCTCATTCTCACCTTTTCCTGTTGTAACCAGCCTGTTCCTACATAGGCAGCCTATTTGAAATCTTTTTGGATCAGAATCTGATGTTCTTGTCCTGAATTTGCTGTCAATTGTTTGGGGAAGTTAATATGATTTTAACCACATTTTACTTTTATTTAAAAATATTTCATCTGAAATCCATAATTTCAGTCTGGATTCCAAATGTTGTTAAACATTGTCAAGTTGGTTCCAACTCATAGCAACCCTGTATAGGGTTTCTGAGGAGTGGCTGTTGGGTTCGAACCACCGACTTGCGGTTAGCAGACAACTACTAATCTGACAACACCACACCAGAACCCCATCTATATGACAGAAATAACCAGACAGCCATTGTTCTATTATATCAGCCACCTAAATCACTGAGCAGACAATGGTGTAGACATAAAAAGTTGATAAAAATCCAAAGTACCAAATCAACTATGCCCCAGAAAAATTGAGGGTCACAGAGAAATAGTCACATTCATAAAACCAGATACTGAAATTTTTCCTTAATGGATCCCTCCTTAGATGTCCTTTCCTTCTTCACCTGGCCAATCCCTTCAGGAGATCATCACCTCCAGGATTTTTTCTCCAACTGGGAAGATCAGAAGTCGGCTTCCCTGGCACTTTCCGTACACCAAACCCAGTTCGTATTGGGTCAATTCTGATGCATGGCAACTGTATATGTGTCAGAGTAGAATTGTGCTCTATAGAACAACTACTTTATTAGAAGTAGATTACCAGATCTTTCTTCTGAGGTGCCTCTGGGTGGACCAAATCTTGGCTTAATCATTTGCTGATTATGTAACCCTAGACAAGTTCTTTCAACTTTATTTTTCCTCCTATACAAAATAGAGTTAAGGGTAGTGCTTGCCTCCTCTAGCTGTTGTGAGGATTAAAGGATGCAACACTTGAACAAATATTATAGGAGCCTGGCACAGAGCAGACACTCAGTGAAGATTACCCATCTATATTTAGTCAGGTCCACTGCTTTTTCTTTATACATTTAAGCCATTTACTTAGGCTAGGGATTATTCTGTCGATATTTTGCAAATTATATTGAATGCTATTAAACTTTATTCAGAAATTCATGCAATCTAAATAAAACTTGTTAAAGTCTTGAAAATGATTTTATAATGCACAAGGCCAAATTATTATTCCAGACAAGCACATGTCTGAAAATGAGTGAGAATACAGGCTTTCAGGCACAGAAAACAGATTATTTTTACCAAGAATGCATCAATTCTATAATCTAAGCTTCATGTACCTGGCTATCAGTAATTCCATGACCAGAAAGAATGAGAGCATTTCTTATTTCTAGACACTCAAGATTATGAGCTAAGAAAAAAATAGGATAATTAGTTATGATGAACTATGATCAAATAATATAAGTATTGAGATTTTTTAAATTATAAACATAAATATTCTATTTGTCCTCCTCTATCTATTGCTTTGGAGTCCTGGTGTGGTGCTGTGGGTTAATGCGCCAGACTACAAAGACATTTGAACTGCAAGGTCAATGGTTCAAGCTCACCAGCTGCTCCTCAGAAACCTTATACAGGGTCACTATGGATTGGAACTGACTAAATGGCACTTCACAACAACAACATATGTTGCTTTGGTTTTCTCATAGATTGTTAGTAATTAAAACAATAGCAAAAAAGAAAGAATAATAAAGGAAATTTTAAAATCTCTTTCCTATGATATGTTAGGATCCGAGAATTTGGATGTCCTTTCCAAAAATGGTTGAACCACTGCTGAGTCAGGACATTTTATGATGTCAAGAAAAAAAGACAAATTTAAATGAATCCTGGTAAGATTACTGACCACCATTCATCTCTCAGTTTGCCAAACTGTGATGGTTTGCATTTGTCTGTGGTTCTGGAATCTATGATACCAGTATTTTAGATACCATCAGGGTCACCCATAGTGGACAGGTTTCAGACTAAGAAGACTAGGAAGAAGGAGACAGACTACTTCCAAATATTTAGTCACTGAAAACCTTATTAATAGCAGTGGAACACTGTCAGACAACACCAAAATACTGAAAATTGAAACACAATGAAGAAAACCAACATATTGTCAGATATAGGGCTGGAAAATGAGTCCACAGGTTGGATGGCATTCAAAATACTACTGGGGAAGAGCTGCCTCTTCAAAGTAGAGTTGACCGTGATCACACAAATGGAGTAAAGCTTTCAGGACTTTTATTTACTGATGGGGCACAAGTCAAATGAGAAGAAATAGCTGTAAATATCTATTAATAATCAGAATATGGAATGTGCCAAGTATGAATCTAGGAAAAATGGAAGTTGTCAAAATTGAAATTGTCAACATCAAAATCCTACGCATTAGTGAGCTTAAATGCACTGGTATTGGTCACTTTGAATCTGACAACCATATGGTTTACTATGCCAAGAATTACAAATTGGTATCACATTCGTCATCAAAAAGAACATATCAATACCTGTCTTGAAGTACAATGCTTTCTGTGATAGGATAATATCCATATGCCTATAAGGCAGACCAGTTAATACCACTATTATTTAAAGTTAAACATCAACACTAAAGCCAGTGACGATGAAATTAAAGAATTCTACCAACTTATTCAGTCTGAAATTGATCAAACATGCAATCAAGATGTATTGATCATTACTGACCAGTGGAATGCAAATGCTGGAAACAAAGAGGAAGGATAAGTAGTTGGAAAATATGGCCTTGGTGATAAAAAATGACGTTGGAGTTTGCATGATAGAATTTTGCAAGACCAATTACTTCTTCATTGCCAATGCCTTTTTAAAACAGCATAAAAGATGGCTATACACATGGACCTCACCAGATGGAATACACAGAAATCAAATTGACTACATCTGTGGAAAGACACAGTAGAAAAGCTCCATCTTACCATTAAAAACAAGGCCAGAGGCAGACTGTGGAACAGATCATCAATTGCTCATATTCAAGTTTAGCCTGAAGCTGAAAAAAATTAAAAGAAGTCTACAAGAGGCAAATTATGACCTTGAACATATCCAACCTATGTTTAGAGATCATCTCAAGAATAGATTTGATTAATTAAGCACTAATGATAAATCCAAAAGAGGTGTGGATGGCATCATGAACATCATAAGGAAGGAAACTAAAGGTCATTAAGAAGAGAAGAAAAAAGAAAGAGACCAAAATGGGTGTCAGAAAAGACTCTAAAACTTGCTCTCCAGCACAGAAATGCTACAGCAAAGGGAAGAAATGAGGAGGTAAAAGAGCTGAACAGAAGATTTCAAA
>NW_006408531.1:10213965-10215258 GCF_000296735.1 Chrysochloris asiatica
GAAAAATGGAGAGGAGGGTCAATTAGAAAAACAATTTAGAATGTGCACATAAAACAAAAAACAAGTGCACTGCTATAGAGTCCATTCAGGCACATAGTAGCTTGCTTACAAATACAAATAAGTTTAAATGACTATTAATAGGGTGGCTATGAAATTCAATGCAATTATTAAGAAAGTAAGTTATAAGATACAGATGTGTAGGGCTAAAAGAATAACAAATCAAAAACTAACAAATAATTTATCTCAAGGAAAATATGAAAAGTATTTTATGGTATCACTATGCTCAAGAAGTGAAGGAAGTTACAAATCCAGGTTAATTATTAAGGTTGAGTAATATATAGATAGCAGTACTTTTTAGAATTTTAAATTTGGTTTCTACTTAAACATAACATTTTGCTATCTTAAAATCTACCAAAATTAGACAAAGAAATCGCAAAAAGAAGAAAATGCTCAAGTAAATAAATAAATAAAAGGATATAGTTAGACTTCCAAACAGCTATACCAACTTCTTACGGAGTCCTGGTGTGGCGCTGTTGGCTAATGCATCAGACTGCAAAGTCATTTGAACTGCAAGGTTGGTGGTTCAAATGCACCAGCTGCTCCTCAAAAACCCTATAAAGGATTGCTATCAATCAGAACCGACTCCATGGCACTTCAAAACAATAACATATCAACTTCTTGGTTCTAAGAACTACAGGGAGACATGCATAGAACAAAGAAAAGAAGGGAAGATGTATGAAGGTATAAAAGGCAACATATGCAAATGAAAGCAGGCTATAAAACACATGATTTCCTTGAAAAATTTATTGAACTATCAAGAGAATCAAAATTTAAAAATCATTTGATTTTATTGAAAAATAAATTGATCAAAAGGCATAATAAAAGTATTTTTATTACAGAATTTATTAATTGCTGTAATTACATTTTCCTAAAAGAAATTAATGCAATAGTACATCGACAGAGAACTGCCAAAAATTCTAGTCAGATTCAGAAGAGGGCATGGAACTAGGGATATCATTGCTGATGTCAGATGGACCTTGACTGAAAGCAGTGACTACCAGAAAGATGTTTACTTGTGCTTTATTGATGATGCAAAGGCTTTACACTGAGTATATCATGACAAACTATGGATAACATTGCAAGGAATGAGTATTCCATAACACTTAATTGTGTTCATTAGGATCCTGTACATACACCAAGAAGCTGTCTTTAGAACAGAGCAAGGAGTACTGTTGTTGTTGTTGTTGTCAGGTGCCATCAAGTCGGAACCGACTCATAGCGACCCCATGCACA
>NW_006408531.1:10218207-10219716 GCF_000296735.1 Chrysochloris asiatica
GGCCAAAAGAGGAAGACCACCAATACGATGGATGGTCTCAGTGGTAGCAGCAATGGGCTCAAACATAGCAACAATTGTGAGGATGGTGCAGGACTGGCCAGTGTTTCATTCTGCTGTGCATAGAGTTGCTATGAGTCTGAACTGACTTGATGGCATCTAACAACAACAAAAGAATGAATATGTTAAATACCTTAGCAAAGTAAAACTAGTAATATTATGACTAAAAACAATGAGAGGAAAGAAAAGTGAAATGAAAACAAGCAAACATTGTCTCATCTTTTTAAGCAGAGCAATAATAATAATATTGCCTAATGGATCAGAACTGACTCAACCCCACTTAACAACAACAAATGTCAATATACTCCACATGTCTGTTAGTTTGTCATATTATGGTGGCTTGCGTGATCCTGGAAACTATGCCATTGGTTTCTGAAATGCCAGCAGGTTTACCCATGGTGGACAGGTTTCAATGGAGCTTCCAGATTAAGAATTGACTGAGAAGAAGGAATAGGTGGTCCACTTCTGAGGGATTGCCCCTGAAAACATGCCTGAAGATCAGTTGGAAGGTACTCAAAATACAACTGAGCAAGAGCTGCCTCCTTAAAGTGTTAACTGTTGACCTCATCTATAGGAAGAGAGAGAGGAGACGCTCAGTATTGTCTGCCAACGTAATGCCAGGGGAAGATTGTGGAACAGACCATCAATTGCTCATATGCAATTTCAGGCTGAAGCTGAAGAAAATGAAAACTAGTTCATAAGAGTAAAATACAACCTTGGGTATATCACGCTAGATTTTAGAGACCATTTCAAGAATTGATTTGTTGCATTAAACACTAATGGCCAAAGACCAACGTTGTGGGATGGTATCTGGAACAACATACACGAAGAAAGCAAAAGGTCATTTAAAAGACAGAAAAAACCAAAGTGTATATCAAAAGAGATTCTGAAACTTGTGCTTGAATTTATAGTAACTACCATTAATGGAAGATATGATGAAGTACAGGAGCTGAATAGAAAATTTCTAAGGACAGCTTGAGAAGACAAAGTATTACAATGGAATGTGCAAAGATCTGGAGTTAGAAAATCGAAGGTGAAGGATACACTTGGCATTTTGCAAGTTGAAAGAACTTTGAAGAAAAAATTAAAGCCTCAACTTGAAACCTTGAAGGATTCTGTAAATATTGACCAGTGCAAAAAGATGGAAGAAACACACATGGTCACTGTACCCAAAAGAACTGGTCAACGTTCAGAGATATCAAGAGGTAGCATATGATCAAGAACCTATGGGACTGAAGGAAAAAGTCCAAGCTGCACTGAGACAATAAAAAAAAGCAAAGATCCAAGAACTGACAGAATGCCACTTGAAATGTTCAACAAATGGATGCTGCACTGGAGGCACTCGCTAGTCATGCCAAGAAATTTGGAAAACAGCTCTCTGTCCAACTGACTAGAAGAGATCAATATCTGTATCTACTCCAAAGAAAGGTGATGCAGTAGGGTACAGAAATT
>NW_006408531.1:10220376-10225934 GCF_000296735.1 Chrysochloris asiatica
TCAAAGACTTCGTTTTACTTAGATCCACAATCAATGCTCATGGAAGCAGCAATCAAATATTGGGGAAGAATAGTGAAAGACAAATATTGAACTGCCGACCTTGTGATTAGCCATACAGAACAAACAGGACTGCCAGAACAAACAAATCTGTCTTGAAAGAAATACAGCCAGAATTTTCCTTAGAAGGGAGGATGGACAGAATTCGTCTCTTGTACTTTGAACATATCAGGAGGAACCAGTTGCTGGATTAGGACATTATGCTTTATAAAGTGGAGTATCAACAAAAAAGAGGAAGACTCCCCAAGTCAATGGATTGACACAGTGGGAGCATCAATGGGCTCAAACATTACAACAATTTTGAAGAACCAACTCAAAGGCGTTTAATGCACACACACACATTACCATTCTTATATGACATTTTTATAAAATGGCCTACCAATAAAATAGGAGTCCTGGTGTGGCACTATAGAATGAGTACTGGACTGCTTTGCCACAAGGTCATTAGTTCAAAACCACCAACCACTCCTTGGAAACCCCATACAGGGTCACTATGAGTTGGAAGTGACTCAACAGCAACTGAACAACAGTAAAACAAAGACTTCACTGTTTTTGTTAGGTGCCGTAGAGTCGGTACCTACTCATGGTGATTCTATATATAACAGAATGAAACACTGCCCAGTAGATAGCTAAATACATGGTAAAACTAAAGTAAATAATCACTTTGGTATATTTGCATGAATATACTAATACAAGTAATAGCAGTGATAAGCATTTACGTGCTCATCGTGTAGCTAGCCGCTTTAAGTAAGTACTCACTTAATACATCTGTTAATTTTATGAAGTAAATGAGAAATCTGGCTCCAGGGCAAAATCCTATGTGTATTCCTTCAGGCCCAAATAGGCAATTTGAAAGTGGTTGCCCGTCAGGCCTCACAGGGGAACTGAGCCTTCTCCACAGCTGACTTGGTGCCCAGCCAATGCACTGAAACCTCTGGGAGAAGTGACAAGCAAGGGCTCAGATACCCAGCCTCAACTTTTACCCTGACCCTCCCCCTGCTCTATCTGCCACTCTTATTCTTCATTCTCTTCATGGACTGAACATCCATGTTCATGAACATCAGTGCATTTCTTACCCAGATGCCTCAGTTTGGAGATCTCTTTATTGGTACTTTCCACCTTGACTTCACTATTTTTCTTTTAGCCTTTCTCTGTCCATCACACCCTCCACTCATCACCACTCCCACCCCTACGCCACGTCCACCTCCATAAATAGTAAGAGACTTTTGTGCAGGACTCCTTGGTAGTGCCAACCCCTCTACCCTGACTGCCCTGCATGCCAGCTGACTAAAGATCACAAGTACACTTCCATGGGGACAAATAGAGCATTGGGGAGCTGGCATTGCTCATTTGGCCTTTTGCTTACACTGTTGCAGAAAGCGAATAAAGACTTCATTGTTACTTTCAGCTTGGCTCATTGTCCTAATTGAGCACCTGGATCCTGGCAACTTAACAGAAAGTAATATCTACACTTTATAGTTAAAAGGCGTTCTGGTGGTGCATTGGTTAAGTGCTTGGCTGTTAACCAAAAGGGTGGTGCTTGGAACCCACCAGCTGTTCCACGAGAGGGAAAAGATATGACAGTCTGCTTCTATGAAGATCTGCAGTCTTGGAAACCCTCTATACAGTCCTACTCTGTCCTATGGGGTCCCTAGGAATTGACATCAACTGGATAGCAGAAGAGTCTTGATGTGGGCTTGGTTTGGAGGTTACAGATGATGAAATTAAGGCTGGATCCAAAGACATTGTTTCATGAACCATGGGACATATTTGTTGTTGTTATGTGCCGTGGAGTCGGTTTCGACCCATAGCAACCCTGTACAGGGGTTTCCGAGGCTGTCAATCTTTACGGGAGCAGAAACTCTCATCTTTCTCCTGCAGAGCAGCTGGTAGTTTCAAACTGCTGACCTTAAGGTTTATAACCACTACGCTACCAGAGCTCCTTATGGGACATATAGTGCCCACCAAAAATTTCCTTCTCTGGGGTTTATTAGACATCTGCTTTCCCATTGATAGTTCATGCCACCATAGAAGGGGACCTATGTAACTGTTTGAAATGAAAGAGATGGGCATGTATCACAAATTACTAGTTTTACAGGATATTGAATGAAGTGATACATTCTAGAGGTATGATTTTGCAAAACTTTGATGTCTTTTGACTTTCTTTAAACTGGGAAATGGTCATTTAAGTATATTCCCAGGTTCCTGTGTGTAACTTACGTGTTACTTGGAATTTGGTTCCATGTTTACATTAAGACTACATTTTCAAGCACCCAAAATTGTATGTACCTGTCAAGGTATGAAGAAGGTAGTGCAGAATCCAGAGGGGCATATGTGGTCCCCAAATTCTACCTCCTAGAATTGTTCAGAGGGATATATATTTCCCACAAAATTTTATCCCCAGAGTCCAGCGTAGCAAGTGTTCCCCACATAATTCCACCCCAGATTATTCCAGAAGGATGTAAGAATCCCCATAATGTGTAGTACTATCCATACTTGAATTTTAAGACTCACAGATGTTCCTTGATTTGGCATATCTTCCAGGAATTAAAACACATGTCATCAACAAAAAGTTCTCAGCAGAAAATAAGTGGGTCCTGAATGGGTTAAATAACTGCAGTGCAGTGAATTTACTTGGTATGGCTCTTTTAGCCATAATTGTTGTAAATAATTGGATGTTGTTTTGTTGTTAAGTACCACCGAGTCAATTCTGATTCATAGTGACCCTGTATAGGGTTTCTGAGGAGCAGCTGGTAAATTTGAACTGCCGACCTTGTGATTAGCCATCCAGTGCTTATCTTACAGCACCAAACTAGGATGTTGTTGTTGTTATGTGCCATGGAGTTGGTTCTGACTCTGTACAGGGTTTCCAAGGCTGTAAATCTTTACAAGAACAGAAAACCTCATATTTCACCCATGGAATAACTGGTAGTTTCGAACTTCTGACCGTGAGATTAGCAGCCCGATTCATAACCACTACACTATAGTGCAAATAGGATATGGTGGTTATATGCCGTGGAGTCAGTTCCGACTCATAGCGATCCTGTTCAGGGTTTCTGAGGCTGTAAATCTTTACGGGAACAGAAAGCTTCATCTTTCTCCTGCGGAACAGCTGGTAGTTTTGAACTGCTGACCTTGTAGTTCGCAGTCCGATTCGTAGTCACTACACTGTAGCACCATGCAAATAGGGTATGTGTAACTCTAAAGTGGGGATTAGTCCATTTTACCATCCCACTAGGTTTAAAATGAGCCAGATCTCACTACCATCAAGAATGAAGAGCCAGAAGTAGAGTATATCCTTTGCACCCTAGATCCTTGTGCACTGAACCTCTTCAATTCAAGAGACAAGTGATTGTGAACCAGAGATGTTGCAGAGAAGCACCCATAGAAGAGGCAACAGTGCCAAGAGCATAAGACAGAGCAGCAGCCTTCTGGACCACCAATCAAGAAAGCTGAGATTCTGCAGTGCAAAAAGAGCTTTGCAGCATTGCCCAAGCAAGGCAGAGACCAAGGGACCTTCTGGATGAGAGACTGAGGACCAGAGAGAAAGGTGTACATGTGAGCAGGGCTGAGAAGAAGCACTCCAAACTGGGATAACTGTATCCTGGGCATTTCTGCTCTTGAATTGTAACTTATTAAAAACCCCATAATCATAAGTATTGTCTGTGAGTTCTGTGTGGCCATTGCAGAAAGCGCTGTGGGATGAATGGTTGGTATCAGAATTGGTAAAGGAGGAATCATAGGAATCAACCTTGGGCTGATGAGTTTGATTCTCCTTCTTCACTGTAAAATCAGTGGAGGTCAGACACCACCTGTCTTAAGATGGGCTCTCTGAAGAACCGAGACAAGTGAAGCTTATATACGTACATATAAACAGAAACTTGTATCAAGGAGATGGGCTCACACTGTTGTAGACAAATCCATGGTTTGATACCAGACTGGAGGCTTCTGACTCATGTAGCTGCAGGGACGATAGACCAAGACTGGCTGGTCAGTCTGCAGGCAGGCAGGTTTGGCAAATAAGAAGACAGGCTGCTGACTCCTCCCAGGATCAGCAGATAATGAAGCAGGCCACTGGTTCAAGTCCAAAGCACTGGAGGTCAGAGGATGAGCCAGATGTAAGATGCAGACACAGAAGAGAGCAAGCAAGCTTTGCCTGAGTGTCCAGTATATTGGATAAAGGCCATACACTCTAGGAAACTTCCTTTCAATTGATTGTCTCTTCCTAGCAGACCACATCATAGAGTAGATTACATTATATTAGATCTTATCATGAGGGATAACTACATCCTAACTGCCAAGCCACTGAGAAGCCTGGCCCAGTCAAGTTGACACAAAATCTTAACAATTACACCACCCACACACCATTTTTAACAAGTTCCAGAGCCAAGAAGATTGTTCATTTGCTATAACAAACCACCATTTACCATCAAATCAATTCTGACTCCTGGTGACCCCAAGTGTCTCAGAGCAGGAGTATGCGACAGAGTTTTCAGAAATCTCTAGGTCTTTGTTTGTAGGCACACCTGGCTGGATTTAAACTGTCAAGCTTTCCTTCAGTTAGTAGCTCAGCATTTAATCATTTACCCCACTCCATTATTTTTACCAAAGGGCCAGAAAGATGGCAGAAATCATTAAATAATTAAGTTACAATTTCAAATCAAAGGAGAAAATGAACATTTAATAAGTTGGGTTTGAACACCCATTTTGTCCAAATGGGATTGAACACCCATTTTGTCCAAAAATGAACTGTTCTCAGTTTCATTGTTTTCTACATAATTTGGGGTTTTAGTCTTGAAATCTGACTTGATCTAGAAGTTATTTGGAGAGCATTCTTTAATATTCACAAAATTAGTCATTTTGGTTGCCTTTTTAAAAATACCCTTTATGGATGCATAATTTTTCTGCAGTCAATAAATGCAACATTTAAAGTATTTAGTTACACACAGCAAAATTAGCAGCATTGTCAATAATTACAACAATCTCAAGTTACGCATTTGTTATTAATTTAATGTCATTTAATTATGATCAGGGAGTACGGTATCGCCATACAATAAGCACTGGACCGCACACCACAAGGTCTATGGTTCAAACCCGCCAAATGCTCCTTGATAGAAAGATGAGGCTTTCTGCTCCCATGAAGATTTAAAGCTTTGGAAGCCTACTGTTGTTGTACCAACTTATAGAGAGAGACCTTATGCACAACAGAACGAAGCACTGCCTGTTCAGGCACCAACCTCACAATCATTATGTTGCTTATTGTACCAAAGGAGCTGCTGGTGGTATGGATGCTCTCCTATAACAGACAGCGTTGTACTTCAATATGGATCTTGAAACGTTCTTTTTGATGATGAATTCAATGCCATTCCTCTTCAGTTTGTCATTCCCAACATAGTAACTATGTGGTTGTCAGATTCAGAATGACAATGCCAATCCATTTCAGCTCACTGACACCAAGGATATCAATGTTTATGCATTCTATTTTATTTTTGATAACATCT